>NC_056005.1:12012420-12321745 GCF_018446385.1 Zingiber officinale
GCTGACCATCCCCCCAGAGGATCTGGCTACTGTGATGGGCGCTATCCCTGATGCCCTTTTTGATTTTGACGCGTGAGGAGTGTTTTTCATCAACTTTTTTGTACCCTTGCCGTTCGGCCAAACTTATTTTTTGCTGTAACTTTTTTGGTTTGCCCAATGCTCGGCATAAATAGATTATCTTTTCCGTTCCTTCAACTTTTATTTTGGCAAGAAATTTTCCTCTCGTCATGTCTAAGTGTTCTTTAAAACTCCTCCGCTCGGCTTCATAATTTAACATGGACTCAAGCCGATTGTCTTCAAAAAGTCTTTCGCTACACAACTGCACAGCTACTCGGCGCGCGAACGTCGTTCGTTCACGTGCTCACATCTTTAATTCCTATTAACCATCTATTGCTTTGCACCTTACCTCATAGGGTTTTTCATATATTTTCGTTAAGCGAGCCGCTCGGCCGTATGTAGGCCTTCAAGAACAGGCTCTGTCGTCGGTCGGCTCTTACCGCCAGAATGTATCACGTGGATGGTTATCCGCTCGGACGTTTATAGACACCGGCTCGTCTCTCGATTTTTAACGTTGGAGCTCGACGGTCTTCCGCTCGGACGTTTATAGACGCCGGCTCGTCTCTCGATATTTAATGTCGGAGCTCGACGGCCTTCCGCTCGGACGTTTATAGACGCCGGCCGGCTCGTCTCTCGATTTATAACGTCGGAGCTCGACGGCCTTCCGCTCGGACGTTTATAGACGCCGGCTCGTCTCTCGATATTTAACGTCGGAGCTCGACGGCCTTCCGCTCGGACGCTTATAGATGCCGGCTCGTCTCTTGATTTTTAACGTCGGAGCTCGACGGCCTTCCGCCCGGACGTATAGACGCGGCCCGTCTCTCGATTTTTAACGCCGGAGCTCGACGGTCTTCCGCCGGACGCTTATAGACGCCGCTCGTCTCGATTTTTATCGTCGGAGCTCGCCGGCCTTCCGGTCGGATGCTTATGGACGCCGGCTCGTCTCTCGATTTATAACGTCGGAGCTCGACGGCCTTCCGCTCGGACGTTTATAGACACCGGCCCATCTCTCGATTTTTAACGTCGGAGCTCGACGGTCTTCCGCCGGACGTTTATAGACGCCGGCTCGCCTCTAGATATTTAACGCCGGAGCTCGACGGCCTTCCGCCCGGACGTTTATAGACGCCGCTCTCTCGATTTTTAACGGCCGAGCTCGGCGGTCTTCCGCTTCGGATGCCGATAGGCGCGTCTCTCGATATTTAACGCCGGAGCTCGACGGCTTCCGCCGACATTTATAGACGCCGCTCGCTCTCGATATTTAACGCGTCGGAGCTCGACGGCCTTCCGCTTCGGACGCTTATAGACGGCTCGTCTCGATTTTAACGCCGAGCTTGACGGCCTTACGCTCGGACGCTTATAGACTCCGCCCGTCTCGATTTTTAACGCCGGAGCTCGGCGGTCTTCCGCTCGACGCTTATAGATGCCGCTCGTCTCGATATTTAACGCGTCGAGCTCGACGGCCTTCCGCCGGACGCTTATAGACGTCGGCTCGCTCTCGATTTTTAACGCCGGAGCTCGACGGCCTTCCGCCGGACGTTTATAGACGCCGACCCGTCTCGATTTTTAACGCCGGAGCTCGACGATCTTCCGCTCGGACGTTTATAGACGCCGACTTGGTCTCGATATTTAACGCCGGAGCTCAACGGCCTTCCACTCGGACGCTTATAGACGCCGGCTCGTCTCGAATTTTAACGCCGGAGCTCGACGGCCTTCCGCCCGGACATTTATCGGCGCGGCTCTCGATTTTTAATGTCGGAGCTCGACGGTCTTCCGCCGGACGCTTATAGACGCCGGCTCGCCTCGATATTTAACGCCGGAGCTCGACGGCCTTCCGCCGACGTTTATAGACGCCGGCTCGTCCTCGATTTTTAACGCCGGAGCTCGACGGTCTTCCACTCGGATGTTTATAGACGCCGCCTCGCCTCTCGATATTTAACGCCGGAGCTCGACGGGCTTCCGCCGGACGTTTATAGACGCTCTCTCGATATTTAACGCCGGAGCTCGGCGGCCTTCCGCCCGGACGTTTATAGACGCCGCGTCTCTCGATTTTTAACGCCGGAGCTCGACGGCCTTCCGCCGGACGCTTATAAACGCCGGCCCGTCTCGATTTTTAACGCCGGAGCTCGGCGGTCTTCCGCCGGACGTTTATAGACGCCGGCTCGTCTCTTGATATTTAACGCCGGAGCTCGACGGCCTTCCGCCCGGACGTTTATAGACGCCCGCTCGCTCTCGATTTTAACGTCGGAGATCGACGGGCTTCCGCTCGACATTTATAGACGCCGCTCGTCTCGATTTTGAACATTGAGCTCGGCGGGCTTCCGCCGACGCTTATAGACGGCTCGTCTCTCGATATTTAACGTCGGAGCTCGACGCCCTTCCGCTTGGACATTTATAGACGCCGGCTCGTCTCTCGATATTTAACGTCGGAGCTCGACGACCTTCTGCTCGGACGTTTATAGACGTCGGCTCGTCTCTCGATATTTAACGTCGGAGCTCGACGGGCTTCCGCTCGGACGTTTATAGACGCCGGCTCGTCTCTCGATATTTAACGTCGGAGCTCGACGGGCTTGCGCCCGGACGTAGCCGGACGGCTCGTCTCTCGATATTTAACGCCGGAGCTCGACGCCTTCCGCTGACATTTATAGACCCCGGCTCGATATTTAACGTCCGAGCTCGACGATCTTCCGCTCGGACGTTTATAGACGCCGGCTCGTCTCTCGATATTTAACGTCGGAGCTCGACGGTCTTCCGCTCGGACGTTTATAGACGCCGGCTCGTCTCTCGATATTTAACGTCGGAGCTCGACGGGCTTCCGCTCGGACGTTTATAGACGCCGGCTCGTCTCTCGATATTTAACGTCGGATCTCGACGGCCTTCCGCTCGGACGTTTGTCAGACCTCCTGCACATCCACCGAGGCGCCTACGTGTCTGCAGCCCATACCTCGGTATGTGTTTGTCAGAAAACTTACCTGACGCCATACTGCTACAGTCCAAGCACGTCTTCGATGGGACAATAGAACACCTAGCTGTCAGACTTAGAGTATGGCCTAGCCATAGGACTTGACAGCTGTCAGAAGATGTCCTTGTCCTTCCCTACCCCATAGGCCGGTACGTTCATCCGGACGGGGAGTGATGTCCGGACGGCCCTCATTTTATGCGCCAGCCAGACGGAATTCCCCTCTTGCCGGCCTGCCGTATGCATCGATCTGCTGGGGATATTTTCGGTAGGGTACTATGCAGGGCCTGTTAGCATTATGTCACCTTCTCTTAGGGCTTCCGCTCGGCTCCCTGCTACTGTCCCATTGAGCGTCGGAACTACGACTTCAGTGGGGGCACCTATTGCCTTGGCTATTCACCGGTCGGTCTGCAGGGGCCGGTCGGGAGGTTGGCCCCTTCCTCTCCGGTCGGTCACTTGGCCTTTTGACTCCAGCGTGGCATTGACCCCTCAGAATAGGGGTCCCCTGTCCTAACTGCCGGATCAATAAGCATTCATGTTCTCATGCTGCTTCTGAAGCTGAGAGTTCATGGTGGCGAGCATAAGGCATGACACATCTAATGCATCATCTTGATGATTTTTGTAGACATCCCTATCAGCTCTAGTGGCAGTAGCGGGAGGTGCTTCAGGAATAGGCTGCTCTAGGACGTACAGTTTTCGTTCTTGCTTGAGAACTATTCTCAAGTTTCTGTACCAATCCAGGAAGTTAGCTCCATTGAACTTGTCCTTATCAAGGACAGATCGCAGAGAGAGAGTGTTTGATGTATTTGACGACATGGTAATCTACAATAACATAATGCAGAACTTAGTATCATATATCGATCATTTAATTAGGCCTTTATTAAATGATTCTCCCACAAAATTGTAAAGCTTGGTAGGAACGAGTCATGGTTGTGGTTTTACCCACACTACTAGCTCCAAATCCAATCGTAATAACATTCATGTGGGACAAGATATATATTATACCGCATCTTGAGTTAGCCTTGGCTAATCGCCCAAGACTCGTATAATGTAGGTAGACATCATATACCAATTACATCAAATGCAACTGTCGTCTAGCTAGATGAACAATACTATTTGTTCATTTGTCCATCTTATGAAATTCATATTATAGTTCATCTTGAGTTAGCTTTGGCTAATCGTCCAAGATTAGTACAATTTGAATTTCATCTTATGGGATATGCCTCTAAGCTCTCAATCTAAATGAGACAACTTAGTTAAGTCGCACCCAAGTTTAATAGTCGGACATCACAATTATTCTGTCGCACTCTAGCAAGATAAATTGAGTCACTTTACTTTGACAAAACCTTACTACAATTGATCAAGCTAGAAGTGAGTACTAAACTTTCGTAGGCATATATTAAAAAGACCTAATTATATTTAAAATAGATATGTATCGAATACAATCAAAGCACACATCACATATATGTATAAATTAAAATGTAACATGGTTATGGTCCCCATAAACTATGATCTTCTCAAGCCAATGAGAAGAGCGATAAGTCAACCTAGGTTAAAGTAGCTTCTCCAAGCGCTTTCTTGGTCATCGTGTGTTGTTGTCCTTCCTTCCTTTTCACCCATCGTCCAGTAGACTAACTCCTTTCTAATTTGTACATTACAAAATCTAAAGAAACTCGAGTTACATTTGAGTGTAGTATAAAATTACAACAAGAATAAAAGGATGAAGGCATGACATGAAGGCCGTATTATGAATTACAACATCACACACAATCACATAGGGGTTCAAGGGTCATAACCATGCACCATGTCATTTATATTCACAATATACTTATGGCATAAATCTACTATGATGTGAACAACAAATTATGAGCCGCAACGCCACGGTGCCCCTGAAGCAAAAATATTTTACATACTCATTTATGAGTTGCTTCCATACTCGAGACCCCTACTACCCTTAAAACCGACTATGTTTTGTTCCGAACAAAACACTTTTGGCCGACACTGTAACACCCCAAATTTCATGATTTAGAGTTCTAAAAGACCTTATTAAAATCTATAAATGTTTTAGAAAAATTCTAGAGATTTTTAGAAATTTATATAGTATTTTTATGTAATTTTTGGAGGTCGTTTGGTATTTTTACAAAACGAAAGAAGTTTTGACAAAAATATGTCCAAGTCGAGGTTTGAACCGGAAACCTCGGGTTAACCAGAGATTCGTTTAACCAACAGACCAGCCGCGTGCTTCTTAATAAAACTTGAATCAAATAGTATTTAAGCTATAACTAAAACCGAAATATCTTAGGTTTAAAAAGGTTGCATAAAAATGACCGAGCCGAAGCTCGACCCGGCGACCTAGGGTTTTGGCGGAAACACAGATAACCAGCTGTGCCAACGAGTTTTTGTTAATTAAGGAAAGAGATTAATAATATTTAAGCAGTAGTTAGATAATAGGAACCCTAGAGATAAAAGAGAACTTAGGTTTATTTTCTCCCGACCCGAATTCCTCTCCTCCTCTCACACTCGCGACGGCGCACGACGATCTCGGGCGGAAACGTAGCGAGGTTAGGATTTCGTCTCCGGCGCCGGCCAAGGGGTGTTTTCGCGAGATCCTCACACGTTCGTGGCCATCTCGTCGAGGGGAGCACGCGGACGCGAGAAGACGTCGGATTTGGAGCTCACCCGAAACCCTAAAACCTCTCTTTCTCGGTTGTAAGTCCAAGAAAACGAAGGTGAGTTGCTACTCACCTGCAGTAGGATAGCTCCGAGGTTTTATTCCTTGTTTCTTTCCTTTTTCCCAAAAGCTTGGGACAGATTGTAGGTGCTCTGTGTTTTTGATCGGATTCTATGCTACTTAGTTTCATGTTTTGAGTTTTGATACAAGTTTTAAGCGAGTTCTTTCAATGGTAGCATTGGGGTTCTGCTGTACTAAACGGGTAGGTTGATTCAGAAAGAGGTTCAAGGGATGATTCTGAAAAATATAATATGTTTGATAATGATGTATGCCGCAAGAAGCTTGTTTTGAGGTTGAAGCCGTGGGTCACAAAAAGGGAACAAAGAAAGGAAATTTGTATAGGTTAGGTATGTAAGTTAGATCCTTCTGCCCTTATGTTATCATTTCAGATTTAGATGTTTTTTATTTCAAAGATTGTTTGGGATTAACCATTGGGTTGTTAACATGCAACATACTTACGGTTTTTTTTTTAATTCGGGCATTCACATGGATGCTTAAGATGGTTAAGACATGTCTAAACAACATCAAATTGATGAAGTGAGGTGAATGGCCACGTTTTAGTGTCTAAAGAGGGGTGTGTACAGGAAGATGTGCTACAATTAAAGAAGACAAGTTAATGAATTACTTATAACTATTATTTTAATTCCATCACGGGAAATTAATGAGAAAGATTGCATGTACCTTGCTAGATAGTAATTGCAGAAAGTTGTTGTCATAAGGTATTCTTATGAAGCTTGGATTGCTAGTCCCAGGGAGATCTACACTGCTATATTAAAAGCAAACATGTTAAGGTTGATAACTGGCACTCCATCTAGTGACCTCTGCCTATATACTATCATGGAAACATAGTCTCTACTTTTTAGTAATGATCTGATCAATACTGTCTACAGTTAGAATTATTTCTTGGATGTATGGTTATAGGTCAGTTGAAACACAGAAAAACAATTATAACTAGTATGGTCCACCATCTACCACAGTATATGCCGTGAGTGTAAAAAGAAGATGAGAAGTTGAGGATTGTTTCTTTAAACTCATTGCCGTGGATCACAAAGGAAGAAAATAAAAGTACAAGCTTAGAACCAATAAAAACAAGATTTACATAGGTATGTAAATTCCAGAAAGTTTAGTTTGCTTGCTGAGCAGATTTCTGTTAAGTTTTAGTGCAGATTCTGTTAAGTTTTAGTATGCAGATTTTTATAAGTATAGTATGCAGACTTTAATACATAGATTTTTATAAGTATAGCATGTAGATTTTTATAAGTATAGTATGCAGATTTTTAATAAGCAGATTTTCATAAGTAATATTTGCAGATTTTGATAAGTATTGTATGTGCAGATTTCTTTTGTATTCTATGCATTATTATGTGTTACATAGTTAGTTTCATTCATAGATGCATACGAAGGATACCCTAACAGTATTTTGGGTTTAAGAAAAGTATAAGAAAGATAAAGAAAAGAAAGAAAAGGCCAAGACCTTAAATAGATCCCAAAGTCGAGACTTTAGGGATTTTTGGCACACAAGGTGCCTATTAAAATGCCAAGGCATTTAAAGAAGAAGTAATTAAGATTATAAGTATTTTACTTTTAAGAAGAGGCTAGTACCCGACTTCCGAGGTTGTCGTTAAACAAATCCAGGTGTCCAATTCCGAGGTCTTGGCCCTGGTAGACCGAGGTCTGCTCTTTTAGGATTGGTGGCTCGCTACCCCAACCTATTAGGGAACGCGTATAAGATGGTACTATGCCTGGGCCCAAGAGAAGTTGATTACTATTTTGAAGTATTAAAAGTATAAGCTTTTGAACAAGTAAAATAAGTTTCACATCCGTATAAAAGTATTAAAAAGAAATAAGTTTCACATAAGTATTAAAGGATAAGTCTTTAAGCAAGTGAAATGAGATACAGAAGGTGTTTAGAATTTAGTAAGTTAAGTTCTTTATGCAAGCATGATAGTATAGACTTGCCTTACATGTTTAGCCTTTCAGTATGTTTCTTTACTAATAGAAGAGCATGAGTTAATTTACTGTTCTTTGCTATTTATGAGCATGATTAGCTATACTATTTTAGTATTTCAGTTAGTATGATTCCTTTGCTATGTATGAGCATGAGTAGCTTTACATGTTAGCATTCAGTTTTAGCATGTTTTTATTTATATACATGCATATCGAGATTTTGTGAGTTAGATAGCGCTCACTAAGCATTTTGCTTATAGTTTGCATTCCTCCTACTGCAGATAAAGAAAAAGAAAAGCTAATATGAAGGAAGGCGACAAGGAGATGCAAGAGGGGTGTGTGATGTTTGCACTATGGAAGTCCTAGGGATCCTTGCAAATAAAATAAATTATGATTTGTTTCTTTGAGTTAATTAAGTGTTTATGTGTTAAGGAAATTTGATAACTGTTTATAAGGACACTTAATACTGTATTTGCTATTCAGTTGTGGTCATGGATTAGTTTTCCTTTATTGTTGCTGAGTTAAAATTATTATACTGCGTGGTTGATTGTTATGTGTTCCAGCCGCTTGTGGCTGAGTATATATATTGCATGTATTGTTGAATATGGTCACCGGTACAGGGGAGACTCTGTCGAAATTTTTCGGTAGGGTTTCCATATGGTTTTTAATCACATCGGTTAAGTAGAGTTAGTAGTTAAGTAACGGTCATCATTAGAGAGTAGTAGTAGTAAGAAGGGTGGTCGTTACAGTTGGTATCAGAGCAGTTCCCATTCTCCAGCATCACACATCAGCATCATTCTTGCCGTCTTCGAGTAAGAAAGTATTTAAGTTTTCTTTCTTATGCTTTCTTTATTATTTGCAGTATAGAGTATTTGCTTGTATGCGCTTTAGTAAGATAGAAGTTTGTTTCTCTTTTATTCATATACCTAAGTTTGGTTAGAAAGGATAAAGAATATATCAAGTCTTTCTTTTCTTTGCATAACTAGATGTCAAGAAGAGGACGCCCTCGTACCGCTCATACTGAGGACCAGGCTCAGGAGAACGAAGATCCCAGAGCAGCTGAACTAAATCTCTCTGAAGTTATTGCTCAACTCCAGAGACAAGTAGCAGAGCAGCAGCAAGTGATCGTCAATCTGATGGCGAATCAGCAACCAGTTCCTCCCACTCCCCCAACAGTAACTGTGGAGACTCCAGGGGTAACCGAGGTTCCACCAGCTGCCCTAGGAGTCGTCATAGCACCTCAGAGACAAGGAGTCTACCTGATACAGTGGCTGAAACTGAAACCATAGAGCTTCTCAGGCATGACTGAGTCCTAGGATGCCCAGGCTTGGTTCAAAACACTGGAGAGCACAATGGAGCTTCTTGACTGACCAGAGGTCGAAAAAGTCAAGTGTGCCTCTTTTTGCCTATCTGGAGATGCTCGTATGTGGTGGGAGCGAGTTAAGAGTAAGAGAATAGTCAACCAGATGAGCTGGGCTGACTTCAAGGAAGAGTTTTACGAAGAATTCTTCCGCCAATGGATTACCAATAAATATTATGAGGAGTTTATAGAATTTAGACAAGGTGACCTGACGGTAGAAGAAGCAGTCAAAAAGTTCAATAGGCTAGCTCGTCTCTGCTCAGAGCTAGTAAGTACAGAGAAAGAACGAGTCAGACTGATGCTCCGAATGCTGAGGCCAGAAATAGCACTTAATGTGAGTAATGGAACTCACCAACCACAGACTGGTGAAGAGCTGGTCAGTAGGGCATTAGTCGCTGAGCACTATCTGAACAGCATCAAGTCACAACAAGTGCTACTCAAGCCAGTAAAGTTAGAAGACAAGACAGTGGGGAATCAGAGAGTCCAGTCAAGTGATCAGAACTGGAAGGGCAAGGGTAATAAAAGGAAGCAATGGAGTTCAGGAGGTAGCCACGAGGGAGGTCCAGCAAACAAGCAGACCAAGTTTCCTCCCTGTCCTAAGTGTGGAAGAGTGCATCCAGGAACCTGTCTTTTGGGTACGACCGGATGTTATTCATGTGGACAAGAAGGACATCTAGCTAAAGCATGTCCTAACAAGTTTAAGGCACCTCAGCAACAGTCAGTGCAATATGGAGGCAGGCCTACACAGTTACACCATATGATAACATCACTAGAGGGACCCTATCTCAGTCAGGGAAGGTTGGAAGCTCCACCAGTTCAAACTGATGCCACAGTATTTTCTCTCACTAAGGAAAAAGCTGCCAGTGCCTTCGCGGTAGTCACAGGTCAAATAACTAACCTTTAGCATTTAGCTACTGTCTTATTTGATACTAAGGCTACCTTTTTTTTTGTGTTAATTTCTTTTGCCCAAACTTAACAAGTACCCACTGTCCAGAATTATTCTAAGTTCGAGGACGAACTTTTTATAAGGGAGGGAGAATTGTAACACCCCAAATTTCATGATTTAGAGTTCTAAAAGACCTTATTAAAATCTAGAAATGTTTTAGAAAAATTCTAGAGATTTTTAGGAATTTATAGAGTATTTTTATGTAATTTTTGGAGGTCGTTTGGTATTTTTACAAAACGAAAGAAGTTTTGACAAAAATATGTCCAAGTCGAGGTTTGAACCGGAAACCTCGGGTTAAGCAGAGATTCGTTTAACCAACATACCAGCCGCGGGTTTCTAAATAAAACTTGAATCAAATAGTATTTAAGCTATAATTAAAACCGAAATATCTTAGGTTTAAAAAGGTTGCATAAAAATGACCGAGCCGAAGCTCGACCCGGCGACCTAGGGTTTTCGCGGAAACACAGATAACCAGCTGTGCCAGCGAGTTTTTGTTAATTAAGGAAAGAGATGAATAATATTTAAGCAGTAGTTAGATAATAGGAACCCTAGAGATAAAAGAGAACTTAGGTTTATTTTCTCCCGACCCAAATTCCTCTCCTCCTCTCATGCTCGCGACGACGCACGACGGTCTCGGGCGGAAACGTAGCGAGGTTAGGATTTCGTCTCCGGCGCCGGCCAAGGGGTGTTTTCGCGAGATCCTCACACGTTCGTGGCCATCTTGTTGAGGGGAGCACGCGGACACGAGGAAACGCCGGATTTGGAGCTCACCCGAAACCCTAGAACCTCTCTTTCTCGGTTGTAAGTCCAAGAAAACGAAGGTGAGTTGCTACTCACCTGCAGTAGGATAGCTCCGAGGTTTTATTCCTTGTTTCTTTCCTTTTTCTCGAAAGCTTGGGACAGATTGTAGGTGCTCTGTGTTTTTGATCGGATTCTATGCTACTTAGTTTCATGTTTTGAGTTTTGATACAAGTTTTAAGCGAGTTCTTTCAATGGTAGCATTGGGGTTCTGCTGTACTAAACGGGTAGGTTGATTCAGAAAGAGGTTCAAGGGATGATTCTGAAAAATATAATATGTTTGATAATGATGTATGCCGCAAGAAGCTTGTTTTGAGGTTGAAGCCGTGGGTCACAAAAAGGGAACAAAGAAAGGAAATTTGTATAGGTTAGGTATGTAAGTTAGATCCTTCTGCCCTTATGTTAGCATTTCAGATTTAGATGTTTTTTATTTCAAAGGTTGTTTGGGATTAACCATTGGGTTGTTAACATGCAACATACTTACGGTTTTTTTTTTAATTCGGGCATGCACATGGATGCTTAAGATGGTTAAGACATGTCTAAACAACATCAAATTGATGAAGTGAGGTGAATGGCCACGTTTTAGTGTCTAAAGAGGGGTGTGTACAGGAAGATGTGCTACAATTAAAGAAGATAAGTTAATGAATTACTTATAACTATTATTTTAATTCCATCACGGGAAATTAATGAGAAAGATTGCATGTACCTTGCTAGATAGTAATTGCAGAAAGTTGTTGTCATAAGGTATTCTTATGAAGCTTGGATTGCTAGTCCCAAGGAGATCTACACTGCTATATTAAAAGCAAACATGTTAAGGTTGATAACTGGCACTCCATCTAGTGGCCTCTGCCTATATACTATCATGGAAACGTAGTCTCTACTTTTTAGTAATGATCTGATCAATAATGTCTACAGTTAGAATTATTTCTTGGATGTATGGTTATAGGTCAGTTGAAACACAGAAAAACAATTATAACTAGTATGGTCCACCATCTACCACAGTATATGCCGTGAGTGTAAAAAGAAGATGAGAAGTTGAGGATTGTTTCTTTAAACTCATTGCCGTGGATCACAAAGGAAGAAAATAAAAGTACAAGCTTAGAACCAATAAAAACAAGATTTACATAGGTATGTAAATTCCAGAAAGTTTAGTTTGCTTTGGAGCTTGCTCAGCAGATTTCTGTTAAGTTTTAGTGCAGATTCTGTTAAGTTTTAGTATGCAGATTTTTATAAGTATAGTATGCAGACTTTAATACATAGATTTTTATAAGTATAGCATGTAGATTTTTATAAGTATAGTATGCAGATATTTAATAAGCAGATTTTCATAAGTAATACTTGCAGATTTTGATAAGTATTGTATGTGCAGATTTCTTTTGTATTCTATGCATGATTATGTGTTACATAGTTAGTTTCATTCATAGATGCATACGAAGGATACCCTAACAGTATTTTGGGTTTAAGAAAAGTATAAGAAAGATAAAGAAAAGTATAAGAAAGATAAAGAAAAGAAAGAAAAGGCCAAGGCCTTAAATAGATCCCAAAGTCGAGACTTTAGGGATTTTTGGCACACAAGGTGCCTATTAAAATGCCAAGGCATTTAAAGAAGAATTAATTAAGATTATAAGTATTTTACTTTTAAGAAGAGGCTAGTACCCGACTTCCGAGGTTGTCATTAAACAAATCCAGGTGTCCAATTCCGAGGTCTTGACCCTGGTAGACCGAGGTCTGCTCTTTTAGGATTGGTGGCTCGCTACCCCAACCTATTAGGGAACGCGCATAAGATGGTACTATGCCTGGGCCCAAGAGAAGTTGATTACTATTTTGAAGTATTAAAAGTATAAGCTTTTGAACAAGTAAAATAAGTTTCACATCAGTATAAAAGTATTAAAAAGAAATAAGTTTCACATAAGTATTAAAGAATAAGTTTTTAAGCAAGTGAAATGAGATACAGAAGGTGTTTAGAATTCAGTAAGTTAAGTTCTTTATGCAAGCATGATAGTATAGACTTGCCTTACATGTTTAGCCTTTCAGTATGTTTCTTTACTAATAGAAGAGCATGAGTTAGTTTACTGTTCTTTGCTATTTATGAGCATGATTAGCTATACTATTTTAGTATTTCAGTTAGTATGATTCCTTTGCTATGTATGAGCATGAGTAGCTTTACATGTTAGCATTTAGTTTTAGCATGTTTTTATTTATATACA
The DNA here is from genome assembly GCF_018446385.1 of Zingiber officinale. NCBI lineage: Eukaryota > Viridiplantae > Streptophyta > Magnoliopsida > Zingiberales > Zingiberaceae > Zingiber > Zingiber officinale. The sequence continues at coordinate 12,025,423 of NC_056005.1, forward strand.
TGCATATCGAGATTTTGTGAGTTAGATAGAGCTCACTAAGCATTTTGCTTATAGTTTGCATTCCTCCTACTGCAGATAAAGAAAAAGGAAAGCTAATATGAAGGAAGGCGACAAGGAGATGCAAGAGGGGTGTGTGATGTCTGCACTATGGAAGTCCTAGGGATCCTTGCGAATAAAATAAATTATGATTTGTTTCTTTGAGTTAATTAAGTGTTTATATGTTAAGGAAATTTGATAATTGTTTATAAGGGCACTTAATACTGTATTTTCTATTCAGTTGTGGTCATGGATTAGTTTTCCTTTATTGTTGCTGAGTTAAGATTATTATATTGCGTGGTTGATTGTTATGTGTTCCAGCCGCTTGTGGCTGAGTATATATATTGCATGTATTGTTGAATATGGTCACCGGTACAGTGGAGACTCTGTCGAAATTTTTCGGTAGGGTTTCCATGTGGTTTTTAATCACACCGGTTAAGTAGAGTTAGTAGTTAAGTAACGGTCATCCTTAGAGAGTATTAGTAGTAAGAAGGGTGGTCATTACAGAGACCTTGTTGGTCACATATCAACCATGTTTCGTTCTAAAAAAACACAAATTTTTTTGTTTTTGGCTGAAACTCATAATTTGTATATCATAGTAAACCTATCATGCATTTCTATATCACATATAAAAATTCTAACAACTTAGTATATCCCTTCACAAGTGGCTCTGATACCACTTTAAGGAACTAGAGCGCTAAACACACTTATGCGCAGCGGAAACCATCTAGTTCCTCCAGGAGATCCATGTGAAGGGAAAGAAAATATACTAAGATTTGAACAACAACCTGATAGTATACCTTTGATTCATGCTCACGGAGTCCAGACAGCTTGGATCTCAGCACGATCACACATTCGCGCCTCTATGGTATCCACATGAGCAAGTATCTTCGTTTGTCTCACAAACTCACAAAATTGTAGAAGAAAATTACCTAAGGTTGTGCTAGCAACCAAGCAAGGTAATTTTGGCCAAGAGGATTAGAGAAGAGGAAGGAGAATGAAGAAGTTTTTAAAAAAATGAGAGGAAAAATGCTTAAGTATTTTCATCTAATGAAAGCACTTAATGAGCATTAATTCAATTAATGTGCCTTAATGAGCATTCACTCTCCATTAAGGACCACACTCAAAACTCATCATTTTGAATTCAATTTCAAAAAATTGAATGACTCATTGAATTTTGAAAATTCAATGAATTAATCTCCATTAATCCTCACTTGAGTCTAACTCAAGTCTAATTCACTTGAGTCTAACTCAAGTCTAATTCAATCGAGTCTTACTCAATTAATCTCATACAATTTCAAATTTAATGAATCACTATTTCATTAATTTGAATTGACTCTTTGAGTCTAGTTTGAATTGGACTTAATCAAATAATTAGATCCAATTGAGTCTAACTCAATAAGTCCAATTCGGATTAGACTTAATCCAATGATTCATCATATGCACCAATATCCAAATCTACTTATTCTTTATGTGTGACATAATAGGTTCTTGTAACGTTGGCAATGTATCCAAATCAACATTTAGATACATAAGAAATGAGTGACATCTAGCAAGGCATCATTGCTACCTAAGTGACGAGAAAGTCGAGATCCGACCTAACCTGTCCATGGCTATTATCTTGTATGACTTGGTCCCTCTATCGTTGATATCTAGATTGATCAATGAGGCATAGACCGTGTCATCCTCTTATCAACCTTTGTGTTTCTTGATCCCTAAGTAGACACGCTCAATCAAATAAGCTCAATATCTCATATTGACTCATTTGCACATGACTATGCTTTCTTGTGTCCTACTAATCAAGGGGCCCATAGATATTGCTTCTGTCATATGAAAGGGATAAATCTCATATACATCACTCACATCCCTCCGTATAATTCATTGCATACCTAGTGATCGACTTTATTGTCTACCTTGTTACAGGTGATGTTTGCCGATACCAAATTACACAACTCCTTATATAGGGAACTGTAGTGACTTCAGGTCTAAGGACTATTCATACCAATAGTCACATGAGAATGTTTATGACACTCATATAACGATCCATGAAACATTCTCATGGCTGGTCATTTAGTATATATTCTCTAATATATATCTATGTGTAAACCTGATATCTCATATCCATGACTTGCGAGATCAAGTCAATCGTTGACCTACATGCTAGTCTCAACGCATTAATATTGTCCTTGTATATTAATGCTTGATTAGGAATAGTTAAGAGTTATGTTTTATGTATATCTACAATATCTTACTATCAATTCAACTAATTGATATGTTGTAGATAAAAATCTACTACCCAAGGACATTATTATACTTATTCAATTGGCATTGATCTGAAATAAATATAATAACCAACTTTATCTTTTATTAATAATAAAATATGATATAAAAATGAGCCCTTTACAATCATCTCATAATTGGTACTAGGGTTAATACTAACAAAAGGCTTAATCAATTGGGCTAATCGATTAAGATATTTTCGCAAGTGAATAGAGAGTTATGGAATCAATTGGATAATCAATTAAGGCTCTCTGAATCGATTAGGATGACTCACCAATCGATTAGTGTTTGATAAAAGAGTCGTTCTGTAGGTGTTGAACGGTTAGATAATGTGACAATCAATTAGGGAAAAGCCTAATCGATTAGAGGGGTCGAGTGAACCCTAGAAAAAGATTTTTTTTGCAAATGATTGAAGATAGCACTTACACAGCTTCAGTATCGGTTCTTGGGCATTGAGGAAGAAGTATTGATGCATTTCTAATCGATTAAGAGACATTTCAAGCAACAAGAGATCAAGAAAACAAGGTGTTCATTGTAGTGTGTTTTCATTTCCTTGTTCTTGTTGTATTCTTGTGTGTTTGAGCTTGTACGAGGTTTCTTCACCTCCAGAATATTTTTGAGAAGGAGGGCTTTTCATAGTGGAGTGTGTGCACTGTGTAGATACTTGGATTAATCACCTCAAGGAGGTGGATACCAAGAAAAATACATTAGTGAGTTTTCGCTTCAAGATATCTGCTGTAAATCATCATCGATGAAGCGATCAAAGCTATTCACCCTCTCTAGCTCCCAAAGTGTCCTAACAGTTTGATCGATTGGAGGATGACTCAGTCACAGCTCAGAAGAAAAAGGGGAAGAGTGGCCCAAGCTCAATGAAGGTCACCATTTGATGCAGCGGATAACTATCGATTCCATTTATTCACACACAAATACAGAAACTGATTATCAAATCGATTGATTCGCATGATTTGCGTATGAATATTGGAAGTGATTTTCTAAACCTGTTGATTCAAAGAGGAATACTAGAAAATAGAAAAATAACGGCTTTGTCAAAAATAACATTAATCAAAAACTCCTCTTACATTAACCTAAATAATTTTTATATAGACTCCAAATCCTAAGATACAAAAAAAGAAATCCTAACAAAAATGAAAACTTTTAAACATACTAAAAATCTAAAATATTCTAAAAGGACTCAAAAATCCAAAAATATAAAAGATAAAAATTAACAAAAATACCTTAAATACCAAACTCAATACAAATAATAAAAATATTAATATTGCTTTCTCAAATGACTCTTCTATCCACATCATTCTCCCCATAATGGAAAAAATTCATTCTTGAATTTAGAATAAAATTAGGTAGTAGCTCAGGATGAAGATCATTTGACATCAATTCGATAAAATCTATTAGCAGATGTTGAAGTTCAAAAATCCTCATTGATCCGCCGACAAGCACGACATTGGGGACCCTACTCCTATGTAGGATCGATGCATGCTAGAGGGGGGAGGGGGTGGTGAATACTACTCAGATTTTTTTACACTTTTTTGGAAAGCAAATAGAATAAAATGCAGTAGAAATAAGTAAATAGATAAAGCAAGCGCTAACACTTTTGGTTACTTGGTTCGGAGTTGTGATAACTTCCAAGGTCTACACTCGTTGAGTGCTTACTTTGGGCAATCCACTATCAATACAGAATATTATAAAACTTAGTACAATAGATTTATAATTAAAGTAGTACAACTGAAAGTTATACCGACAATAGCAGTGTTGAAATTGAGAGCTTCTGGTTGTCAGAGTAGCATTACGACTTCGTTGGATCGTTTTTAGAGCAGTGCATAGGAGAAAGATCGCGAAGATGAGTTGTGTTTCATGCTCTACTCGTGAAGTCCTTTTATGGGATGTTGAAGGTGCCTTCAATCCCATTGAAAGTGCCTCTAGCTCAGATTCTTATCTCCTAATCCGCGGAGTCGATAAATCCCGCCTTCTATGAACTTTATCCATTCGAAGGCGCCTTCAAGCGCATGGAAGTAGCCTTCCATCTGATATTCAGGTGCTTCAAAGGTGCCTTTGTGCTTCTTCTGTGTGGGCCTTCAGCCAAAGCAGCTGAGGCGCCTCCAACAACCCTGGAGGCGCCTCAGACACTGGTCTTCTGAGATTTTCTTTGTGCATCTCACTTCCTGCAAGACATATTAGTCCAAATAGAAAGTATATCCTATAAGACAAAGTTAGCACAATAAAATATGAATAATAAATTATTTGATAGCCTCTAGACTGCCTGATTCTGACTTTCAGATTTCCTAGAAATCTTAAGTCGAATCGACGTCTACTATTCCCTCAACAGGGAGCGCGCCCTCACTTACTCCTATAAGGAGAAATTACCTTTTGTTAGACTAGTCCTCCAAACTAATTGGATTTTTGCTTAGCGTTCGAGACTTCAAGGCTTCATGTTGAACGTCCGCTCCATGACCCATCCAGACTTTCACCTGGTCCGCGACCACTAGGATTTTTACCTAGAGTCTCTGACTTTAGAATTTCGCCCAAAGTGCTCGACCCGCCAATACTTCATTGCCTAACCGTAGCTAGGACTTTCCATAACCTAGGGTTACCACCCCCTAGGATCTAGGATTACTTCCCCCTAGGATTTTCCACCTGCCTAGAATCCACTAGGACTTTTACCTAAAAACACTTAGGACTTTCTTGCAAGCTCATTCACACTTGTTAGATAATAAGTAACCTTAACTTTGAACCTTTTTCCATTGTCAAAACACAAGTTCAATCATTTGGTGTTCCCTGCACCAACAATCTCTCCCCCTTTTTTATTATGACAATATAGTTCAAAGTTAAGTAAAAACAAAAAACATTTTAAGGGATAAAGTGTAAAATACTGAACAAAATAGTAATTAAATAATAAGGTTTAAAAGGCTAATAGCCTTAACGTAATTTTTAGAAATTTTCTAAGATTTTTTCGGAGCTCATATGACGTAAGTTAAGGGGATAAATTATTGGGCCAGGGGAAAGACTGTTTAAGCTACCCAATTTAAACGAGGAAATGTTTAATTTCCTTAAATATTTTCCTTTTCTTTTTCTTATTCCCCTGTGCCCTAATCTCCTTCCCACGCCGACCTCTCTTCCTGAGCTCTCACCCACTCGCAAACTCTCCCCCTCACGCTTCCGAGCCACACACGTTGCCCCCTCCTTCGTCGAACCCTTCTACCCAAATCCACCGTCGACCTCTCTTCTATCCTGAGCCACAGCCACCGGTCTCTCCATCTTTTCCTCCAACTCTATCCCGAGCCTCGCGATCCCTCTTCTCCTTACGAGTTCCCGCAAGCACAACCGCTGATCCCTCGCCCTCACGCGAGCGCCACAGCCGCTTGCTCTCTTCCCCGAGTCCTCTCCCTCGAGTTTTCGTTCCGGTGCCTCTGCCATGCTAGCCGTCCATGAGCCCACAACCGGTGCCTTCCTTCCCTAAACCAGTTGTCGGCTGGGAGAGTGATCACCACCGCCTGAGCTGATGTCATCCTCTTCCGATTGCTCATTGCCGCTAATCACCGAGCCCCGATGCTAACAACCAGCCTCTAATCTTGAGATGCCAGTGCCCTAAGATGCAACCACCGTTGATCTTCGGACTGCCCTTTCCTTTTCAATAGGCTGAGCAGTGCCCTAGCTTTGCTCCGACCACCATAGCTTCACCAGCAGCTAGTCCGGATGGGTGCCCCGCTGACCACAGTGAGTTGCAGCAGTAGGGGAAAGAAGCCAGAGGTTTGATTCGGGTAACAAACCTCTTTTGTTAAACCTAATTCAGTGATGATTTGCTCTTCGATTTAATAGGCGATTAGTGGATGTGGTGATAGGGTTCTTAGATTGGAGTGATATATTGTACTCACATCTACCAACTTATCCTTGACTTGTTTTGGAGTTTTTAAGTTCTCTAGATGCCCATTTTGCCAATAAAGACGATTTTGTTTGCAAGATAACTTTTAGGTTGATGAATCAAGACTTTCAATGGACATTTAGTGACTTTAACACTTGTTTTGGATTGTCTTCCGGTAGCTCTAGAAGGTTTGATTCTAGGTTTAATTTGAATCATTTTTGGAATTCAATCACTGGATTAGATCACCCTTATGAGCCCTCTAGAGCCAAGGCTTCTCACATGCAAAACCCTATTTTTAGATATCTACATAGAATCATGAGCAAAACTATTTTTGGTAGGGGGGAAAGTGATGGAGTCGTCAAAAAAGTAGAACTTTATTCTCTATGGGCTATGCTACATAAGGTTGATTTTGTTTCCAGTTTTCATTTCTTGCAAACCTTAGTAAGAACTGCGAGGGCGTCCTCGGGATCAATAGTTCTTGGTGGGTTGATTACTCAAGTTGCGGTTAACTTGGAACTTGATTTAGATGGGTTGGAGGTTGTTCATGGCAATGATATGATCGATATGGATGCATGTCTTGCCATAAAAATGATTATTCAGGATGAGAACGGTTTTGCATTTCCTAGGAGGAATGGTTTTCCTCTACCTCTTCCTTGTCCCGAATGTACTTCCATTCATAATCCAGCTAATTGGGTAATCACCAATGTAGACCCCGAGAATGTCCCCACCATATCCGGAGACACAGAGCCACATGTTAAGCCCTCGACATCTGGACACCCGCAGCCTTCCGGACATCCGGATCCTGCTAGGCATTCTTTTGCCTATGGTACGGGTCCCTCCAGATTTGACTTTTCTGATTTTCGTACTTCTCTAGAATCGCTTCACGAGAAGCATGATGCCCAACGAAGAATGTTGGAAGGTCACTTCTCTTTATCAGACAATCAGTTTAGAGAAGTACAAGAGCACTTTCAGTTCACGAGGAACTTTCAGGGTCAAGTGGCCGAATTTGTCCAGGATTATGATATGGATCAAGCTAGAATGAGAGATTTTATGCAAAGCATGAGTGTCACTAGCCAACAAGTAGATGCTTTGTTTGAGTATTATATAATCTTGAGTGAAACTCCAGGTTTTCCTAGTTTTCCCATTGGCCAACCACGTTGTAGGCACCATTTTCCTCGTCCCCCTCGACCTCCTCCTCCACCATATTGAATTCATCGGGACGATGAAAAGTTTGAGTCTGGGGGGGGGGGGGTGTCAAACCTGATTTTTTTTTGCATTCTAGATTTTAGTTTTTGTTTGTTTTCTTATTTTCTACATGTTTAGTTTTTGTTTTGCACTTTATTTCGATTGTCTTGCTTTGATTGCTTGTTTTGATAGTCACTTGACTATCTTTTGAAATCTTGTGGCATATATCTTGAGAACATCAAACTTCACTTATATGCTTTCTTGTCTTCAAGATCAAATGTTAGCACGTTCATTATCTAGGTTCATGATGTTCAAATAATGCTAGTAATATGCTTAATGTACCTCTTTTCTCTATCTTGGGTAGCATGATATAAGCTAAGTATCATTTGGAGATGAGTTTTAGTTTTGGCTTGACCTTAAGGATCTTATTTTCACTATACTTTGACTTGATGCTTGAATGGCTGATATCATTGAAATAGTCATGATTCATCTTGTTTGTTTAGTACTTGGTTTCCATGGTGATTTCTCAAACTTCATTTTGGTTACTGGATGAGGCTCAAATCATGTAAGTTCATTTGGAAAAATCAAAATATCCCAACATTTGTGCTAAAAGTACACTTGTGAAATAAGATTTGCATAATGCAAATACTTATGAGAAAAAAAATTATGAAAAAGAAAAGCAAAGAAAAAAAAAAGTGAATAAGGGATATAAAAAAATAGTTGTCGTGAGTGGAATCTAGCAAGTCACCCCTTTGCGATCGAGTTGGGTTACTGGGGAAATGACTGTTAGCTTCTCTTGAGATTGAGCACGCCTTTGAGACCTTGGGTTGATTGAGAAATATGAACCAAGTGTTTGGCAAGTAAGTGTCTATCACTGGAAATATTAGGAATTCAAATTTGATGACGACTTAACTAGGACATAGATTGAAACTTGAAGAGTTTTGAGTTGTTTTCGCACTGTGCACAGGGTACTTATGCTCGAGCCAAACTAAACTTGTTTTCATAATCATGCTTACTAATGAAACCTTTTGATAGAGTTAGGAGAATGCATTAGGGATATGAGAACATTGTGGAGCATATGAATTTAGATTGCAGCATTTTGCTTGAGGACAAGCAAAGGTTTAAGTCTGGGGATGTGATGTGCATAGATTGTAAACACTTGTTAGCATGTTTTGACGCACATTCACATGCTTTGTCTACGTATTTTTGTACTTCCAGCTTTCCTTTTAGCATATTTACTCTTTTTGTTCGGAGATATGCTTTTGTGCAATTTTTTTACACAGGAGTCGAATTTGGTGAAGATTTCATGTTCAAGACCAAATCTGTAAGCAGAGCAAAGAAGGAAGGCATCATTCCTGAACCTCACACGGCCATGCCATGGGGGGTTTCCCTGGCCGTGTGAAGATTTCTTGCCATGTAGCTGAAACAGAGAAGGAAGTTGCCACGACCGTGTCAAGATATGGAGCCAACAGGAGCAGGCTGTGTGTAGTACACGGTCATATTAGCATTCTAGTGTTGAAGACTTACATGGTCGTGTAGATCTACATGGCCGTGTAAGGTTTCCAGAGGAGAAAAATGACATGGCCGTGTGAACCACACGGCCGTGTAAGGTTTCCAGAAGAGAAAAATGGCATGGTCATGTAGATCTACACGACCATGCGAAGATAGCAAATGTTGGGTGTGCCACAGCCGTGTCTCACACACGGCCGTGTGAGTTGTGCAGAGAGGGAAGTAAGGCAGGTCGTGTGAACCTCACACGGTCGTGCCTCGGGGTCGTGTGGCGCCCAAACCTCACCTCTATATAAGCTTTCTGTTGGGGTTGCAAGATTGCAAACATAGTCCCATATTGGAAACACATGGGAAAGATCATGGGTTTATAAGAGAAAAGATATCTCCATTAGATGAGGCCTTTTGGGTAGAGCCCAAGAGAAAAACCATGAGGGCTTAGGCCCAAAGTGGACAATATCATGTCATTGTGGAGATATCTAAATTCTTTTCGATCCTACAATTGGTATCAGAGCCCGGACTGCCAGAAGGTTTAAACGCCGACTATGCACAAGAGCTATGGTCTGATTGAGCCATGTGGGTACAATATTGACCTCGAACAAAGAAAGTGGAGTCTCCTATGTTCGGATCAAGAGGACCAGACACCAGGCAGAAAGTCCTAGTTGTGACTAGGCAAGGAAGTCCTAGTAGGTCGGGTGGACCGAGGGGCAGGAAGACCTGGTGGGTCGAGGATCGGATGTGGGAAGCTTATGGTCCTTTGTTTGAGGGAGGGATTGTTGGGGTTGCAAGATTGCAAACATAGTCCCATATTGGAAACACATGGGAAAGATCATGAGTTTATAAGAGAAAAGATATCTCCATTGGATGAGGCCTTTTGGGTAGAGCCCAAGAGCAAAACCATGAGGGCTTAGGCCCAAAGTGGACAATATCATGCCATTGTGGAGATATCTAAATTCTTTTCGATCCTACACTTTTCTCCTTGATTTGAAAGGGGATCTTCTCCCCTTTGGGAGAAAGGAAGATTTGGGCGATTCCTTCCATTCTTGGGTGGATTTCTGGGCGATCTAAAGGAAGATCTTCACCGATTTGACTCCAAGATCGAAGGATTGGATCCGAAGACCATTCTTCTCCGTAGATAAGTTTTCTTTCTCTCCTTTCTTGGATTTGAGGGTTTAGAAATGCTTGTAGTCTTTGTTTCTTTCAGATTCTTTTTTCGATTTATGGAGTAAATATCTTGTTCTAGGATGGAGGGAGTATTTGTAAGGAAATTTTGATGTAAAAACTCTTGTGGATATGCCAATTTTCCATTTCTATGATTTTGTCCTATTTTGTATCTATTTGATCTTATGTGGAATGTTGTGATTGTGCTTAATTACCATGCTTAATTGAATGTTTGGATATCTTGTGGATCTTGTAGAGGTAATTCTTCATTCGATTTTCTGAGGGATCTTCGTGACAGGAACATGCCCGTGTAAGGACGTTTGAGGGATTATCTTGAAGGGGAAATTAGATATTTCAAGAGGGTAGGATAGATTTATGCATTAATCTTTATATCTTGATGGGTTGATGAGTGATGGATTCTTATGTTGATTTTCCGAGGGACGATCGTGACAGGCAAGTCCGTGTAAGGACAACATAGAGTCATTCCTAATTGATCAATCTAGGTATAGATTTCAGTCCTAGGTCGGTTCTCTATTGCAAGAGAGAACCGACAACCTTCTACAAATGATGGATAATTGAGAAAAAAGATTTGGTAGATCATTTACATTGAAGAACCTTACAAAGAAACCAAAACTCCTAGAATAACCCTTATCATTGACTTTATTCTTGTTGCCTATTCTTTCATTCTTTTGTTTACTTTTCATAGTTACACCTAGACTTTGTTAATCCATTGATTTGTTGTCTAGCTAATTCATTTTGAGATATTCTTAGTACTTATTCTAGTCCCTATGGATACGATAATCTTTTATATTACTTGCGATATTTCCGTACACTTGCGGAGAGACAACATGCCCCTACCCGTGTGCGCCACCTACTCTTCCAAAAGCCCTAATTTCCATCTTCTTCTCTCCCAAAAAGCCTTCTCTTCCCCACTTCACCTCCTCAAACCCTAATTCCCACCTATAGAGTTCATTTTTGCTTAGATCTACATCTAGATCTAACACTTCTTCAAGCCACAAATCCGGAAAGAGAGAAGCAACTCCCCTATTTCCCTTCCTTCTCCTCCTCTCCTATCCTCAAGACCCATCTCCACAAGAAATTCCTCAAAACTTTGCACATCATGTCGCATATCTTGAAGAGACTTTGTCGAGGAAGCAATGGATCTGGCGAAGGAGATGCACCAGGAGGCGACAAAGGCAAAGGGAAGGCATCTTCTTCAAAAGGCAAAGGAAAAAGGGTGGCACGCGACGAAGGTAACGAAAATGAGTTCAATATTATTTTTAGAAATCATGAACAAAAAGCTAGATATGATATCCTTGTCGCTAGAAAAATTATATGCACTAAGCATATGGATCCCATTACTATGGATATGCTAGGAATTAGGGATGATGTAGATTGGATGATTAGTTCTTTAGATTGGAATGATATTATGTACACTCATGCACCAACTTACCCCTGCCTAGTCCTTGAATTTTTGAGCTCGATTGATGTTAAATTTTCTTCTGAGGATGACTACATAGGGGTTATAACTTTTAGGATGATGAATAAAGAAGTTCAGTGAACTTTTAGTGATTTAATAATTGTTTTGGTTTACCCATTGGTGGTGCCCGTGGATTTGATGATGAGATTAGATAGAATGAATTTTGGACGTCAATAACTGGATCAAAGGACCCTTATGAACCCTCTAGAGCCAAGACATCCCGCATGCAAAACCCGACCTTTAGATACCTTCACCAAGTGATGAGCAAAATGATCTTTGGTAGAGGAGAGAGTGATGGGTGGTTAGAAAGGTAGAACTCTATTATCTTTGGGCGATGTTGAATAAAGTAGATTTTGATTCCGGATTTCATTTTTTGCAAACTTTGTTGAGGGAAGCTAAGGCATCTTCAGGGATGATAGTGTTTGGTGGATTGATCACCCAAATAGCATTCAATCTGGGTTGTGAGCTTGATGGATTAGAGGTGATTCATGGTAATGACAAGATCGATATCGATTCTTGTCTTGCTATGAAGATGATTTGTCGGGATGAGAATGGGTTTGCCTTCCCTAGGAACAATGGTTTTCCATTATCCCTTCCTTGCCCCGAGCGCACTTCAGTTCGCAACCCCGCGAACTGGGTGATTACTAATTTACACCTCGAGACTGCCCCCCTCTATTATAGAAGAAACCGAGTACCACCAAGAGCCCTCATCATCAGGATTCCCGCACCCTTCCGGACATCCGGAACCTCCTAGGCACCCTTTCAGTTCACTAAGGACTTCCATAGTCAGGTGACAGAGTTCGTTTAGGACTATGAGGTTGACCAGGAGAGAATGAGAAATTTTATTGATGATATGGATATCACTAGACAACAAGTAGATGCCCTTTATCAATATCATCAACACCTTGGCCATCTTCCTGGTATGCCTAGATTTCCCCCTGTCACACATCGGGGACCCCCTTATCCCCCACCCCATCACCGTATTGATTTCATCGAGACGATGAAAAGTCTAAGTCTGTGGGGATGTTGTGTCTATCTGCACAACCTGAGTCGAGTCGAGTTTTTCTTTTCTCTTTGCATATTTTATTCGTATTTTATTAGTTTCATATTTCTATTTGCATCTCATTTACACTTTTCTTTGTTTATTCGTTTCATGTTTTTTTGCACTTTGCTTTGTTTATTCATTTCATGTTTCTATATGATCCGACGGTAAGAATAGGGGACCCACCCTCTGAAGGGTCCCAGCCTAAGGATGGATGGAAGGCTGGTCAAGCGGGTAATGGTCCGAGCGGAGCTAGAGATAACCCATCCATGGGCTTGGGTTTCCGACGCCAAGGCAGGAGGATCGAAGGGCCGAGCGGGAGCCCGATCGGCTGGGATCAAAGGCCGAGCGGGTGGTCCGTTCGGCCAAGATAAGGGCGAGGGTACAAAGGTAGCCGAGCGGCCTATGCGCTTGTCTCGGGATATGGGATGTCAGAGAAGGCATGTCTGATGATTAGGCCGTACACAAGATTGCACGATGGAAGATCTCGCCGTCACATCAGGGAGAGGTGGATACAATAGCAGTATGGCCTCATATATGCTCTTCTGACAGGCCCATACTTGGGTATGGTCTAAAGCAGATGACTGCTTCGATTGACGTGCCTGGGCTCTTTCGATAGTTCTATATAAGGCCTCCATTTCTTCACCGGAGGTACGAGAGTCTTCTACTTCAAAGCCACTTCTTTGCTATTTCCTCGCCTGACTTGAGCGTCGGAGGGTCGTCGCCGGGACACCCCTCCCGGCTCGGCTTCGTTGCAGGTTCGCCGGAGCATCTAAGGATCTAGTAGGGAGCGCCACGTCCCCAGCGTTCGTTGACCCCTGGTTCGGACAGGATCAATTTGGCGCCGTCTGTGGGAACGCACCTGCATCCAAACAGAGACAATGGACGAGGCTGGAAGGATACACAATGTGGCACTCTCATAAGAATAGTTGGACGCTCTGGTCGAGATGAGGGCCGCCAAACTTGTGGAGCAGAAACAGAAAGAGGCACCCGAGCGGCAGGAGCAACAAGCAACATCTGCGTCGGGTGGCCGAGCGGAAGCACCTCAAGCCACCGTGGCGTTCCATCGGGCCTTATTCCGCACCCCTGAAACCGTACCAGCTCGGAAAGATAGAGGATCTTCTTCCGACGAAATGCCTAGGCGAGACGCCAGAAAGGGGAAAGCTCCCCGAGCAGATTCATCTCCCGAGCGGATCAATCGCCAATTCTCGGAGGCTATTCTACGAGACCCTTTGCCCAAGCATTACGTGCCTCCGACGATCGGAGAGTACAACGGAACAACGGACCCGGATGATCATCTGGGTAAGTTTGATAACACAGCTACACTCCATCAGTATACAGATGGAGTAAAGTGCCGCGTCTTCCTTACAACTCTCTCGGGATCGGCTCAACGGTGGTTTCGGAGGCTGCCGGACGGATCCATCACTAGCTTCAAGGACTTCCGAACGGCCTTCCTCCACCACTTCGCCAGCAGTCGGCGTTATCAGAAGACAAGTGTCAGCTTGTTCGCAATCAAGCAAGAGCCAAGAGAATCGCTTCGAGCTTACATCCAGCGATTCAACCAAGTGGCGATGGATATTCCCACAGCCACATCGGAGACAATGATGAATGCCTTCACGCAAGGCCTTGTGGATGGGGACTTCTTCCGGTCGCTCATCCGAAAGCCGCCCCGAGATTATGATCATATGCTGCACCGGGCCAATGAATATATCAACGTGGAAGAAGCACAAGCCGCCCGGAAAAAGGAAACTCCTACCGAGCGGGCACCTATTCATGCCGAGCGGAAACAGCACGCCGCTCAGCAGCCACCTAGAGGACCGAGAGCCGAAGCAATACGATCTCCCCACGCCAGGTCACACGTACAAGAAGTGGCTGCCGCTCGGCCCAAGCCAAAGAAGAGGTGGACCCCTATGTTCTGCTCCTTCCACCAGACGGATACGCACAACACGAAGGATTGTCGAAGTCTTCCCTTCGTGGCCAATCCCGTTCCTAGGAAGGCCGAACGACGGTCACCTCCCACCGACAGGAGACAAAGGACTCATGAAGCTGACCGGACCCGCCCCGAGAGGCGACATCAACAGACACCCGATCGGCACCGATCTCCGAGACAGGATAATCGCCGGGCGTCCCGAGAACGGTCACGACCGTCCGCTCGGGAAGAGGAGAATAGAAGCAATATTGCCAGAGGCGAGATCAACGTTATTGCTGGTGGGCCGACTGGAGGAGATTCCAACCAAGCCAGAAAGGCAGGCGTCCGGCAGCTCCACGCGGTTGCAGCCAAGAGCGGGCAAGTGGGCCGGAAATCACTTTCGGGCCCGGGGACTTAGAAGGAGTCGAAGTGCCCCACGACGACGCCCTGCTCATTAAAGCGGTAATAGCAAATTACACTATTCACCGCATATTTGTTGACACAGGGAGTTCGGTCAACATCATATTCAAGAAGGCGTTTGACCAGCTGCAAATTGATCGAGCCGAGCTGCTTCCCATGACAACCCCGCTCTATGGGTTTACTGCAACGAAGTTCAAGAGTCAGACAGATCCTGGCTACCTCACCGGGAGAGGAGCCGTCAGAGGACCAGACAATAAATTTTGTGGTGGTTGATTCTCCTCGCCCTATAATGTCATTTTGGCGACCGCGCCGGAGAATTCCGAGCTGCCTCAACCTTCCACCGAAGATGAAGTTCCCGTCAAGACAAGGTGGGAGAGGTACGGGGAGATCAGTTAGCAGCTCGGCGGTGTTACATAGAGATGGTCCGAGCAGAATCCAACTCCGCTCGGAAGGCGCCTCGAATCGAGGTAAACGCTATCACTGAAAAGCCACCCGCCTTAATTTATGAGGAAAAAGAGGAGGTGCAGATTCATCCGACCCGATCGGAGGGCACGACTTTTGTTGCCTCTGATCTGGAGGAGAGGCAGAAGGAGGAGCTGATCCAATGCCTCCGGCGAAATCATAATGTATTCGTCTGGTCGACACATGAATTGCCTGGAATCTCGTCGAGCATAGCACAGCATGAGTTGCATGTCCGACCGGACGCTCGGCCAGTGAAGCAGAGAAAAAGGGATTTCAGTGCCGAGCAGAATGCCATCATCCGGGCGGAAGTAGAGAAACTTCTAGAGGCCGGCCACATACGAGAAGTGCAGTTCCCGAGTTGGCTGGCTAACGTAGTATTAGTCTCCAAGCCGGGCGGCAAGTGGAGAGTCTGCATCGACTTTCGGGACTTAAACAAAGCATGCCCCAAGGATTTCTATCCTCTGCCCCGGATAGATCAGCTGGTGGACTCTACGGCCGACTGCGAATTAATTTGCATGCTTGACGCCTATCAAGGATATCATCAAGTGCCGCTCGCCCGGGAAGTAAGCTTCGTAACGGCCGACGGCACATATTGCTATAATGTGATGCCGTTCGGATTGAAGAATGCCGGGGCCACCTATCAGCGCTTGATGAACAAGGTGTTCAAGGAGCAGATCGGGAGTAATCTGGAAGTCTATGTGGACGACATTCTTATCAAATCCATCCGAGCGGCCGATCTCTTCAAGGACATGGAAGAAACCTTCCGAACGCTACGCAAATATGGAGTCAAGTTAAATCCCCAGAAATGCTTGTTCGGAGCTAAAGGGGGGCATTTCTTGGGATATATAGTGACCGAGCGGGGAATTGAAGCCAATCCCAGCAAGGTGAAAGCTCTGCAAGACATGCCACCTCCCAGAAATACAAGGGAAGTGCAACGGTTGACCGGTCGGATAACTGCTTTGTCCAGATTCATCTCCAAAACCGCTGACCGGAGCTTACCATTCTTCAAGATCCTGCGCAAGGCCACTAAATTTCACTGGGACGAGGAATGCGACCGAGCATTTGAAGAATTGAAGACATATCTTAATTCTTTGCCTATACTAGCCAAGCCGATCGGGGGTGAGTCACTTTATATTTATCTGTCGTCAACTGAACATGCTGTCGGCTCAGCACTTGTGAGAGCGAGCGGCGAAGAGCAGCCGGTGTATTTTTTAAGCCATATTTTAAAAGATGCTGAATCTCGTTACACCGGGCTCGAGAAGTTGGCCTTTGCTTTGGTTCTAGCTGCTCGGCGCCTTCGACCCTACTTCTTGGCTCACACCATCATCGTCCGGACAAACAGTCCACTAGGAAGAGTGTTGTTAAATCCAGAAGCGTCCGGACGGCTCATCAAGTGGACGACAGAACTAAGTGAATTTGACATCCAATATCAACCCCACTCGGCGATCAAAGCGCAATCCTTGGCTGATTTTGTGACCGAAGTGCAAAGGCCAGAGCCGGAAGCTCTATGGAGAATATATGTGGATGGGTCTTCTACTCGGCTCGGAAGTGGGATTGGAATACTGCTACTCTCACCCCAAGAAGAAAAGATGCACTTATCCGTCCGGCTAGACTACAAAGCCACCAACAATGAAGCAGAGTATGAGGCCCTCATAGCCGGACTGCATGCAGCACGGCATGTAGGAGCCGGTCGGGTGACACTCTATTCGGATTCACAGTTGGCCGCTCAGCAACTTTCTGGCACCTTTGAAATCAACAGCATTCGGCTTAAGCTCTACGCTGAAGCCTTTGAAAAACTCAAAGCTACTTTCCGAGAGGTCCTTATTCAAAAGATTCCCCGAACGGAGAACCAGGCAGCCGATGAGTTGGCCAAACTAGCAAGTTCTATAACGTCGGTCGCCATTCAGCAACCAATTGAAAAAGTACTGCTGGTGGCACACGTCGACCGGATGGAAGGCCTCACATTTCCAAGCGACTGGAGAACACCCATCATAGAGTTCCTCCGCTCGGGAGCCACACCGGCCGATCGGGATGAAGCCCAGCTGCTTAGGAGGAGGGTCGGTCGGTTCACACTCATCGGTGATCAGCTCTACAAGAAGGCTTTCTCTCGCCCGTTGTTGAAGTGTGTGAGCTCGGAAGATTCGGCTTACATCCTCCAGGAGGTACATCAAGGATCGTGCGGAGGACATCCGGGCGGACGATCACTAGCCAAGAAGATTTTGCTAGCTGGATACTTTTGGCCGACCTTACAAATAGATGCCGCTCGGACAGTATCTACATGCCTTTCGTGCCAGAAGTATCACAACTTCTCCCACCGACCGGCAGAGGAGATGAAGGCATAAACCGTCTCATGTCCGTTCGATCAATGGGGAATGGATATCGTGGGTCCATTTCCGATGGCGACCGGGCAGAGGAAATTTTTGCTGGTGGCGGTCGATTATTTCTCCAAGTGGGTGGAGGCCGAGCCACTAGCCAGGATCACCGAGCAGATGGTCAAGAAATTCATCTGGCAACACATCATATGTAGGTTCGGTATACCTCGCCGATTGATTTCCGATAACGGGCGGCAATTCACAGGGAAAGTGCTGGAAGATTGGTGCAAAAGCTACGGCATCGAGCAACGCTTCACGTCCGTGGCTTACCCCCAAAGCAACGGTCAAGCCGAAGTAGCCAACCGGGAAATTCTCCGTATTCTACGCGCTCGGCTCGACCACGTGGGAGGAAGCTGGCCGGATGAAGTGCCGGGCGTTTTAGGGGCCATCCGAACAACTCCTAAGGAAGGAACGGGCGTTACACCTTTTCATCTGGTATACGGCGGTGAAGCGGTCATTCCGGTTGAAGTCAGCGTCGAGTCCGTCCGGGTCCAGTGTTATGATGAAGGCAACGCCGAGCGGAGGAATATGGAGCTGGATTTGGTTGACGAAGAGCATGCCAAGGCATCCGTTCGGCTGATGGCATACCGTCAACGGATGAAGCAAAACTACAACCGGCGCGTCATTCCCCGATCATTCCAGGTCGGCGACCTTGTCTGGAAGAAAGTCAAACCGGTCGGCGACGTCGGCAAGCTTGAGGCTCCGTGGGCAGGTCCCTTCAAAATCATCGAAACGCTCCGCTCGGGCGCGTATTATTTGGAGGACGAGGACGGTCGGCAGCTAGATAGGCCGTGGAGCGCAAACCACCTCCAGCCTTACCGGGCGGGATGAAAGGTGTACCACTGTAAATCATCCTGTGTATTTTTTTTTCGATTGAATACTTGAAATGCATAAATGAAAAAGCAAAAGAACAAATATAAGGCATCGTCATCAAGGAACGAAGGCCCCGCGCCGCTCGGCCGGTGGTAAATGGGTCGAGCCAAGCGCTCGATGAACGAAGGCCCCGCGCCGCTCGGCCGGTGGTAAATGGGTCGAGCCAAGCGCTCGATGAACGAAGGCCCCGTACCGTCCGGTCGGAGGTAAATTATCCGAGCCAAAATGCCCGACGAAGCAGACCCTGAGCCGTTCGGCCCGAAGAAGTAGAAAGATGAAAGCACATTGAGTATTTTCTGCTGAAAGGAAGGCCAAGGTCGCTCGACCTGGTAAGGAGTTAGCCTTAAAGGCCGTCTAGCCCAGACGTTAAACCGTAGAGCCGCGCCGACCGGCTATAAATAACCGCGCCGACGAGCACCGTCGTTAAACATCGAGAGCCGCGCCGACCGGCTATAAACATCCGCGCCGACGAGCACCGTCGTTAAACATCAAGAGCCGCGCCGACCGGCTATAAACATCCGCGCCGACGAGCACCGTCGTTAAAGATCGAGAGCCGCGCCGATCGGCTATAAATAATCGCGCCGACGAGCACCGTCGTTAAAGATCGAGTGCCGCGCCGATCGGCTATAAACATCCGCGCCGACGAGCACCGTCGTTAAAGATCGAGAGCCACGCCGACCGGCTATAAACATCCGCGCCGACGAGCACCGTCGTTAAACATCGAGAGCCGCGCCGACCGGCTATAAACATCCGCGCCGACGCGCACCGTGGTTAAACATCGAAAGCCGCGCCGATCGGCTATAAATAATCGCGCCGACGAGCACCGTCGTTAAAGATCGAGAGCCGCGCCGATCGGCTATAAATAATCGCGCCGACGAGCACCGTCGTTAAACATTGAGAGCCGCGCCGACCGGCTATAAACATCCGCGCCGACGAGCACCGTCGTTAAACATCGAGAGCCGCGCCGACCGGCTATAAACATCCGCGCCGACGAGCACCGTCGTTAAAGATCGAGAGCCGCGCCGATCGGCTATAAATAATCGCGCCGACGAGCACCGTCGTTAAAGATCGAGAGCCGCGCCGATCGGCTATAAACATCCGCGCCGACGAGCACCGTCGTTAAAGATCGAGAGCCGCGCCGACCGGCTATAAACATCCGCGCCGACGAGCACCGCCGTAAACATAGAGCCGCGCCGACCGCTATAAACATCCGCGCCGACGAGCACCGTCGTTAAACATCGAGAGCCGCGCCGACCGCTATAAACATCCGCGCCGACGAGCACCGCCGCGTTAAAGATCGAGAGCCGCACCGATCGGCTATAAATAATCGCGCCGACGAGCACCGTCATAAAGATCCGAGCCGCCGATCGGCTATAAACATCCGCGCCGACGAGCACCGCCGTAAAGATCGAGAGCCGCGCCGACCGCTATAAACATCCGCGCCGACGAGCACCGTTAAACATCGAGAGCCGCGCCGACCGGCTATAAACATCCGCGCCGACGAGCACCGTCGTTAAAGATCGAGAGCTGCGCCGATCGGCTATAAACATCCGCGCCGACGAGCACCGTCGTTAAACATCGAGAGCCGCGCCGACGAGCACCGTCGTTAAAGATCGAGAGCCACTCCGATCGGCTATAAACATCCGCGCCGACGAGCACCGTTGTTAAACATCGAGAGCCGCGCCGATCGGCTATAAATAATCGCGCCGACGAGCACCGTCGTTAAAGATCGAGAGTCGCGCCGATCGGCTATAAACATCCACGCCGACGAGCACCGTCGTTAAAGATCGAGAGCCGCGCCGATCGGCTATAAACATCCGCGCAGACGAGCACCGTCGTTAAAGATCGAGAGCCGCGCCGATCATGATCATTCACAAGTACCAGACTGATTAAGGCCGATCGGCCGTCGGTTTGCCAACACTTCGCATTCACTGAAGGCAATTAGTATAGCCAAGCGCTAAACGATTCTGAGGAAACAAGTCAATTGGTTAACCCGATCGGCCGTTTAGTAGGAAGCTAGGGGAGTCCAACTGATTCTATGAATAAGCAGCAACACACTAAAATGAGACAACAAAGGGCAAATAAAAAATGCAAGCAAAGGAACACAAGGGAGGCCGAACGGCATGTACAAAAATTTTTGCATCCGCTGAGCAGATGAAATACAGAAAGCACTTGAAACAACTCGCCTCACTCTGGGTCTTCAAAATTAAAGAAGGCGTCCGGGATATCATCAATCATGGCCGCCAGGTTGGAGGCTGGAATGTGCATTTCCGCGGGAAGGTGGCCACCCTTCTTCAAGTACGCCATGGTGACCTTGACCGCCTCGAGGAAAGTTGAGGAGACGTTGCCACCGAATTTTGCGCCGAACTGCTCCGAGCGGAGGTATTCTTGGCGAGCTGCTACTAGGCGACTCGACTCTCCCTCCTTATATTGTCTGAGCGCCGCTCGGGAGGCAATCAGCGAATCTTGAAGAACTTTCAGGTCCACCTCCACTTTGGTGCGTTCAGCTGAGCGCCCTTCCCGTTCGGCAGCTAGTTGGGCTTCCAGATTCTTAGACTGCTGATCTAGGGCTCGGACTTCAACTTTCATTTTGTCCAGATCAGCAATCGCCCGCCTCTTCCGGCTGCTGGCGCGCTTGCGTCGCGTGTCCTGACCAGGCCTTCAAGTCGAGCCACCTCTGTCGCCAAGTCGGCGGACTTCTTCTGTTCGGCCTCGAGGGTTTGTTTCTCCCGCTCGGCCGATGGACCCCCTGACACTTGGAGTTTCTCCAGGAGATCCTCCAGCTCGGCTAGACGATGGCTAGTGGCGATTTGCTCAGCCCAACGCTGTAAGGGAAATAATAAGATCAGCGACCCAACGGAAACATGGCACAAGAAGAGAAATGAATTTACCTGAGTCGCCTGTTGCATGTTGTTATCGCCGAGCTACTTAGGCGTCATGAGGGCCACTTGAATCTGCGCGTCCTCAAAAAGCTTGGCGAGCAGACCCGTCAAGGTTATTTCGTGAACAGGGCTCGAGGGCCGATCGGCAGACAGTAAATAGTCCTCCGATGGGAATCGGAGAGTAGTCTTGATGGTCGGATGGTCGGACGGTGCTTCTTCAGTCGCGACCGCCTGATGTGAGGACTCCCCTATGGTGGAAGTTTCGCCCAATCGACGTAAGCGGCGATGAGTCCGGGGAGGAGAGCCGGAGGGCTGTGCGGTAGGCGAAGCCACGGGGGTCCCGATCTGTGATGGCGCATGGCAGCGGTTACGCCGATCGGCGCCTGCCCCTCTTGGTCGGTGGAAGGTCGGAGTCTTCGACGCTTCACCAACCTCCAATGGTGGATCTCCGACTGGGACGCCCAGCTGAGACAGGATCCGCCTCAACCTCCGCTGAAGCGGATGGGGCTGCTTTGGGCGACGCGCCCTTCTCCCGGATCCGCCGGGCGGCCGGGATGAGACCCCGGCGAGCTCTTTTGGTGGTCGTTTAATTTCCACGACTTTAATTTCAAGTGAGCGGTAGCCTTGGAGCGCCACATGACTTCAGCTACAGTAAAAGAAATTAAAATCAATTAGACAAAAAAGACTAAGAGTAAAGAATCCTTACTCATGCGGAAGGGGAGATTTGCCCGAACGGGAGACAGTCCGAAAATATACAACACCCCCTTGAGAAGCAACTGGTCGATCTTGTATCGCTGACCGGATAACCAGTTCGCCGCATGAAGATAGGCTGGGTTGCTTCTGAACTTGCCGAGCTCCGGCTGAGTCGGCACAGCGGTCTGCCATTTGGTTCGGAAGGCTGGCCGCTTGGGAAGTCGGATGTAGAAGAAAAACTCCTTCCAGTGTTTGTTGGAGGTCGGCATATTATCAAAAAATCTAAAGCCTATTCTACTTTGGAAGATAAAAGTGCCCGGCTCGGATTGTTTAGGGTAGAAAAAGAAGTGGAATATTTTGGGGTCGAGGGGAATACTGTGCAGCTTAAAGAGGACGACTACCCCGCTCAGCAGCCTAAAGGAATTCGGCACAAGTTGGCCGAGCGGGATGCGAAAATAGTTACAAACCTCTAAAATAAAGGGATGGGTAGGAAATCTAAGGCCGCCCTGGAATTGGTCTAGAAAAAAACAAATGGTGCCGATCGGGGGGTCATGGGGCCGGTCAGTCGGGTCGGCTACAACTATTTCATAGTTATCGGGAATCCCATACGTCCGAGCAAGGCGCCGAGCACCCTCCTCATCAAACCGACTCTCCATGGTCAGATACCAAGGGCAATGAACACCAACAGCGGGTTCGGAGGAGCTTGCCATCTCGAAGAAGCAAAAAGATAGCGAGGAATCGAAGGAATGGGAGCAAAAGAGGCAAAACAAGTTGGGAAGACCTTGTAAACAAAGGGAGAAGACTCACTGAGAAGGAAACGGACGGAAGGGATCACCGGTGAGATGGTAGCCACCGAAAAACAAGAACTGGATCGTCGGAGGTCACGGCAGAGGAAGAAGCAGAGGGCAACACACAAGCGAATATGCGGTGAAGGAAGGAGACGGAGGCTTTATACGGCTGAGGTCAGTCGGCCTCCGCCGTCGGATTCAGGTCACGACAGACAAGGACGCCATCGGGCCGTCCATTTTGAACGGGGGCGTCCCATCGTAAGTGACGCCGCCGCCACACAATGGTCGACACGTGGCGCTCTGTCACCAAGCGCAATTAATGCGCCCATACCGCGCACGCTTCGCCTTAATGGAGAGGATTTGCGTGATTTTCAAGAAGATTTAGACAAGCAAATATCCACGTTGAGCGACAAGACAACCGTAACTAAGAGCCGAGCGACTGAATTTGGCAGAAGGGCCGAACGGCCCCAGGGATATTATGAGCGACTGAAAGGCGGCGACCGCCCGCTCGGACACATAGTCCAGTCAGTCGGACTCACTGCCTCCTTCGACTAGACTTGAAGGGAATGCAAGTGATCCGGCGGTAAGAATAGGGGACCCACCCTCTGAAGGGTCCCAGCCTAAGGACGGATGGAAGGCTGGTCAAGCGGGTAATGGTCCGAGCGGAGCTAGAGATAACCCATCCATGGGCTTGGGTTTCCGACGCCAAGGCAGGAGGATCGAAGGGCCGAGCGGGAGCCCGATCGGCTGGGATCGAAGGGTCGAGCGGGTGGTCCGTTCGGCCAAGATAAGGGCGAGGGTACAAAGGTAGCCGAGCGGCCTATGTGCTTGTCTCGGGATATGGGATGTCAGAGAAGGCATGTCTGATGATTAGGCCGTACACAAGATTGCACGATGGAAGATCTCGCCGTCACATCAGGGAGAGGTGGATACAGTAGCAGTATGGCCTCATATATGCTCTTCTGACAGGCCCATACTTGGGTATGGTCTAAAGCAGATGACTGCTTCGATTGACGTGCCTGGGCTCTTTCGATAGTTCTATATAAGGCCTCCATTTCTTCACCGGAGGTACGAGAGTCTTCTACTTCAAAGCCACTTCTTTGCTATTTCCTCGCCTGACTTGAGCGTCGGAGGGCCGTCGCCGGAACACCCCTCCCGGCTCGGCTTCATTGCAGGTTCGCCGGAGCATCTAAGGATCTAGTAGGGAGCGCCACGTCCCCAGCGTTCGTTGACCCCTGGTTCGGACAGGATCACTATATATAAAAAAAAAGAAAAAAAAAACTAGTTTTGAGACATACTTGAGAATATCAAACCTTCTACTTTTTCTGCTACTTGTTCGATAGCAAAATGACTAGCATTTTCTAGTTCATGTGTTGTCAAGATAGTGTTACTATGTTTGGTGTATCTCCTTTCTCTATCTTTAGTAGCATGAAATAAGCAAAGTATTGTATGGAGTTTGGTATAAGTTTTGGCCTAACCCTAAGGATCTTATTTTTACTACACTTAAGTACTTAAACTTAAATAGTAGAAATATTTTTGAAATACTTATAATTCATCCAAATTGTTTTGTACTTTTGGTCGCATGGTGATTTCTTATTTACATTTTGGTTACTGGATGACCTTGGATCATGGAAGCTCATTTGCAAAAATCTAAATCTCAACATATGCATTTGTGACTAGTGCTACACCTCTTTAGCACAAAAAAAAATATTAAATAAGGGATAAAAAACAGTTGTCTTGAGTGGAAATTAATAATTTACCCCTTTGAGATAGAGTTTGGTTATTGGGGAAATGAATGTTATGTTTCTCTTTATTCCAAGTAGTATCCTTTGAGACCTTGTGTAATTTAAGGAAAATAAACCAAGTGTGTGGCAGGTAAGTGCCTATCACTGGGAACATTAGGAACTCAATTGTATGACGATTTAACTAGGACAGAAAATTGAAACTTGAAGAGTTTGAGTTACTTATTGTACCGAGCACAAAGAACTTATGATTAGGTCATACTTAGGTTATTCCACAATCGTGCTTATCAATGAAACTAGTTGATAGAGTTAGGTGAATGCACTAGGGATTATGAAACACTGCTAGGCGCTCATGAACATATTTTACAGCGTTTTGCTTGAGGACAAGCAAAGGTTTAAGTCTGGGGGTATAATGTGCGTAAATATTATGATCATTTATGCATATTTTAACGCACATTCACTTGGTTTATACGTATATATTCTTTGCATGATCGCCTCTTTTATCATGTACTCATCATATATACTCTTTTGTTCGGATATCTACTCTTTGTTTGGTTTTGTATTGACAGGGACAACTTTCGGAGCAAAAATAGTGATTGTCGGCGCACTGGAATGAGACAGAGAACACGGTCGTGCAACCTCGCACGGTCGTGTGGCCAAACAGGAGAGGAGAAGTGCACGACTGTGCAACCCTTGCATGGGTGTGCGACCAACCCAGAGGCAGATCAGAGCATGGTCGTGCATACTTGCACGGTCATGCCCCCCATGACTGAAACCAAGCAAGGAACGGTCGTGCAACCCTGCACGGTCGTGCCCCAGGAACTGAGCCCGAAGCTCACATGGTCGTGCCAATTGGCATGACCGTGCAACGCGGCCAGAGACAAGAAAGGGCACGACCATGCCATCCTTACACGGTCGTGCCGCCGCAGCCGTGCCCTAGCCAATAAAAGGGTTTTAACCCTTTTCCTCAAGGGGGGAGAGCCGGGAAGCAAGCCGTCAGAGAGAGAATCGATTTGGTGCCATTCCACGTCATCCAGGACCTCCATCCAACGATCCTTCATCACCACATCAACTCCAGAAGCAAAGGATTAGATCCGAAGATCACTCGTCGTCGTTGGATAAACGTTTTTTCTCTTTCTCTTTTCTTGTTTGAGAATTGTATGCTTAACATTATGTCTTCGGGTTTTTCTCCGACGTCTATGGAGTAGATTCCTTGTTCTAGGATGAGGGAGTAGTTGTGGATTGGTTTGATGTAGACTCATACTTTTGCCTCTATTTCATTGGATGATTTCACTTGCTTTGTTTCGATCACTCGATCTCTATATCGTGTTAATTGATTGTATAGGAATTTCCTATCTCACAGAGAGAATATCCTAGCTCGTACACTCGAGGGGCCCTAGTGACAGGGGTAATTCGTTCACGGATATCTAGGGTACTCCCTTGAAAGGAGAGACAACTCCTCCACAAGGAAGTAAGAGACCAAACTAAGCTCCTTATCTCTATCCTTAGTAACACCAATTAGAGTAGTGTTCTTGTGATCTACCAAGGCACCCTAGTGATAGGGGTTAACCGTAACAGGATTTCATAGGGATCTTCTTTATTTGGTACCTAAGAATAGATACTTCAGCTTCCGGCGAATGCATGTTGATGGGCAATGAGTAAAGGATAGAATATGATACATCGATAACACCATAATGAAACCAAACTCCTAGGACTCTTCATAAACCAAGTCTATTACTTCTTCTTTGCTAGTTCTCATTTCCGTTTCCAAACCCCTTTTCTTTAGATAATTTACAACCATCAGTAGTTTAGCTAATCCTAAGTGAGTCATCACTAGTGCTTATAACCAGTCCTCGTGGGATCGATAATCTCTATTACTGACGACGAATCCGTATACTTGCGGAATCGTAATAGTCGACCGAGAGATGAAGTGAGACAGGGCAGTAATCCTCCTTGTCAATCTCTGAGCCTCCTTCAGGTTCTTTGGAGGAGCCATGTCCTGTAATGCTTTCACCTTGCTAGGATTAACTTCTATTCCTCGTTCGATCACTATGTATCCCAGGAACTTCCCACTCTTGGCCCCAAATAAACACTTGTTGGGATTGATCTTGAGCCCATACCTCCTCAAGGTCCTACAAGTTTTTTCAATATCAGCACATAAACTAGAAACTCATATAGTTTTAATAAGAATATCATCCACATAAACTTCCATATTTCTTCCAATCTACTTTTGGAAGACCTTATTCATAAGTTATTGATAAGTAGCTCCTGCATTCTTTAGACCAAAAGGTATAATATTGTAGCAATAAGTACCTTCAGCAGTTATAAAGCTAACATTTTCTTGATCAGCCTTAGCAAGTAGAATTTGATGATACCCATGATAGGCATCCAGCATACTAATAAACTCACAGCTAGCCATGGAGTCTACCACTTGATCTATGTGGGGTAGAGGATAATAGTCCTTTGAGAAAGCCTTGTTGAGATCTCTGAAGTCAATATATACTCGTCACTTGTTACCTGGCTTAGAAACCAACACCACATTAGCCATCCAGCTTGGGAATTGTACTTCCCGAATGCATCCAGCCTCTAGTAGCTTGTCCACTTCTTCTTTGATAATCTTATTCTCGTCGGCTCCGAAGTCCCTCTTTTTTTGTTTTACCGGCTGGGCATCCAGATATACGTGAAGAGTGTGCTCCATAACCGTTGGCACAACACCTTTCACTTCCTTAGGTGTCCAAGCGAACACATCGCTATTTTTTGTTAGACACCTTATCAAATCATCTCTGAGCTCAGGATCCAGGTTGAAAGCGATATATGTCGTAGCTTCTAGTTGTCCAGGCTGTATTTGTACTTCCTCCTTCTCTTCATATATAAGGGTGGGTGGCTTTTCATGACTGACATTAATATCCATCCTCTGAGCTTTTTGGGTGGCTTAGCTTCCGTCCTTACAATCTCCACATAACACTTTCGTGCTGTTATTTGGCATCCTTTAACTTCCCCTACTTGATCATTCATAGGGGATTTTATCTTCTAGCAGAAAGTAGAAACGACCTCCCTAAATTCATTCAAGGTCGGACGACCCAAAATAACATTGTAAGCTAATGGGGTGTCCACAACTATAAATATCGATCGACGAGGCGAGTTCGCATAAGAGGCTCCTCCCCTAGGGATACGACCAGTTTTATCTGACCCGGTGGTTGTACCTTATTACCTATGAACCCGTATAATGGAGTAATCATAGGCTGAAGCTCATTCGGGTTGATTTGAAACTAGTCAAAAGCTTGATTAAAGATAATGTTAATAGAGCTACCAGTATCAATAAAAGTACATGATATGTTATAATTGACTATAACAACCTTGATTATTAGTGCATCATCATGGGGTACTTCTATTCCCACCAAATCTCTCGGTACAAAACTGAACTCCGACCCTGTTGCCTTCTCAGCACTACATCCGACGGCATGAATTGTTAATCGCCGAGCGTGTGATTTCCTAGCCCAATTAGAATCACCATCAGTGGGCCCTGCTGCTATCATGATAATGTTGCCTCAAGCGGCATTACTGCGATTCTCTTCCTGTCGAGCCGATGATGGCTCTGATTATGCCTGGCCGGGTGCTTGAGCTTGTACCACAGGGAGAGGTAATATTTCCTCTTGTGACATGCTTGATTGATATTCAATTTTAAGCGGGTTGTTCTGTTAAGGATATCATCGACAACTTGAGATTGGAGAACGCCAACGATATCGAGTGTTGCCTGCTTGTTGATTCATCAAAGTGAAACAATTCTTAGTATCATGAGTGTTAGCTAGATGGTATGTGCACCATCTTTGAGGAAAGTGTCGAGGAACCCCCACATGTTATACCACTTGTGATCGAGGCTCGGGATGACGATGGTACGGGTCCGTTCAAGGTCCTTTAGGAGGTTGGACAAGTCCCACCGGGTGGGCCACTGTTAGAACCGGTGCAGAGGTGTTAACCTCTTTCTTACGGGCAGCTTGAGCCTCCTCCACATTAATAAACTCCGAAGCCCGCTCAATTAATATATCAAAATTGGTAGGAGGATTCCTAACCAAATCCTTGAAAAAATCAGTATCATTAAGCCCATGAGAAAAGGCGCTTACCAAGATCTCTATAGTGGTCGATGAGGCATCAATAGCCACTTGATTAAACCTCTTAATATAAGCTCTGATGGATTCTTTAGGTCTTTGTTTAATAGAAAAAGGCTCCATGGGATTTTGTGATACCTCCGATTGCTGGAAAAATTGTGTAAGAATACCTTGCGGAAATCCTTGAAGCGACGAATAGAATTCTCCGGCAGCCGCTTAAACCATCTTTAAGCTGCTCCTTCAAAAGTAGTAAAAAACATCCGACATTTAACTCCATCAGTGAATTGTTGGAAAAGGGCTGCATGATCAAACTTGAGAAGATGATCTTCGGGATCAATTGTTTCTGAATATTCTCCAACATTTAAATTCTGATAATGCTTTGGCAACGGATCATCCAGCACCTATTGAGAGAATGGAGTGATAATTCTTTCTGGAGAACTATCACTAGCTATCACCTTCCCTTTTTATTTTTCCCTTACAGGGGTCTCTCCAGAAGATTCCTGAAGGATTGCTCTTTGTCCTCCTTGTTTGATAGGTGTTCGGAAATAAGCTTTAAGACATCGGGTGGGAGATAGAGAAGCAGAGAACAGATGAGTCTGATCTCTTCCCTTGATCTCCTTCTCCTAGTAATGAGAGGTTATTGACATCGCCGAAGGTGGCACTACAGGTAATGTACCACCAGTATTGACTTGTTGTTGTTGTTGTTGCAGTATCTTCTGTACTCTGGCATTGATGAGCAACTCCAAATCATCTTGCGAGTTAGTGATGGCGTTGGGTTTACCAGCTTCCTCCATCTTCATAATCTCAGATTCAAGTGAATAGTTCCCACAAATGACGCCAAATTTGATCATGTCTGATGATGATGATGACCTCCGATGAAGACGAACTCCAAAGATCTGGAGGAACTCCTCAATGCTCCTGTGCACAGTGAGACAAGCCAACAAAGCATTAGTGACCTAAGACTGGGGTGGGGATCCTTGGCTAGGCCCTCTGACGCTCAAGTCACTTCCTCTCACAGATGGAAGAAGAAGAAGAAGAAGAAGCAGAATAGTAACTGAAGTAAAATAAAGTTTAGATGATGTTGGTGCGGGAAGCATCCGACGATCGACTGTTGTTTTGATAATGACAAAGGAATTCAAAGTTAAGTTGTTTTGTGATCTAAGGTACTTAATTAAGTATTTCAGGAAAGTCCTAGATACGGTTAGGCAAGTGAAAAATCCTAGAGGGTAGTAACCCTATGTCATAGGGGGTGATAACCCTATGCAGAAAGTCTTGGCGGGTCGACAGCTTTAGGCAAAAGTCCTAGGGGGGTAACCCTAGGTGGAAAGTCCTGGTGTCGCGGACCAGGTGAAAGACTGGATGGGCCGGGAAGCGGAGGTCCAGCAGAAAGTCCGAAAGCTTCGAACGCTGAGCAAAAGTCCAGTCGATCTGGAGGATCGCACTGACAACAGGTAAATCTCCTGAGTGGAGTAGGTGAGGACGCGTTCCCCGTAGAGGGAACAGTAGGCGTCCGGTCAACCTAGGGTTTCCGGTTGTGTCATGCCCCCAAAGGAGTCCTTGCCAGACAAAAATTTGCAGCATCTCCCCTGTACCGGTGACAATCTGAAGCATAAGTACAAACAAAATATACATCAGCCACATGCGGCTGGAATATATACACAATCACGCAGTTAATAATCTCAGCCGATACGGCTGGACAACTATAACAACAACCCCGCAGTTATATATATTTCTATCTGCCCACTCGGCTGAAATCAAAACCAACACAGCGGAAAAACATAAGACAAGCCCATACAAAACACATTAAGACACTACTAGCCGGCTAGGCTTTATACAACAACCACAACAACACAAAAACAACAACACCAAATACACCAAATACACCGAATGCACCAAATAACGAATACAAGTAAAACATAAGCGAAAACCTGAAATGCTCTTCGGATGTGACGTAGGACCCGACAGATAGGATACTCCAAGCAACACTCCGCCCATCTACCTGAAAACATAAAGACATATATGCGGTGGTGAGTATAGGTAACTCAACGGGTAATAGACAGGATAGTGCATGATCTATAAATAACATGGAGATCAAAAGTATACAGTCTAAGCAGGGAAATAAAGAACATTATCATACTAACATATCCAATAAACACAACTACCAGTACCAGTCTATCTCACATGGTATAATGCTCATAACTGACATACAAAACTGCACATACCACAACTGACAAGATGATAAACACATACCCAATCTGGAGACGACACATGGTACAATGATCAGTACACTCACTGGATCTACAACAAACCCACTCAAGACACCTGTGCAATATAAATACAACTGCATATACATATAAAATAAATAACATATATGCAGCATGACAACCATATGCAACAAGCATATCTCAAACAAGTGCAACAATCACAATCACATGCATCTAATATCTACTAGGCATGTATGCAAATATATCTCCAAAGATGCACCGCGCATCATATGCAAAAATGTGTATGCATGCTCCATGGTCACTCCCGCCACCTCTCTAGACACCACGACCCCTGTATGGTCGAGAGGCTTGGGTCCGTGACAAACCGTACTAGCCTCCAGTACATGCACCGCTATAGGCGGCCGAAGCGGACGGTCAACTAAGTAGTTATATAACTACATAGCTAAGGGTCCCTGACCACTCACATCTCTAGCCCTCTGACTACTATACCCTCAAGACTCACTACTCTAGAGTGGTCGAGGCTGACAGAATACTGAGCGGCTGAGTAAGCGCGACAGGACTAGCTCCAAGCTACCACTCTCCAATAGTGGTCGAATGGACAACTATAAAAGACTGACAACCCTCTCAACCACAAGAGAGACGATAGTCGTCAGTATGCAATGAATGATGAACATGATATATATATATATATATATATATAATCATGATACGGACACCATCATCATCCATGCAAACTAAAACTCCACATGAGTGCCCCATAACACGGGTATAATCGTCATGATACCTCCACATATCCCACCAAACACATATATATAACTACACATGTATAATCAACCAAGAATCTCCAACCATCTCCCTAGATACATGTACACAGAACATAGGTACAATCAACATGTATCCTCCAGTAAACACATCAGACACGTGTATATACAACAAATATACAATCAATACAACTCCTCCAATCATCTCACCAGACAAAAGTATACACGACATACCAATAGACAAACCTCATATGAATACCACCAACAAAGTATCCCCTACCATGCATACTCTACATGTAAAAATACCACAGAGTAAAGATAACCAAAGTGCAGACTGTATAAGAATTAAATAGATCATCACAAGGGTCAAGCATCAGTATCAAGCAAGAAAGCAACAAACGAACACGATATAAGGTAAAGCATCCTAAACCATCACATAAAACCATGCACTAAGCTCAATAAAAACCTACATAGAGCCAAGGAAGAAATACCCGCCTTAAATCTGTCGATCGTGATCCGGAAATCCCACGTCGAGACACTCGTCTCAAACCAAAGTCCTGCAATCATATAATGTATTTAGCTGGTTACATATGAAGTAAATAACTAAACAACTTTCCCCCACCTAATTAGGATAACCCTAATCAAACATGATTATGGATTAATCCTCCAACTAACCTTAATCATAATATAACCTAATTAGATTAGGTTATATATGATACATCTCCAAAACTCCTCCAAAACAATAATAAATTTTTATCCAACATTATAACAATACCTCCCAATTCGATAATCATCCAATCAACCTATCAACCAAATCGTCAACCACCATCAATCACAAACTCCAACATAATTCATCTTTAAATTCTCACCCAAATTAATCTAACTAGATTTAACTCCATCCACAAATGAATCCCAAATCCATAACCGATCATAAACTCCAACATCCCATTATTATCTACTATACATCATTATTCAAACATGCATAATCACCCTCATGATTCACCTCTAACAATTTATCCAAACAACCACAAATCATGCCATCTCTAACATAATACGATACAAATCCTTATCAATCCACATCTTAATTGATTCCTTAATTCTCACTAATCAATCTAAGCAAGAATAACAAAACCCTACAACCCATTAGACCACCTAACCTAGCATATACTAATGAAAATAGCAAAAATACCTCACTGGAAATCACCTACCGTGAGATTTTTAGTAGCAATGCAGCAGCTCACCACCATGATTCCCTGTCCATAAGCTACAAGAGCGCACACACACCTATCCTTCCAAAACAATCCAAAACTAAATTTTGTACAACAAAGAATAGCTGAACCATTAATAAACAGATCAAACCTTATCTCAACAAACCCTCCATCCTCACCCGTGGCCTCCACACTTCAAGAATTGGAGAGGGTAGTGATCAACAATAGGGACCTCCACCATACTTTGATCCGATGCTTTCCTCCAATCCAAAACAGGCAGAATATCACCAAGAAGATCAATCAATCAAGATCTTGAAACTGTATGATGCGAGATAGGCATACCTCGATTAAACTCTTCCTGATGGTGCCACATGCTTCGATCCAACATATGTGGAGCAACAGATCATCCGCCACTGAAGAGATCAAGAAGAAGGATCGGAGGGGATCGAAGGGCTCTGAACAACACAAGGCAAGCTTCCTGCAATGCCCTAGTCGCCGAACCACCATCGATCCCGAGCAAGAAAACCGCCGAAGAGGCGATCGCTCCGTTGGAGATGGTCTGAACAACATCAGAACCGTCAAGACCTGTCTGCGTTCCTCTGGTGGTGCGGCAAGGACGAGATCGCTAGGAAAGCCGTCGGCGTCGGGTCGTCCAAGCCAGGGAGAGAAAGTAGAGAGCGTCGCGAGAGGGAGAGCATCAATTGCTCTCACGTAGCCGGAGTCGTTGCCCTAGCCTCACACGAAGGAAGGGGCCGACGATCACAAGCTCGGTGTCGGGGAATCATGAGGAAGAGGATGAGAAGGCGCGGGGTTGGCATTGCGGGTTAGGGGAGAAATCGCAGGGAGAGGGAAAGAAGAATCGGAGAGGTGAGGAAGAAATCGGAAAAAAATCAATATAAACAGTATTATTAATTAACCCTAAGGTTAATTTCTCAATCAACTCCCACTTTATTGGTGTTCCAAACAGGCTTCCTCTGTACCCCAAATCCATCCTCTCGAAATGGGTCATATGGACTCCATTTAAATCCCGAAAAAATTCTAAAAAATTCTGAAAAAATCTAATAAAATTTTTCGTCCAATAATATTTATTATTTTAAATTTACGGTATCTTACAGGTTGGAAATCTAAAGTCAGACTCGGATAGTCCGATGACTGTCAATTATGTCTATCATATTGTTTCTGTGCTAACTTTGTTTTGCAGGGTTTGTGTGTGGGACTAACACATTTTGCAGGAACAAAGAAGTACACTTAGCCTCGGATGAACAGTGTCTGAGGCACCTCCATGGGGCTTGGAGGTGCCTCGGGTGTTAGCCGAAGCCAGCTGTCCAGAGAAGCTGGAGGCACCTCGGAGGAAGCTGGAGGCGCTTTGGACCAGGCATTGGAGGCGCCTTGGAGCAGCTTGGAGGCGCCTTCAATGGGATAAGGTGTGACCAGATCAGAGCTGATCCACGCGTGCGACTTGGCGGCCTAGAGACGCCTCGGACAGGCTTGGAGGCGCCTCCATGACTGTTTATAAGGAGGGTTAGAGCAGCACTAAATTCAAGCATTCACAAGCTATCCTTATGCATTTAACTGCTAACAAGTTCATCCCGAAGTACTGCAGCAACCTTTCGACGACCCGGAGCTCCACTGTTTTAGAATCTGTCGTTCGGTATAATTTACATTCTCGCACTTATTGTAAATTTTAATCTGTACTATTGTTTCAAGCTTATAGTTGTTGCCCACCGGAAGCGATTAACGATCACGGGCCTTGGTGTAGGAGTCGCCACAGGCTCCGAACAAAGTAACTTCTCGTATTCTTGTATATTGTTTTTGTTCCCTTCTTCTTTATTCCACTGCTTAAACTCGTACAATTTACGAATTCGAAAATAGTGAAAGCCACGAGAGCTATTCACCCCCCCCCTCTAGCGCTTCTCGATCCAACAATTGGTATCAGAGCGGGGTCGCGTTGATCTGGTGCAACCACCAATCACGCAATTTTTCGTGGTATTTTTAGTTTTACGGAGTCAATTAGAATTAGCTTAATAGCTATATTCTAATTATTTTTTTTCGAATCAGTTTTTGCTCAAGGTTGGTGCAACACCACCCGAGTTCGTTATTTCTTAACTTTATTTCTTGCACTGCTAATCCAAGACATAGTCTTGGGACATTTCTATTTTTTTTTTTGTTTTTCATATTTAGCAAATGGCCCAACAAGTGGGTTTCAGCACCGTTCATCCCCTGCTTTTCTCCAGAGAAGACTTCGGGTACTGGAAGGGACGAATGGAAACTTACCTGAAGATCGAATTTGATACCTAGATGATTATCAAGATTGGAATACAACTGCCAACCGACGAAGACGGCAAGCCGACTCCCTGTGAAAAATGGGAACCGACCCTAATCAAGAAGGTGGAAGCTGATGCCAGAGCGACCTGCACCCTCCAGTGCGGACTGACCAAGGAGGAGTTCAACAAAGTTGGACCAGTCTCTAGCGCAAAAGAGCTTTGGGAGAAGCTGATCGAACTCCACGAGGGCACCTTCGACACCAAGGTTAGTAAAAGAGATCTTCTATTCAATAAACTATATAATCTAAAAATGCAGGAAGGAGAGACGGCAAGTCAACTCCACATGCACATACAAGACGTTCTCAACTCCCTCCATTCAATCGAGCAGAAAGTCGAGAATCGAGACATCATAAGGTACGCACTAAACTTGTTTCCAAGGAGTACATTGTGGGCATCAATGGTAGATACCTACAAAGTCTCTAAGGATCTATCTTTTATAAAATTAGATGAGTTATTTTCTAAGTTTGAATTGCATGAATAAACTAATACACAGCCAACCGAGAAGGGGGTTGCTTTGGTTGCAAGTACCAGTCGAACACGCGAACCAAAATCACGACGAAGAACTGAACCGGAATCGGAAGTCGAACTCGACTCAGATAATGAATTTACAACCGAACTAGTAAATCTTGTAAAGAAATTCTACAAGAATAAGAAGGCCTTCAATAAGAGAGACCTAAAGAAAGCAGTACAATCCAAGGAGGGTCAACCCAGCTCAAGAGTCAAGTTCGAGGTGATCTGCTACGGATGCAACCAGAAAGGGCACATCAAGGCCAACTACCCAAATCAGAAGGATGCAAAGAAGCATAGGAAAAGGAAGGTGCTGAAAGCGACTTGGGAAGAATCCTCAGAAGAAGACACCGACGATGAACTCGATCAGACGTGTCTACTTGCGCTGATGGCCCGAGACCAGATTGAACTGTCCGAAAGCGAGAACGAGTCAGAAGCTAAATCCGAGCAAAGCCACGTATCCGTATCTGTTTCTGAAGGGCCTGACCCCGCTGTAAGTGTTCCTCGACTTAACAATTTAGTTAATTACTTACTACGCAAATTAGCTAAGTCAAACCTAAAGGTCAAGTCACTTCTAAAGGAAGTAGCAGTCCTTAAAGAAGTGACTAACCCCAAGACCTTACCTGACCCAATTCAGATTGGAAGTTCAACTCGAGTTCAAAAACTTGAGGAAGAAAATTATAGTCTGAAAACTCAGGTCAAGGATTTGAAAAACACATTAGAACGGTTCTCTTTGGGCTCCAAGAAGCTTGACCTAATTCTTGGGATACAAAAAGTCGTTTACAACAAAACTGGGCTAGGTTATAAAACTAAAAGAAAATATAGATCTTACCTATCCTTAATAAATAGATAAAATGATAAATCAGTCCAAGCATGGGTACCCAAGTCCAACCTGGTTAATCAAGTTGGACTTGGTCAATATTGGGTCCCTAAGGATCAAATACATTACCTCAATAAACTATATCGAGGCTATGATCCAGGGGGAGCTAGAAGAAAAACAATAAAAATAAAACTAAATTAAAAATAAAATAAAATTCAAATTCAAATTAAATCAAAATCCAAATTAAATTAAATTCAAATTAAGATCAAAGTCAAACAAAATATTAAAAATCCAAGGGAATGCTCCAGAATAGCTGGCACCTCCAAACTTAATCCACCCGACAAGGGTATTTAAGGTTAGATTAAACTGGGCTAGGTTTAACTTGACTCACGGTACTAGTGAAGTATTGGATGATAATACGTTGGGGAAGCTTAGTCATCGCATGTCTAGGAAGATAATGGCTTCGACCTGGTGCATTTGGCTAAGTGGAACTGACCGAAGCTACCATTTATGGATCCTAACTAGTTAGACCAAGGTTTTGTACTAAGTTCAATGGGTAGGACTATTTGGAAAACCTCGAAGGCATAGTTACTTTAATGATGTCTTTGTGACTCACCATAGCCCAGAAGTTTATCCAAAGAACACCTACTTGTTGAACTCAAAGCTAAACCCGAATCTAACACAAAGTTAAACCAAACCCTAAAATTGAACCTAATTCATCTCACAAAAATTGTAGAATTACCTGATTGAAAATTTAGATCGGGTGAGATGACTAAGGAATAGAAATTAAAAGAAAATCAAATTCAAATAAAAATTCAAAATTCGAAATTAAAATTCGTAATCAAAATTAAATTAAGATTCAAATTCGAAATTCGAATTAAAATTTGAAATTCGAAATTAAAATTCGTAATTATAATTAAATTAATTCTAACTCAAGATTCAAATTCGAAATTCGAATTAAAATTCAAAATTTGAAATTAAATTAAGATTCAAATTCGAAATTCGAAATTAAAATTCATAATTAAATTTAATCAACTTAAAATATTTTTTCAAAAATTTAATTAACTTAAAATATTTTTTAAAATTTAAGTAACTTAAAATATTTTTCAAAAATTAATTAACTTAAAATATTTTTCAAAAATTAATTAACTTAAAATATTTTTCAAAAATTAATTAACTTAAATATTTTTCAAAATTTAATTAACTTAATTATTTTTCAAAATTAAATTAACTTAAATATTTTTCAAAATTTAATTAACTTAAAATATTTTTCAAAATTAATTAACTTAAATATTTTTTAAAATTTAATTAACTTAAAATATTTTTCAAAAATTTAATTAACTTAAAATATTTTTCAAAAATTTAATTAACTTAAATTTTTTTTCAAAAATTAATTAACTTAAAATTTTTTTAAAAAATTAATTAACTTAAATATTTTTAATAATTTTTTCAACTTAAATATTTTTCAAAAATTAATTAACTTAAAATATTTTTCAAAAATTAAATTAACTTAAATATTTTTCAAAAATTAAATTAACTTAATAAATTTTTTTCAAAATTAAATTAACTTAAATATTTTTCAAAATTAAATTAACTTAAATTTTTTTCAAAATTAAATTAACTTAAATATTTTTCAAAATTAAATCAACTTAAAACATTTTTGAAAGATTTTAATTAACTTAAAATAATTTTCAAAAATTTTTCAAAAAAAAAACTTAAAATATTTTTCAAAAATTAAATTAACTTAAATATTTTTCAAAATTAAATCAACTTAAAATTAAAATGAATACACTCAACCATCTCACAATCACTCATAGGCATAACTGATTGTTAATATAGAATGGAGAATTAGAGATCTTATATCAATCAAGCTATCTGTTGATCCATCGAAATGAATCCAGTTCAAATACCTTATGTGTAGAAATTGGATCAATGGATGTTGGATAGTGGATGCTCCAGACATATGACTGGAGATAGATTGAAGTACACTAAGCTCAAATACAAGAACTTAGGATCAGTTGTATTCGGAAACGACGGTAAACTTAAGGTAATCGGAAAAGGTAATATCGAACTTAATTCTGATTTCATTATTCGAAATGTTTTGTTAATTGAAAATTTTAACTTTAATTTACTAAGTATAAGTCAATTGTGTGATAGTGGCTACCTAGTTATTTTTAATAAATCTAGGTGTTTAGTTAAAAATATTGATAACCCTAAAGTCATACTTAAGGGATTTAGGAAGAATAACATCTACACAATTGATCTACCCAAATCATCAATAAAGTGCCTCTTGACACAACAAGAGGAAACCACCTTGTGGCACAAAAGACTAGGTTACACTCATGTCAAACTCATTTCAAAAATGAGTCAAAATGGCTTAGTTAGAGGGCTACCCAAATTAAGAAACCTAGAAAATATAGTTTGCCAAGCTTGCCAACAAGGTAAGCAAACCAAATCAACCCACAAGTCAACCAACCTAGATAGAACTGATTTCTTACTTGAGCTCCTACATTTAGACCTATTTGATTCACATGGAGCCAAATCACTAAGTAAGAACCAGTACTGCTTAGTCATAATTGATGATTACTCTAGGTTCACTTGGGTAAAATTTCTAAAGACAAAGGATGAAACCTTTGAAATTTTTAATAATTTCTGCAAGTTATGAAAAAGATACCAAAATTAAAAGAATAAGAAGTGATCATGGAGGTGAATTTGAAAATCAAAGGTTTATCCAATTTTGTAAGATTAATGGATACAAACATAAATTTTCATGCCCTAGAACCCCTCAACAGAACGGTCTAGTGGAACGGAAAAATAGAACCCTACAAGAGGTCGCTAGAACCATGTTAAGCGAGTATAACTTAAGTCATCAATTTTGGGCGGAAGCAATAAATACGGCAAACTACATTCAAAATCGAATTCTAATTAACAAACTTCACAATAAACCCCTTATGAAATATATTATAATAAAATTCTCAACTTAGACTATTTAAAAGTATTTGGATGTAAAGTTCATATTTTAAACACTAAAGATTACTTAGGAAAATTTACACCCAAATCAAACCAAGGAATCTTTTTAGGATACTCCTCAACTAGTAGGGCCTTTAGGGTATATAACCAAAATACTTTAAAAGTTGAAGAAACAACTAATGTAATCTTTGATGAAGACAATAACCTACCTAATATAAATGAAAACGCTGACATCAATCCAAAAATTACAAAAGATGATGAAATTCAACCTAACATTAGTAAACCAGAGGAACTAACTCCTAACACAAATATAAGACCAACAAGAATAAGTACTACTCACCCACCTGACCAAATTTAGGTGACCCAAACCTAGGAGTTAGAACTAGGTCTTCTTATAGAAACTTGAGCCAGATTGTCCTTATTTCTAAAATTGAGCCTAAGACTATAGAGGAAGCCCTACCTGACCCAGATTGGATCATTGCTATGTAGGAAGAGTTAGCCCAATTTGATACAAATCAAGTCTTGGAACTTGT
The DNA here is from genome assembly GCF_018446385.1 of Zingiber officinale. Lineage (NCBI taxonomy): Eukaryota > Viridiplantae > Streptophyta > Magnoliopsida > Zingiberales > Zingiberaceae > Zingiber > Zingiber officinale. Next base: position 12,065,582 of record NC_056005.1, read on the forward strand.
ACCTAAACCCGTAGATAAGTTCATAATTGACACCAAATGGGTATTTAGAAACAAATTGGATGATCAGGGTGAAATAGTTAGAAGCATGGCCAGACTAGTAGCCAAAGGTTTCAGTCAGGTTGAAGATTTAGATTATGATGAAACCTATGCACCAATAGCTAGACTCGAATCTATTAGGATGCTGCTGGCTTATGCAGCACATAAAGGATTTAGATTATACCAAATGGATGTCAAGTCAGCCTTTTGGAATGGATTTATTAAGGAAGAGGTATATGTAGGTCAACTCCCAGGTTTTGAGGACTTAGATCATCCAAACCATGTATTTAGACTAAAAAAGGCCTTATATGGACTAAAACAAGCACCTAGGGCATGATATGAACGGTTATCTAATTACCTAATATCCAAGGGCTTTAACCAAGGTCAAATAGATCAGACCCTATTTGTCAAAACCATAGAAAAAGATATTTTTATTGCCCAAATCTATGTTGACGACATAATTTTTGGCTCAACTAACACTAAACTTTTAAAAGAATTTGTTAATTTAATGGAAAATGAATTTGAGATGAGTTTGGTGGGGGATCCCAATTTTTTCTTAGGCTTACAAATTAAACAAACCAAAGATGGAATCTATATTTATCAAACCAAATATGCTAAAGAACTAATTAAAAAATTTGGCATGGAAAACTCAAAAATTATAAACACTCCAATGGCAACAAATAGCAACATTGATTCTGACCCGGAAGGAAAACCAGTAGACCCAAAGTACTATAGAAGTATAATAGGTAGCCTACTCTACCTAACTGCAAGTTGACCCGATATTTTATTTGCAGTAGGTATGTGCGCAAGATACCAATCCTGTGTAAAAGAGTCACACCTAACATATGTTAAAAGGATACTTAAGTACATTAAGGGCACCCTAAATGTAGGACTTTGGTACTCTAGAACTTGCACCCTTGACCCTTTTGGCTATTCTGATTTAGACTATGTCGGGTGCAAATTAGATAGAAAAAGCACAAGTGGTAGCTGTCAAATTCTAGGTCAGTGCCTAGTAAGTTGGTCAAGCAGAAAGCAACACTATGTTGCTCTATCCACTACTGAAGTTGAATACATAGCCCTAGGAGAATGTGCTTCCCAACTTTTATGGATAATGCATACACTAAAAGACTATCAGCTAGAATACAAAAATATAAAAATTTTAATTGATAATGTGAGTTTAATTAACTTAACCAAAAATTCAATTCACCACTCTAGGACCAAACACATAGAGGTAAAACATCATTTTGTAAGGGATCATATAGCTAAGGGTGAAGTTGTACTCAGCTATGTTGAGTCCAAATCAAACCTAGCTAACATTTTCACAAAACCCTTACCTGAACTTGAGTTCAGTGCACTTAGAAGGCAAATAGGAATGTGTTGGGTATAATAGTTTTTTATTTTCAAATCAGTTTCCTACATTTTTTTACTTGTTTTCAAAATCATCTTATGTTTTAAAATTCTAGGAAAATATTGTTTTTAAAATTCTAATTTTACTAGATTTTCAAAATATGGAATTAGCTTAGGCTCTACCCTAGAAATCCTGCTCTCCTAGAATTCAGCCAGAGCATCTTACAAACACCTAGGTGTACCTTGATTGTGCCTAAAAACTTAGAATGGTATGAGATGCATAAGGTACAGCCTAGACTCAAGAATGCTTATGTCTGTGCATCAATATGAGTCTGGGCGTTAAACACCTAATTAACAGTAATCAAGTCAAGTCATCCAGCCCTAGTCAAATCTAACTGGATCTATTGACTTAACTTGACTAACCAAGTGAAAATTGTTGCCCTCTAGGTAATCATCAAGTAGCTAAATGGTTAGACATGTGGCCGCGAACCTAAGTGCTTGACTGTTAAATTTTTTTAGTTCACTCAGGCTTGAACATTAGGGCTCTGATACCTTACGTAAAGAAATTAGCTAATTTACAATCAATCTAACTCAACTCATGCTTAAACATTAAGGCTTTAAGCTCCTCTTTTGCCTTCAAAAGTTTTAAATTGACTATTCGTCAAAAAGAAAAATCCCTTCAAATTTAGCTAAGTTTTTGCAAAATTTAGTTTATTGCTTTCAAAAATTTCCTTTCAAAAATCATTTTGTTCTTTTTAGTCTTAGTCGTTCTTAAAAGTCTTTTTGAAATTAATAATTGTCAACAACGCTTTTTTTGAATTTAGCTAAGTCTTTCAAATCTCTCCCTTAATAGCTGTTGAAAATTTAGCTCTAAAACATGTTTTTCAAATAATTCAACTAGGCTTCAAAATTGGCTAAAGTTACATTTCAAAGTCAACTTTTTATTAGCCTTTTAAACTCAGTTGAAAGAAAAATTTCTCTTTCGACTTTGATTTCACTTAGCTAAGACTTTTATAATGAATTATAAAAAGCTAAGTGTCCTAAGGAATTTTTTTAAAAATGTTTGAAACTATAGTTTTTACTATATTGCAAAGAAAAATCTTTCTCTAAGCTAAATTAATTGTTAAAGTTTTAGAAAACCAACTTCGAGCTCAAACTATCTTACTTAGCGAATTTGATTTACAAGAAATGTGGCTTTTAAAAAACAAAGTAACTTAAAGAATCCTTACTTAGTCTTTTTCCTCTTACCTTTTTCCTAAAATCTTCATAAAAAGTTAAGATTTTTTCAAACATGTTTATTTTTTGATAAATGCCAAAGGGGGAGAGTAGGGAAATTCAAAAGAAAGTTTTATAAAGAAAGTCTTTATTAAGGGGGAGTCTGACAAAGTTTAAGTTTTAGCTTAACCATGCTTGCATTCAAAATTTATTAAGCTTGCTTACTTAAACTTTATGCATCTATTTTACTTAGCTTTGAATTTCAGTTGCCATAATAAAAAAGGGCGATCGACCGTTGTTTTGATAATGGCAAAGAAATTCAAAGTTAAGTTGTTTTGTGATCTAAGGTACTTAATTGAGTGTTTCAGGAAAGTCCTAGCTACGGTTAGGCAAGTAAAAAACCCTAGGGAGTGGTAACCCTAGGTCATAGGGGGTGGTAACCCTATGCAAAAAGTCTTGGCGGGTCGACAGCTTCAGGCAAAAGTCCTAGGGGGTAACCCTAGGTGGAAAGTTCTGGTGTCGCGAACCAGGTGAAAAACTGGACAGGCTGGGTGTTTGGACCGATTATGTAGCTAGAAGGGGGGGTGACTAGCTCGGCGCGATCCTCGTGCTCTTCGTTGCTTGTTTCTTCAATGATATGGAGCGGAAATACAAAGAAACAACACACACAATGCTAACTCAAGGATTTACTTGGTATCCACCTCACAAGAGGTGACTAACCCAAGGATCCACACACTCACACACCCTCCACTATAAAAAACACTCCTTTTCGGTAACTACCGAAGGCAGAGAAGCCCTACAATACTCTCAGTACAAGAAGAAGACAAGGGGAAAACAAATACAAGAATTCTTACAGGTTTGACAACTGAAAACCCTAACCCTAGTTTCTCCTTCTTGCTTTTGATCCGCCTCTTGAATTGGAAAACTTCTAAGAACCTTCAAGAACTGGCGATCTAAACTTCAGAGAGATGCTGTGGAGTCGCTGGTGAAGATCGGAGATGAACAGTGCAAGTTGTGCCGAAGGAATTGCACGCCAACGACTTTATCCAGCGCCAACAGTCGGATCACGATCGATTGGATTACTCCCAATCGATCGGGGAGGCTTTGGATCGATCGGTCAATCGATCCAGAGCGCCTTTTTGCTCTCGGAAAAATACCTGGATCGATCGGCCGATCGATCCAGACCCTATCGCGCAAAATCGCAGCTTCCCAATCGATCACCTGATCAATTTAGGGCTCTGGATCGATCGACTGATCGTTCCAGAGCTGTTTTGTTCGTGCGATGCTTCTCCCCAATTGATCCACTGATCGATTGGGAGAAGGCTTGTCGCGAGGACTCACCTAATCGATCGGCCGATCGATTAGGCATGTGCCAATCGATCGGCTGATCGATCCGGCTCCTTGTTTTTGCCCAAAAATAAGTCCAAAGTCCCCTAAACCAACATCCGGTCATCCATGACCTGTTAGTTCATCGTGCCTAGCATCCGGTCACCCTTCGAGTCAATCCCTTTAACCCACTTGGACTTTCCTCCTCGTGCCAAGTATCCGGTCAATCCCTTTGACCTACTTGGTCTTTCCAACACCAGATGTCCAATCAGTCTTGATCCATCTGGATTTCCTCGTGCCTGGCTTCACTCATCAGGACTTCCTTCTGCCTAGCTTCACTCATTAGGTCTTTCACCTGGCTTCACTCACCAGGATTTCCTTCTGCCTAGCTTCACTCACTAGGTCTTTCACCTGGCTTCACTCATCAGGATTTCCTTCTTCCTATCTTCACTCACTAGGTCTTTCACCTGGCTTCACTTACCAAGATTTCCAATCTGCCTAGCTTCACTCACCAGGACTTTCACCTAGCTTCACTCACCAGGATTTCCAATCTGCCTGGCTTCACTCACCAGGACTTTCCAGTCAAGTATCCAGTCACTCTTGACCTACTTGACTCTTCTTCACAATCTCTCCACATGAACAATTTCACCTGCAATCTCCATGTATTGACTACATGTATTGTCAAACATCGAAACCACAACATCAAGACTCGAGCTTGACTCAGTCCAAGCTCAGTCAACTTGGTCAACCTTGACCTAGGGAATATTGCACCAACAATCTCCCCCTTTTTTATGTTTGACAATACCACATTTAAGTTAGGCTAATCTCATAGCCTTAACCTTGTTCATACCCCTAGGTAATGAAGATGTAAGTTAAACCCTACATTCTCCCGCTAAGAGGGCAAACTCCCTCTTAGATAATGAAGGTCTAACTTAAACCCTTTTATTCTCCCCCTATTGACACACATCAAAATAAACAAACTCTCCCCCTGAAGAGTTACCTAACGTTGTTCACAATTTCACTTGTTGCTCACAACCCAATGACGAAGGTCTCATACCCTTCATTTTCATTAAATGCTCATCCTTGAGCAAACACTACTTGAATAATGAAGATAACCACTCTCCATTATTTCCAAATGCTCAACCTTGAGCATATTCGCTAAAGAAGGTTAACCACCTCCTAAGGTGTATGAAAAGTATTTTTCATGTCCTTAAAGAGTAACTCCCCCTAAAAACATGCACGAAACTTCTGCCATTGCACCAACAATGACTTGGAATCCCTAAACCTTTAGGAAACCCAAAATTAGAAGTTTTGAGGTTCATAAATTCAATAATGAAACCAAAGCTCAACCTAAACTTTGACTTAGTCTTCCTTAACCAATCCATCCTTATTTTCATCATGAAAACTCCCCTTAAATATGTATAAATATGTTTTGAGGGGTTAGGAATGGTTACCTAGACTAAAGATGGTCTAAAATGCTGAAATCAGGCTTTACCAGCCAAAACAGCATTCCCAATCGATTGGAGTTAGGTCCTAATCTATTGAACTAGCTTGAATCGATCCACTGATTGATTCAGGAGGGCTGGATCGATCAGTGGATCGATCCAGGAAGCTTCTGTTCACGAGAATCTTGCTCTCAATCGATCGCCTGATCGATTGAGACCCTTCAATTGATCGGGTGATCGATTGAAGCTCTGAAAAAGTTGAAATTCAATTTCAGTCAATTTCAAAAACTCCCCAAAAATTCTACAAAATTTGAAAAATTATGAAAATTCATGTAGACATTCCTTAGGGCATAGACTATCAAGGAAAAATAGTTTTCTAAGAAAATACTGTTGGGATCGTTCGTACTCGGCTAGAGAGGGGGGGGGGTGTGAATAGCCGCCCCAAATTCTCGCGTTCTTCCTACAGTTAGGGTTAGTCGCAGCGAAAATACAAGGAAGAAACTAAGGAGAAGAAGACAAACCTCAAACAAACCGATGTAACGAGGTTCGGAGATTAGGGCTCCTACTCCTTGGCGTGTCCGTAAGGTGGACGAGTCCAGTCAATCCGTCGGTGGATGAGTCCCCGGAAAATCGACTAATATGAACTCCTTCTGGGTGGAGAAACCTCGCCACAAAACTTGCAACAACAAGAAGGAGTACAAGAAATACAAGTAGAAAGACAAGAACAATGTACAAACACTAACTCGCCTTCTCGTCGACTGCCTGTGAAGCAACAACTTCTCGGACAACAGCAGCAGCTGACCGTCGACTGGAAGCTCACACGAAGCTTACTGGGGAGAGCTCAACAAAGCTCAGATCGCAAGCAGCAGCAAGCTAGAAGAAGGAGAAGAAGCAGAAGAGCAAGAAGAACTAAGAACAGTAGCTCGATCAGGCTCCATGTGGATCGGTCCACAGACCGATCCATTCCCTAGCCTTCGCTTCTGTTCCGTCTCTGATCGGTCCATGGACCGATCAGGGAACCTCCTGATCGGTCGTGGGGACCGATCAGGCCCTGTGCTGATCGGTCCCCAGACCGATCAGAAAGCTTCACAGAGAGTTGCCCAACTCTCTGTGTGGAATCTGTTCGGTCCCTGATCGGTCCCGGGGACCGATCAGGCTCCAAGCTGGTCGGTCCCCAGACCGATCAGTAAGCCCATAGAACCATGATCGCCTTCTGTTTGTCATCTGATCGGTCACCAGACCGATCAGATACATAAACGTATCGCTGGATCGGTCTGCAGACCGATCCAGAGCTTGGTTTTTGCCCAAATCCCAAACCTTCCAAACCAATATCTGGTCAACCTTGACCTATTGGTGCATCATGCTTAGCATCCGGTCACTCCCTTGACCTGCTAAGACTCCCCACCAAGTGTCCAGTCAATCCCTTTGACCCACTTGGACTTTCCTCTTCGTGTCAAGTATCCGGTCACTCCCTTGACCTACTTGACCTTCTCAACACCAGATGTCCGATCACCCTTGATCCATCTGGATTTTCCCTTGCCCAGCTTCACTCACCAGGACTTTCACCTAGCTTCACTCACTAGGGTTTTCACCTGGCTTCACTCACCAGGATTTCCAGACTGCCTGGCTTCACTCACCAGGACTTCTCCGACTGCCTGGCTTCACTCACCAGGACTTTTCCCCGTGCCAAACTCCCTGTTTGGACTTTCCCCGTGCCAAGTCTCCATACTTGGACTTTTCGCGTGCCAAGCTCCCTGCTTGGACTTTTCCCGAATCAGGTCAACCAGGTCAATCTTGACCTAAGGTTGCACCTACAATCTCCCAAACACCTATTCTTGTCAAACATCAAGAATACAACTCTCTTCTCGTCAAACATCGTCAAACATCAAAACACAACTCGAGTCAGGTCGACTCGAGTCAGGTCAACCAGGTCAACCTTGACCTAAGGTTGCACCAACAATCTCCCCCTTTTTGATGTTTGACAAAATCCAAAATCAAGTTAGGTTAACCCGATAACCTAACTTAGGTTTTCCAATGTTCTTCCTTGAACATTCTTCCAAAACCTACACTCTCCCCCTTGGGACATCTCTCCCCCTTTTTGACACACATCAAAAAGAGGGAATCAAGGTCAAGAGTTTCTTCCTAATGAAAGTCCCATACCTTTCATTGAAACCCTTAATTTCCCCCTTGATACTAAACTCAACACTCAACTTAGTGACAATCCCATATCACTAATCCTCAAAAGTCTTAAGGAGTAAAAACTCCCCCTAAAAGTCAACCCCCCCTTGACAATTAGTTAAGACTCCCCCTTGACGATTGCACCAACAATGTCTTGGAGAGTTTCAAACCTTTAGAAACCCGAAACTCAACTCCCACAGCTGAAATTTCAGACCACAGTCGAAATTCAGCAAATCCAGCACGCCTGATCGGTCACCAGACCGATCAGGACCCCTCTGGATCGGTCCCCAGACCGATCCAGCCTTCCCTGGATCGGTCCGGTGACCGATCCAGCCTCTGAAATCAGAGATTTCTGATTTTTCTCCCCAGGAGAAATTCAGAAACTCCTAGAAAATTCCAGAAAATTTCAAAAATTATGAAATTTTGAGGATACATTCCTCATAACATATACTATCAAGGAAAAATAGTTTTCTATGAAAATAGATTCCATTTTTCAATCTTGATACAAAGTTCAAAAGACTTTGAAATAATTCAAGTTTAACTCAACTTTGTATCACAATGTTCAATGATGAATGCAATCACTAAGATGGCTTCATCAAGGTTTTCCAAATCAATTTCAAAATGATTTTAAACCTTTTAATTTAGGACCATAATCTTAGGGCTAAATGTACATGACTTGTACACAAGCTTTCCCTATGATCCTCCATTTCTTGAATTAGGCTCATCTAGGTACAAGAACTATGCATCTTGATCCTAATTCATGATCCTAATATCTCACACACATCTAAAGTGTATCAAACACATCCATGGCAATTTTGATGTGAGATATGGGTTTAGGTATCTTAGACTAAGGTCTCATGCATTTTCTAAACACAAATTTGATCTCAATATCAAAATATGTTTTTCATCCTTAAATCAATTCAATTGATTATTAATGCAAGAGATGATGACATGGCATAAAATGGTATCATAAATGAAAACATGTGCCAATGTCATGATGTCATGGCATAAAGTTTGAAACTTAAATAAACATGACATAAAAACTAGCCTAAGCATTATCATGATATTTCAAATGATAATAAAACTAAACATGATGTCATGACATGTGAGGGCAAACAATCATGGCAAGATTTAGCATAAATAAATATACCTAGATTACCTATCTAAGTATCCTTAACCACTTGGCTAACTTCAAATTTAATCCTAGATTGCCCCAAAATGCCAAAATCCTAATTTTGACACTTCTTGAACTCTAGATTAATTCATGCCACTTAACGATCAAATTTATCCTCAAAACTTGGCATGTTTCATTTTTCCTCGAGAGTTCTTTAGATTTTCCCAAATTGTGCCAATTGAGATTAAAAATGAAATTTCCAATCTTTAGGCACATTTAACTCTTCAAAGGAGTAAATGATAATTCCATTTCATTTTCAAAAGTTCTCAAAACCTTGAAAATGATCCTTGAGTGTCAATTTCCTCAAAGTTGGGTTAACTACCCTTCTAATCGGAGTTGACACTCTCTAACCCATTTATGGGGTAGAGAAGATGCTCCTAGGAACCCAATACCTATTAGAGCTCATTGGGTTCACTAAATATTCACTAGGGATAACTTCCCTAGCAATCCTCCTAATGACCCTCTTAGGCTTTAAAGCCTTGGTCATTTGGGTCTCATCAAGGTCAACTATAGGGGTGACTCCCCTTGTGACCTTGGTAATGGTCTTCCTAGCCCTAGGTTTTGTTCCATAATCGAATGAAACATTATGATAAGTGGGCTTGACCAATTGGGACTTAGGTTTGTGACCCAAACCTTTCTTGTCCTTGGACTTGGGTTTTTGACCCCTAGACCCTAAAGTCAAATCCTTAAGAGCCTTTTCTATAGAGTCAAGTCTTGACCTCAAGATTTGATTTTCTTTCTCTAATACCTCAAGTTTTGATTTATCATTTTTCTTTGAGGTATTCCTAGGCATGTGTCTAGATGATTTGGGATTTCTATCTAGATTTTCCTTAGCCTTAGATGAGTTAATTCTAGGGTTAGCATTTCTAGAATTGTTCTTATCTAGGCTAACATGTAACTCCTAAGCACATGTATCGATTTCTAGTGTTAACATGCTTATCATTATTGACAATGGCAATAAGACTACTAGCATGCATCCTACTAGAATTGCAAGAATGAGCTTTAAATGTTACCTTAGGGTTTGCCTTAGCTCCCCCTTTACATGTGTTTGGCCTCTTGTCCTTGTGAGGTTGCCTCCCCCTTGGACATTGACTCCTATAGTGTCCCCGTTGCTTGCATTGGAAGCACACCACGTGCTTCTTACTCTTGCATGTCGGGACTCCGGCTTCCTTGACCTTTGGTGCCGGTGGAGTCTTTCTAACCCTCTTTGGACACTTACTCTTGTAGTGCCCAAACTTCCTACACTCAAAACACATTATGTGTAATTTGCTTGAAATCATAGTGTTTGAGTTACCTAGGGTTGTGGATGTAGATGAGCTTTCTTCTTCATCCCTTCCGGAGGTAGATGCCTCTTCTTGCTCCGATCTTGAACAAGAGCTCTCTATTGGTGCGGTTAGCACTAACGGTCTAACTCAGGTTTTGATGAATGACAAATCAGGTTAAGTTAGGTTTGTTGTTGTCTGACACTTTTATCAAGTGTGCAGAAGAAGTCCAGCTAGGTCGACGGGCTGACCGGATAGCTGGCGAGAAGTCCAAGCGGGTCGACGGGCTGACCGGACGCTTGGCGAGAAGTCCAGCTAGGTCGACGGGCTGACCGGATAGCTGGCGAGAAGTCCAGCTAGGTCGACGGGCTGACCGGATAGCTGGCGAGAAGTCCAAGCGGGTCGACGGGCTGACCGGACGCTTGGCGAGAAGTCCAGACGGGTCAACGGGCTGACCGGACGTCTGGCAGGTAAGTGAGGTAAGTCACTGGAGGGGAGTGACTGCGAGGACGCGTTCCCGGGTAGGGAACATTAGGCGTCGATCCGGCTTAGATCCATTTCGGATATCTGAGTCGAGATCGTGACTAGATTCCGGTCTCGGAAAGACGGAATCTAAGTCATACTTTGCTCATCTATAAAACTGTGCTAACATTCTTTGCTGCAGGGTACATTTGCCTCGGACTAACCTTTTCTTGCAGGAGAAGGACTTTCTGGAGAAGAGGGGTCCGGGCGCCCGGAGGTCCGGGCGCCCGGAAGGGATCCGGGCGCCCGGAAGGCAAATTTCATCCAGCCGAGTCGTCGCCACGTGGAGCATCATGGTTTGTGCAGCTACGTCACGTTCCAGGCGCCCGGAAGGGATCCAGGCGCCCGGGACAGCATATAAAAGAAGCCCCAGGCAGGAGCTTCAAAAGCAATCATTACTAAGAACTCTTCGACTGCTGGTCCTGCTGCTCCACGTTCCTGCGACGCTAACAAAGCTCCGACAAAGTGCTTCTTCGTCTTTTTGGTTAATTTCCTTGTCGGTATTACTTTGTTTCATTAGCATTCCTTGTACTCATTTTGTAATTATATTCGAATTGCTAGTGATTGCCCAACGAAAGTGGTCAAGGACCACGGGCCTTCGAGTAGGAGTCGTCACAGGCTCCGAACGAAGTAAAAACAACTGTGTCTACTTTTCTTTTCCGCTGCGCTTATACTCGAAATTTTTGAATCGATATTCACCCCCCCCCCTCTATCGAACCTATCGGTCTTACAAGTGGTATCAGAGCAGGTACCGCTCTGATTTGGTGCAACCACCAATCAGACAGGGGGTGAAATATTTTTCAATTCCAAACTGATATTATTATCTTTTTGGAAGATTTTTTTTCGTTACACTTAGAGTTCTTTTTTTTTCCGCACTGCTAATCCAAGACGAAGTCTTGGGATTTCCTTTTTTCCAGTTAATTTAGTGTGTGCAGGATAAGATGTCTCAACAAGAAGGCTTCAGCACAATTCGTCCTCCCCTATTCAACGGGGATGACTTTTCGTACTGGAAGAGAAGAATGGAGGTCTACATGAAGACAGACTACGACCAATGGATGAGCGTCACAAAGGCTTATAAAATTCCAGTAGACAACTCCGGGAAAATAATAGACCCTGAAGAATGGACAAATGATTTAAAGAAAAAGGCATCAATTGAAAACAAAGCCATCAACACTCTACACTGCGGACTAACACGAGAAGAACTGAACCGGGTCGGACCGCATGAAAACGCTAAGGAGCTCTGGGATAAACTGATCGAGCTGCACGAAGGAACAAGCGACGCGAAGGTAACAAAAAGAGATTTGCTGTTAAATAAAATTTTTAATATAAAAATGCAGGAAGGAGAAACGGCAAGTCAGCTCCACGCGAGGGTCAAAGATATCCTCAACGGTCTCCACGCGATAGGACACCAAATGGAGAACCGAGACTTAATAAGGTACGCGTTAAATGCTTTTCCGCGAAATAATTTGTGGGCATCAATTGTAGATGCCTACAAAATTTCAAAAAATTTATCTAAATTAAAATTGGATGAACTCTTCTGTGAATTAGAACTTCATGAGCAAACTAACGCCGGAGTCGAGAAAGGTGTAGCTTTATTCGCAGGTTCATCTAAAGAAAAGAAGAACAAACCCGAATCTGAAGAAGATTCCGATCAAGACTCTGAAGATGAAGAACACCTAGTGAACCTGGTAAGGAAAATGTTCACCAGGAAAAAGAGAAACTTCAGCAAACAGGATCTTCAGAAGATCAGTTCGCCAACCGACTCAAGAAATGTCACATGTTTCGGATGCAACAAAAAGGGGCACTACAAGAACGAATGCCCAAGATTGAAACTTGACAAACCAAAGTCAACAAAGAAGAAAGCCCTCAAAGCAACATGGGACGATTCCTCCTCATACGAATCGGAGGGAGAAAGGCAAAAGCACCAAAGTCACCTCGCGCTGATGGCTCGCGAAGCTGAAACGGAAGACGAATCAGAGGAATCGGAAGACGGGTCCGAACCCGAATCAAGCCACGAGTCCGCACTCGTTTCCGAAGGTTCCGAAGAGGTATACCTAAACTTAAATCGTAAATTCTTTAGAATTATCTCGTGTTTAAATAAAAAATTAGTTAAATTGGAAAATGAAAATAAATCACTTCTTGAAGAAAATCAAAACCTCAAGGAACAATTAAAAAATTCGAATCCAACTCAAGACCAAACACTTGAGGAGGAGAATTTATCATTAAAAAGTGAAATTAATAAGTTAAAAGAATTATTGGAAAATTCACAACAAGATCTAAAAATTTAGATTTAATTCTAAATAACAAAAAGGCATGCTATAATAAAACCGGACTTGGATATAAGTCAAAATCAAACAAAACCTTTAAATCATTATTAACCCAACACAAAGTAACTAAACAAGCTTGGGTCCCGAAAGCGTGCTTAACCACGCAAGTAGGACCTAATCAACTCTATATACCTAAAGATAAAATACATTATATAAACTTGAATAAATCAGATCAAAACTAAAATCAAAAAATTCAAAATCTGAACATTTTAAAACTCAACAAAATATAAATTATCACCAAGTTAATTATAACTATAAAAGAAATAGACATAAACCTAAATCAAAAAGGTTAAATTGAAGGTCAATAATTCAGGGGAGGCTCCAGAATAGCTGGCACCTCCAAAACTAACATACCCGACAGGGTAACCCAAACAAACTAACCCGGTAGAGTGATTAGGATTAGTTAAAAAGGGACCAGGTTTAACTTGAATCATGGTACTGGTGAAGTTTTTGGATGATAGTACGTTAGGGAAGATTGGGCATCGCATGTCTAGAAAGATATTACTTCGATCTGGTGCATTTGGCCAAGTGAAACTGACCGAAGCTACCCTTAAATGGATCCTAACTAGTTAGACCAAGGTTTAGTACTAAGCTCCGTGGATAGGACTATTCGGAAAACTTTGACGGCATGGTTACTCTAATGATATCCAGATGACTCACTAGAGCCTAGAGGTTTATCCGAAGAATGCCTATTTGTTGAGACCAAAGCTAAACCTGAATCTAACACAAGTTAAACCAAAAGTCTGTAATCAAACCAATTTCATCTCACAAAATCATAGGATTCCCTGATTGATAACATAGATCGGGTGAGATGAATTAGGTTTAAACTTTTAATTTCAAAATTTTAATTTTAAACTTAAAATTAATTTCAAAATTTTAATTTTAAACTTAAAATTAATTTCAAAATTTTAATTTTAAACTTAAAAATTAATTTCAAAATTTTAATTTTAAACTTAAAAATTAATTTCAAAAATTTTAATTTTAAACTTAAAAATTAATTTCAAAAATTTTAATTTTAAACTTAAAAATTAATTTCAAAATTTTAATTTTAAACTTAAAAATTAATTTCAAAATTTTAATTTTAAACTTAAAAATTAATTTCAAAAATTTTAATTTTAAACTTAAAAATTAATTTCAAAATTTTAATTTTAAACTTAAAAATTAATTTCAAAAATTTTAATTTTAAACTTAAAAATTAATTTCAAAATTTTAATTTTAAACTTAAAAATTAATTTCAAAATTTTAATTTTAAACTTAAAAATTAATTTCAAAACTTTAATTTTAAACTTAAAATTAATTTCAAAATTTTAATTTTAAACTTAAAATTAATTTCAAAACTTTAATTTTAAACTTAAAAATTAATTTCAAAATTTTAATTTTAAACTTAAAATTAATTTCAAAATTTTAATTTTAAACTTAAAAATTAATTTCAAAATTTTAATTTTAAACTTAAAATTAATTTCAAAATTTTAATTTTAAACTTAAAATTAATTTCAAAATTTTAATTTTAAACTTAAAATTAATTTCAAAATTTTAATTTTAAACTTAAAATTAATTTCAAAATTTTAATTTTAAACTTAAAAATTAATTTCAAAATTTTAATTTTAAACTTAAAAATTAATTTCAAAATTTTAATTTTAAACTTAAAATTAATTTCAATTCTTAAAATTAATTTCAAAACTTTAATTTTAAACTTAAAAATTAATTTCAAAACTTTTAATTTTAAACTTAAAAATTAATTTCAAAACTTTTAATGTTAAACTTAAAAATTAATTTCAAAACTTTTAATTTTAAACTTAAAAATTAATTTCAAAAATTTTAATTTTAAACTTAAAAATTAATTTCAAAACTTTTAATTTTAAACTTAAAAATTAATTTCAAAAATTTTAATTTTAAACTTAAAAATTAATTTCAAAACTTTTAATTTTAAACTTAAAAATTAATTTCAAAACTTTTAATTTTAAACTTAAAAATTAATTTCAAAAATTTTAATTTTAAACTTAAAAATTAATTTCAAAACTTTTAATTTTAAACCTAAAAATTAATTTCAAAACTTTTAATTTTAAACTTAAAAAAAAAATTAATTTCAAAATTTTAAACTTAAAAATTAATTTCAAAACTTAAATTAGTTAATTAAAAAAATATATAATAATAATAATAATAATAATAATAATGATTGATTAAAAATTGATAAACTAATACTAACATAAAAATCCTACGTGTTGTAGGAAACCAAGTGGATTTTGGACAGTGGCTGCTCCAAACATATGACTGGAGATCACACCAAGTTCACTCAATTAACCTACAAAAGCCTAGGAACAGTTGCCTTTGGAAACAACGGTAAACTCAAGGTAATTGGTATAGGTAATATTGAATTAAAAATAGATTTCATAATTTCAAATGTTCTACTTGTTGAAAATTTTAAATACAATCTTCTGAGTATAAGTCAATTGTGTGACACTAGGTATAAGGTAAAATTTCTATCCACAGAATGTTTGATCAAACATCTAGATAATCCAACTATAAGCCTAAAAGGCTTTAGAAAAGACAATATCTATGCCATCAACTTAACCACTTCTTCAGTCAAATGTTATTTAACGCAAAAAGAAGAAACCTGGTTATGGCACAGAAGAATGTCACACACCCATTTTAGAAACATAAGTAAATTAAATGGTCTAGTTAGAGGCTTACCAAAATTACCTAACTTAGATTCAACAATATGTAATGCTTGTCAACAAGGCAAACAAACAAAATCTACCCACAAACCAATTAATGAATCCCAAACCAACTCAGTCCTAGAACTTTTACACTTAGATTTATTTGACTCCCACGGGGTCAAATCAATAAATGGAAGTCTGTACTGTTTAGTTATAATAGACGACTATTCTAGGTTCACTTGGGTTAAATTCTTAAAACATAAAGATGAAACCATGGAAATTTTTACGAATTTCTGCAAACAAATTGAAAATGAAAAAGGCATAAAAATTAAAAGAATCAGAAGTGATAATGGAAGAGAATTTAAAAATCATAATTTTGATAAATTTTGCCTTGAAAATGGCTACCATCATGAATTTTCCTGCCCTAAAACTCCCCAACAAAATGGAATTGTAGAAAGGAAAAATAGAACCTTACTTGAAGCATCTAGAACTATGCTAAATGAATACAACTTACCTAAATATTTTTGGGCAGAAGCTGTCAGTACAGCCTGCTATGTACAAAACCGAACAACACTAAACAAAAACCACAATAAAACATTTTTTGAAATATTTTACAACAAACAACCTAATATAAAATACTTTAAGGTATTTGGTTGCCCAGCATTTATCCTAAATACTAGAGAACACTTAGGCAAATTCACTTCCAAAATAGAAAATGGAATTTTTCTAGGTTACTCTCTGAATAGCAGAGGCTACAGAATTTATAATAAAGTCACTTTAAGAATTGAGGAAACCACCAATGTAAAATTTAAAGAATCCAATCAAAACCTAGAACAAGCCCAACCTCAACCAGTTAACTCTGTTAACGAACATATCAATTCTGAGGGAACAAACCAAACCCAAAATCATGAAGAAGAAGAACAACTACAAGAAAGTCAACCTCCTAGAACCATAAGAGTCAACCCAAACCATCCTACTAATCAAATAATTGGTGACCCAGACCTGAGGGTTCAAACTAGGTCATCTTTCAGAAACCTAAGTCAAATCTCGTTAATCTCAAATATTGAACCCAAAACTGTAGCTGAATCTCTACTTGACCCAGACTGGGTCATAGCTATCAAGAAGAATTAGCTCAATTTGAGCGCAATGAAGTTTGGGACCTAGTACCTCCACCTAACGATAAGAAAATAATAGAAACCAAATGGGTATTTCGAAACAAATTAAGTGAAACGAGAAATACTACGGAACAAGGCCAGGTTGGTTGCCAAGGGTCGATCAAGTTGAAGGACTTGACTACGATGAAACTTATGCCCAGTAGCTAGACTAGAGTCCATTAGAATGTTACTAAGCTATACAGCACATAAAGGATTCAAACTATACCAAATGGATGTCAAGTCGCCTTTCTTAATGGATTGATAAAAGAAGAAGTGTATGTAGGTCAGCCCCAGGTTTTGAAAGCCTAGAACACCCTGATCATGTCTACAAATTAAAAAGGTATTATATGGACTTAAACAGGCACCTAGGGCATGGTATGAAAGACTAACCTCTTACTTAACCTCTAAAGGGTTCAATCAAGGTCAAATTGACCCAACACTATTTGTGAAATCAATAAAAGAAGATATTTTTATAGCTCAAATTTATGTAGATGATATCATCTTTGGTTCAACCAACTCAGAATTTTTAAACGAATTTACAAACCTAATGGAACACGAATTCGAAATGAGTCTGGTAGGAAAATTAACTTATTTTCTAGGGTTACAAGTCAAACAAACAAATGAAGAAAATTATATTTATCAACAAAAATATACTAAGGAGTTACTTAGAAAATTTGGAATGGAAAATACTAAAGAAATAAAAACACCTATGGCCGTAAACACAATCCTAGATGATGATCCTAATGGAAAGTCAGTAGACTTAAAACATTATCGGAGCGCGATAGGTAGTCTGCTTTACTTAACTGCAAGCCGACCTGACATTTTATTTGCAGTTAGTATGTGTGCTCGATACCAAACCTGTGCTAAAGAATCTCATTTGACTCAAGTCAAAAGAATCTTTAGATACCTCAAGGGAACCACAAATGTAGGTATTTGGTATCCTAGAACCAACAACTTTGAATTAATAGGATATTCTAATTCAGATTATGCCGGATGCAAATTAGACCGCAAAAGCACAAGTGGTGGATGCCAACTACTTGGTCCATCCCTTGTCAGCTGGTTTAGTAGAAAGCAACACTGTGTTGCACTATCTACAACTGAGTCAGAATACATAGCTATAGGCGAGTGTGTTGCACAAATACTATGGATGATGCATACTCTAAAAGATTTCAACTTAAATATCACAAGTGTAAAAGTATTAATTGATAATATAAGTTCGATTAACTTAACCAAGAATCCTGTGCATCATTCAAGAACCAAACATATTGAAGTTAGGCATCACTTCATCAGGGATCATGTTACTAAAGGTGATATTGAACTCAAGTACATTGAGTCTAAATCAAATTTAGCTGACATTTTTACAAAACCCCTCCCTGAAAGTGAATTTAGCAACTTACGACGACAATTAGGGATGTGCTCAATAGACTAGGATCCTTCAAAAATACTTTCAAAACTGATTTTATCAACTTATAGGCTAAACTTGTTTGATTTCAAAATTTCCATTTTTAGACTTTCAAAAACAGTTTTGGCCTTAGACTAGTCTTACATCCTTAGAAAGCATGTACCCATAGGTTTAGTTCTTGAGCATCTCACCAACACCTTAGGTTTACCTTGCTTGTGATTGATAAACATAGAAAGGGGTGAGATGCATAGGCCATCTGTCTGGACCTAAGATGCTTATTTCAGTGCATCAGTATCAGTCTGGACGTTAAATACAATTCAAATATTAATCAGATTAAAGTTCATCAGTCAAATCAAACACTGACTGATTATAATTAACTTAATCTGACTAACCAAGTGAAAGCTACTATTTTCTAATAGTTAGTTAGTACCTAATTGGTTAGACAGCTGGTTAGATATCAAATTCAGGGGGAGAAATAAACTACTTTAGTTTTCCAAAATGAATTTTCAACTTAATTTTTAAAATCAAAGTTTAAAAATAATTTGTTTAAAATTGTGAAATTTTTAATCTCACAAACTTTTTACCTATTCTTTGAAAACTGAACTTTTCAAGATTTAAACTTAATCTTACTTAAAAAATTGTCCTGAGTCTATTTCTTAAAAATTTTGACAATTTAATTTGAAAGATAAATTTTACAAAGTTTAGTTTACAAACTAAGCTTCTCAAAATTATTTTCCTTGATTTTGAAAATTGAATCTTGTACACTTAGTGTTGAAAAATAAATTTCAATTAGTTTTGAAAACTAGACTTTTCAAAATTAGTTTTGAAAACTTAGTTTTGAAAATTTCAAAACTTTATACTCCCCTAAGTCAATTTGATCTTCTCTTGGATTTAAAAACACAGTTATTGTTCAAGGTATTATTGTTTTCGGTATTTCTCACTGTGTATCTTTACCCTTGTTTTTTGATGAATGCCAAAGGGGGAGGGTTAGGTTGGTTAAGTTAGAGCAACTTAATGCAAAATTGAAAAACTAACTTAAACCTTAAAAATCATGCTTGATTCTTGCATATTTTTTATCACTAACTTAACCAGGTTGTCATTCCATCAAAAAGGGGGAGATTGTTGGTGCGGTTAGCACTAACGGTCTAACTCAGGTTTTGATGAATGACAAATCAGGTTAAGTTAGGTTTGTTGTTGTCTGACACTTTTATCAAGTGTGCAGAAGAAGTCCAGCTAGGTCGACGGGCTGACCGGATAGTTGGCGAGAAGTCCAAGCGGGTCGACGGGCTGACCGGAAGCTTGGCGAGAAGTCCAGCTAGGTCGACGGGCTGACCGGATAGCTGGCGAGAAGTCCAGCTAGGTCGACGGGCTGACCGGATAGCTGGCGAGAAGTCCAGGCGGGTCGACGGGCTGACCGGACGCTTGGCGAGAAGTCCAGACGGGTCAACGGGCTGACCGGACGTCTGGCAGGTAAGTGAGGTAAGTCACTGGAGGGGAGTGACTGCGAGGACGCGTTCCCGGGTAGGGAACATTAGGCGTCAATCCGGCTTAGATCCATTTCGGATATCTGAGTCGAGATCGTGACTAGATTCCGGTCTCGGAAAGACGGAATCTAAGTCATACTTTGCTCATCTATAAAACTGTGCTAACATTCTTTGCTGCAGGGTACATTTGCCTCGGACTAACCTTTTCTTGCAGGAGAAGGACTTTCTGGAGAAGAGGGGTCCGGGCGCCCGGAGGGGATCCGGGCGCCCGGAAGGCAAATTTCATCCAGCCGAGTCGTCGCCACGTGGAGCATCATGGTTTGTGCAGCTACGTCACGTTCCAGACGCCCGGAAGGGATCCAGGCGCCCGGGACAGCATATAAAAGAAGCCCCAGGCAGGAGCTTCAAAAGCAATCATTACTGAGAACTCTTCGACTGCTGGTCCTGCTGCTCCACGTTCCTGCGACGCTAACAAAGCTCCGACAAAGTGCTTCTTCGTCTTTTTGGTTAATTTCCTTGTCGGTATTACTTTGTTTCATTAGCATTCCTTGTACTCATTTTGTAATTATATTCGAATTGCTAGTGATTGCCCAACGAAAGTGGTCAAGGACCACGGGCCTTCGAGTAGGAGTCGTCACAGGCTCCGAACGAAGTAAAAACAACTGTGTCTACTTTTCTTTTCCGCTGCGCTTATACTCGAAATTTTCGAATCGATATTCACCCCCCCCCCCCCTCTATCGAACCTATCGGTCTTACACTCTCCTCCTCTTCTTCCTTGGATGTTGAGTAGCCCTCAACTCCCAATTCGCTTCCTCCATGATGTGAGCTACTTGGCTCACTAGGCTCCTCTTCATGGAATTTTGCCAAATTGTTCCACAATTCCTTGGCATTGTTGTACCTATCTATCTTGCACAAAACATTATTAGGTAAAGCAAATTCAATAATTTTTGTTACCTCGTCATTGATTTCGGATTGTCGGATTTGCTCTTTCGTCCACTCCTTCTTCTTGATAGGTTTTCCTTCCTCATCCATCGGAGGGGAAAACCCTTCTTGTACACAAAACCAATTTAACATATTAGTCCTAAGAAAATACATCATCCTTACCTTCCAATATGTGAAGTTGTCGTGAGACTCGTAGAAGGGTTGAATCGTGACATCTTCTCCATAGAGATCCATCTCTAGCCCGTGCTCCCCCGGGTGTTGATCCGTCGAAGAGTGGCCTCGCTCTGATACCACTTGTTGGGATCGTTCGTACTCGGCTAGAGAGGGGGGTGTGAATAGCCGCCCCAAATTCTCGCGTTCTTCCTACAGTTAGGGTTAGTCGCAGCGGAAATACAAGGAAGAAACTAAGGAGAAGAAGACAAATCTCAAACAAACCGATGTAACGAGGTTCGGAGATTAGGGCTCCTACTCCTCGGCGTGTCCGTAAGGTGGACGAGTCCAGTCAATCCGTCGGTGGATGAGTCCCCGGAAAACCGGCTAATATGAACTCCTTCTGGGTGGAGAAACCTCGCCACAAAACTTGCAACAACAAGAAGGAGTACAAGAAATACAAGTAGAAAGACAAGAACAATGTACAAACACTAACTCGCATTCTCGTCGACTGCCTGTGAAGCAACAACTTCTCGGACAATAGCAGCAGCTGACCGTCGACTGGAAGCTCACACGAAGCTTACTGGGGAGAGCTCAACAAAGCTCAGATCGCAAGCAGCAGCAAGCTAGAAGAAGGAGAAGAAGCAGAAGAGCGCAGGCTCACAGCAGCAGCCCTCCTTTTATAACCTGCGAAGAAAATGAAGAAACACAGAAGAAATCTAGTCGTTGCGTCGCAACGGCTAGTTCCTGGATCGGTCTGTGGACCGATCAGGCTCCATGTGGATCGGTCCACAGACCGATCCATTCCCTAGCCTTCGCTTCTGTTCCGTCTCTGATCGGTCCATGGACCGATCAGGGAACCTCCTGATCGGTCCACAGACCGATCAGGGAACCTCCTGATCGGTCGTGGGGACCGATCAGGCCCTGTGCTGATCGGTCCCCAGACCGATCAGAAAGCTTCACAGAGAGTTGCCCAACTCTCTGTGTGGAATCTGTTCGGTCCCTGATCGGTCCCGGGGACCGATCAGGCTCCAAGCTGATCGGTCCCCAGACCGATCAGTAAGCCCACAGAACCATGATCGCCTTCTGTTTGTCATCTGATCGGTCACCAGACCGATCAGATACACAAACGTATCGCTGGATCGGTCTGCAGACCGATCCAGAGCTTGGTTTTTGCCCAAATCCCAAACCTTCCAAACCAATATCCGGTCAACCTTGACCTATTGGTGCATCATGCTTAGCATCCGGTCACTCCCTTGACCTGCTAAGACTCCCCACCAAGTGTCCGGTCAATCCCTTTGACCCACTTGGACTTTCCTCTTCGTGTCAAGTATCCGGTCACTCCCTTGACCTACTTGACCTTCTCAACACCAGATGTCCGATCACCCTTGATCCATCTGGATTTTCCCTTGCCCGACTTCACTCACCAGGACTTTCACCTAGCTTCACTCACTAGGGTTTTCACTTGGCTTCACTCACCAGGATTTCCAAACTGCCTGGCTTCACTCACCAGGACTTCTCCGACTGCCTGGCTTCACTCACCAGGACTTTTCCCCGTGCCAAACTCCCTGTTTGGACTTTCCCCGTGCCAAGTCTCCATACTTGGACTTTTTGCGTGCCAAGCTCCCTGCTTGGACTTTTCCCGAATCAGGTCAACCAGGTCAATCTTGACCTAAGGTTGCACCTACAATCTCCCAAACACCTATTCTTGTCAAACATCAAGAATACAACTCTCTTCTCGTCAAACATCGTCAAACATCAAAATACAACTCGAGTCAGGTCGACTCGAGTCAGGTCAACCAGGTCAACCTTGACCTAAGGTTGCACCAACAAATACCTCATATTTTCCAATATTGACCCAAACTAGAAAACTTATAAAAACTTTAGTGTTTTCTTCTAGTTTGTGTCCAACTTTTCAATGATGAGTACTATCAAAAGATAGTCTTCACTAAGGTTTTCAAAACATTTTTGAAATCATTTTCAAAACCAATTTCCAACCATGTTCTTTGGGTTCAATGCACATGACTTGTACATTAGCTTTCCCAATGATTGAAAAACACATAACTATGTGTTTGATGAGCTTAAAACTCACAAAAATGCACTAAATCAACATCTTGAGTTTTGTTCATCATCCTAATATCTCACTTGTATTTAATGTGTACTAAACCACATACAAGTCACCTTATAGTTCTTTGTGAGATGTAAATCTTGGTTTTGCCCTAATCTAGGGATCATGCATATCTACCTAGGCATTTCGAAGTTATGAACATCCACCAAGGATGTTACTTGATAATAAATGTCATTTGTCCTTAATTGCAAGGAATAAACTAATGCATGATAATGTTATGGCATACATCAAGGACAAATAATTTTCAAAAGAAAATTTTCTATAATTACATGATGTATGTATGACATGACATGGTATTTTTATATTTTTCATAATAATGTATGAATGCCAAAGCAAATAAATATGATGTCATGACATATGAAAGGCAAACAATCATGGCAAGTTTTAGCATAAATAAAATACCTAGATTACCTATCTAAGTATCCTAAAACCTTAGCTAAATTAAAGTTTAACCCTAGATTGCCCAAAATTTCCCAAGAAAATGCCAAAATCCAATCTTGACATTTCTTTTGATTTTCCTAATTTTGTACCAATTTAAATTAAGCATATTTCTCAAATTTTTGACACAAATTAATCAAATTAAAATAAGGCTTAGATTTGTCTTTCACTTCCCAATAAAATGCCAACATCCCAACTTGGCATTTCTTTACACTTGATTTCTTATGCCAATTAAAATTATATCCAACTCCTCAAATTATTGGCACATCTTACTCTTCCCAAGAGTAAGCCATTAATCCTTATCATTTTCAAAGGTTAACAATAACCTTGAAAATTTTCTTAGAGTGCCAACTTTATCATGATTGGGTTAACTACCCTTTCAATTTGAGTTGACACTCTTTAACCCATCTATGGGGTAGAGAAAATGCTCCTAGGAACCCAAAACCTATTGGTGCTCCTTGGATGCTCTAGGTACTCGCTAGGGATAACCTCCCTAGATACCTTCCTAGTGACTTTGCTTGGCTTCTTAGAAGCCTTGGTCACCTTTTCTAGGTCAACTCTAGGAATTTCTTATCTAGTGACCTTGTTAGTGACTTTCTTAGACTTCTTAGAAGTCTTAGTCACTTTTGTTGTAAAAATACTCTTAGGAATAACCTTTCTAGTATTTTTTACTTGACCATTTGACCTAGACTCGGTTCCATAGCTATATGGAACCCTATGGTAAGAAATTACATCCTTCTTAGCCTTTGGTTTGTATCCTAAACCTCTATGGCCATTGGATGACTTTTGTTATCCTAAACCTAGGTTTTGCTCATTTTGCCCTTTAAGGATATTTTCCATCCTTTTTAGGGTCTTTTCTAACTTATCAAGTCTTGACCTCAAGACTTGATTTTCCATCCTTAAGTCCTTAGCTTTAGGTTTTTCAATGAATTCATGAGCATTTTTATTTCTAGACCTATAACTAAAATTCTTAGTTTCCTTGTCTAGATTTTTATCTACCTTTCTAAACCTAGGTGTGGTAGTTTTAGCATGTAGAGCCACATGTTTTTATTTAAGGCTCTCATGCTTTCTATTCTTATGGTAAATATCATTAAAATGATAAAAATTAGAACTAGCATGCTTTTTACCATTATTCAAGGGAGTAGGCTCAATAAATGATACCTTTCTTTTTACCTTGGAGGCTCCCCCTTGAGTTGTGCTTCCTCCATGAGCCTTGACCGCTTTCTTATCCTTAGGACATTGACTTCTATAATGTCCTTTTTGATTGCAAGAAAAACACACAATGTGCTCCTTGCTCTTCTTTGTTCCGGGAGCGGTCTCCTTGGGCTTCACCTTGCCCTTTAGTGCTACTTGGCCCTTCTTCTTGGCCAACTTGGGGCATTTGCTTTTATAATGCTCATGTTCCCTACACTCAAAACATATGATGTGATTTTTATTTTTATTTGAAACATTATACCTTCATGTGTAGGGATGGCATCTTCTCCTTTTGATCCGGAGGTAGAGGCTTCCTCTTGATCCGATAATGATGCTCCTCCAATAGATTCGACTTGACTTGTGGAGGTGGAAGCTTCTTCACCCTTTTCTTCTCTTGACCCGGATGTGGAGACTTCTCCTTCTTCTCGATCCGGTGTCATCGAAAATTGCTCCCCCTCAATTCTAGAGGTGGAGGCTTCTTCATCTTTGTCTTGTGTATGGAACAAGGAATATGTCCTCTCCTTGCCTTCTTCGTTGCATTCCTTTGAAGATGAAGCTTCTTGGACTTCTTATTCGGAAGATGAGCATCTCTCACCTTCGGAATTCTCCTACTCGTGGTCTTAATCCAATGAGTCACCCTCTTTGGATTCTTCTTGAATTGGTACAGTGGAGGGGATCTCATGAATCTTGGCCAATTTGCTCCATAGCTCTTTGACATCTTCAAAATCTCCAATTTGCTCCACGATGTTGCTCGACAATAGATTGACTAAAAGCTTGGTCACTTTATCATTGGCCTCACATCTTTGAATTTGGTCTTGGCTCCACTTGCTCCTCTTGAGAACTTTGCCCCTTGAATTCTTTGGAGCTTCGAAGCCTTCCATTAGAGCAAACCATTGCTCTATCTCCACCATTAAGAAATTCTCGATCCTTGATCTCCAAAGATCGAAGCTCATCATTGTGAATGGTGGAGGCACCCTTGTGTCGAATCCAAGACCATCTTGGAATTCAATTTGAAGTTGAGCTTGATGATGAAGTCTTTGACTTGATAGAATTTGCTCCAACTTCTACACCCTCTAGCTCTTTGCCCCTTCCGGCGATGATTCCGGTGAAGAGCGGTCTCGCTCTGATACCACTCGTTTGGACTGATTATGTAGCTAGAGGGGGGTGAATAGCTCGGCGCGATCCTCGTGCTCTTCGTTGCTTGTTTCTTCAATAATATGCAGCAGAAATACAAAGAAATAACACACACAATGCTAACTCGAGGATTTACTTGGTATCCACCTCACAAGAGGTGACTAATCCAAGGATCCACACACTCACGCACCCTCCACTATGAAAAACACTCCTTTTCAGTAACTACCGAAGGCGGAGAAGCCCTACAATACTCTCAGTACAAGAAGAAGACAAGGGGAAAACAAATACAAGAATTCTTACAGGTTTGACAACTAAAAACCCTAACCCTAGTTTTTCCTTCTTGCTTTTGATCCGCCTCTTGACTTGGAAAACTTCCAAGAACCTTTAAGAACTTGCGATCTAAACTTCAGAGAGATGTTGTGGAGTCGCTGGTGAAGATCGGAGATGAACAGTGCAAGTTGTGCCGAAGGAATCGCACACCAACAACTTTATCCAGCGCCAACGGTCAGATCCTGATCGATTGGATTGCTCCCAATCGATCGGGGAGGCTTTGGATCAATCGGTCGATCGATCCAGAGCGCCTCTGTGATCTCGGAAAAATGCCTGGATCGATCGGTCGATCGATCCAGACCCTATCGCGCGAAATCGCAGCTTCCCAATCGATCGCCTGATCAATTGGGGGCTCTAGATCGATCGGCTGATCGATCCAGAGCTGTTCTATTCGCGCGATGCTTCTCCCCAATCGATCCACTGATCGATTGGGGGCTCTGGATCGATCGGCTGATCAATCCAGAGTTGTTCTATTCGCGCGATGCTTCTCCCCAATCGATCCACTGATCGATTGGGAGAAGGCTTGTCACGAGGGCTCACCCAATCAATTGGCCGATCGATTGGGCATGTGCCAATCGATCGGCTGATCAATCCGACTCCTTATTTTTGCCCAAAAATAAGTCCAAAGTCCCCTAAACCAACATCCGGTCATCCATGACCTGTTAGTTCATCGTGCCTAGCATCCGGTCACCCTTGACCTGCTAGGACTTGCTCACCAAGTGTCCGGTCAATCCCTTTAACCCACTTGGACTTTCCTCCTCGTGCCAAGTATCTAGTCAATCCCTTTGACCTACTTGGACTTTTCCACCTCATGCCAAGTATCCGGTCAATCCCTTTGACCTACTTGGTCTTTCCAACACCAGATGTCCAATCAACCTTGATCCATCTGGATTTCCTCGTGCCTGGCTTCACTCATCAGGACTTCCTTCTGCCTAGCTTCACTCACTAGGTCTTTCACCTGGCTTCACTCACCAGGATTTCCTTCTGCCTAGCTTCACTCACTAGGTCTTTCACTTGGCTTCACTCACCAGGATTTCCAATCTGCCTGGCTTCACTCACCAGGACTTTCACCTGGCTTCACTCACCAGGATTTCCAATCTGCCTGGCTTCACTCACCAGGACTTTCCAGTCAAGTATCCAGTCACTCTTGACCTACTTGACTCTTCTTCACAATCTCTCCACATGAACAATTGCACCTGTAATCTCCATGTATTGACTACATGTATTGTCAAACATCGAAACCACAATATCAAGACTCGAGCTTGACTCAGTCCAAGCTCAGCCAACTTAGTCAACCTTGACCTGGGGAATATTGCACCAACACCGGGAAGTGGAAGTCCAGCAGAAAGTCCGGAAGCTTCAAACGCTGAGCAAAAGTCCAGGCAATCTGGAGGATCGCACTGGCAACA
Source organism: Zingiber officinale (assembly GCF_018446385.1). NCBI lineage: Eukaryota > Viridiplantae > Streptophyta > Magnoliopsida > Zingiberales > Zingiberaceae > Zingiber > Zingiber officinale. The sequence continues at coordinate 12,092,836 of NC_056005.1, forward strand.
GGTAAATCTCCTGAGTGGAGTACGTGATGACGCGTTCCCCATAGAGGGAACAGTAGGCGTCGGGTCGACCTAGGGTTTCCGATTGGAAATCCGAAGTCAGACCCGGACAGTCCGATGACTGTCAATTATGTCTATCATATTGTTTCTGTGCTAACTTTGTTTTGCAGGGTTTGTGTTTGGGACTAACACATTTTGCAGGAACAAAGAAGCACACTTAGCCTCGGATGAACAGTGTCCGAGGCGCCTCCATGGGGCTTAGAGGTGCCTCGGGTGCTAGCCGAAGCCAGTTGTCCAGAGAAGCTGGAGGCGCCTCGGAGGAAGCTGGAGGCGCCTTGGACCAGGCGTTGGAGGCGTCTTGGACCAGGCGTTGGAGGCACCTTGGAGCAGCATGGAGGCGCCTTCAATGGGATAAGGTGTGACTAAATCAGAGCTGATCCACGCGTGCGACTCGGCGGCCTCGAGGCGCCTCGGACAGGCTTGGAGGCGCCTCCATGACTATTTATAAGGAATGTTCGAGCAGCACTAAATTCAAGCATTCACAAGCGATCCTTCTGCGTTCAACTGCTAACAAGTTCATCCTGAAGTACTGCAGCAACTTTCCGACGACCTGGAGCTCCACTATTTTAGAATCTGTCGTTCGATATAATTTACATTCTCGCACACATTGTAAATCTTAATCTGTACTATTGTTTCGAGCTTATAGTTGTTGCCCACCGGAAGCGATCAACGATCGCGGGCCTTGGAGTAGGAGTCGCCACAGGCTCCGAACCAAGTTACTCCTCGTGTCCTTGTGTATTGTTTTTGTTCCCTTCTTCTTTATTCTGCTGCTTAAACTCGTACAATTTATGAATTCGAAAATAGTGAAAGCCACAAGCACTATTCACCCCCCCCTCTAGCGCTTCTCGATCCAGCAGATGCTAGAACTTGCATACCTTGCCAACGGAGAGGATCCCCTTTTTTATACCACCTCACATGACCTCCGTAATCATAAGGTGGTCCTTGGTTCGTTAGAGTTTGTGAGAAGATGAAGTCATCTTCTATACTTCGTGCAATAATTCTTTAAGGAATCTTTTCTGTACCCCAGATGTACCCATTTTATCGTTTATGATTGGTATTTATAATGGGGGCATGCCATCATAATTGAAGAAGCTTCTAGAAGATATTTCCTGCCAAATATTCTATTAAGCATGTCTAGGCCAACTGTTCAAACCAGCCATATATCAAGAATACCTTTGTTGGATATATCTTGGGTGGTTATTTAAACTGACCCTATATACTGTTGAGAATGCTTCCTGTTGAATATATCTCGGTCGGTCGTTCAAGTCAGTCGTATATACTGTTAAGAATGTCTTCTGTTGAATATGTCTCAGTCGGTCGCTCAAGTCGGCCATATATTAAGAACATGTCATCAGGCTAGATGACTTTATGCTCGAGCGGGCTTTGCCTGACCGAGCATATATAAGTGTGGGGGCACTCGCTTGGCTAGTAATATGTTAAGAGTTATATATAAGGCTAAATGTCTTTATGCTCGGGCGGGATTTGCTCGGCCGAGCATATATGAACGCGAGGACGCTCACTCAGTCTGTGGTCAGCCGGTAATATGCTGTGAGTTATATATAAGGTTAAATGTCTTTATACTTGGGTGGGCTTTGCCCAACCGAGCATATATGAGTGCTGGGGCACTTACTCGGCCAGTAATATGCTAAGAGTTATATATAAGGCTAAATGCCTTTATGCTCAGTCGGGATTTGCCCGGCAAAGCATATATGAGCACCAGGGCGATCGCTCGGCTTGCGATCGGTCGGTAATATGCTGAGAGTTATATATAAGGTTAAATGTCTTTATGCTCGGGCGTGCTTTGCCTGGCCGAGCATATATGAGCGCTGGGGCGCTCGCTCGGCCTGTGGTCGGCCGGTAAGATGCTGAGAGTTATATATAATGTTAAATGTCTTTATGCTCGGACGAGCTTTACTTGACTGAGCATATATGAGCGCGGGGGTGCTCGCTCGGCCTGCGATCGGCCGGTAATATGCTAAGAGTTATATATAAGATTAAATGTCTTTATGCTCGGGCAGGCTTTGCCCGACCAAGCATATATGAGTGCGGGGACACTCGCTCGGCCTGCGGTCAGACGGTGATATTCTGAGAGATATATCTAACGCTAAATGTCTTTATACTCGAGTGAGCTTTGTCAGGTCGAGCATATATGAGCACGTGAGTGCTCACTCGGCCTTCGGTAGGTCAGTTATATGCCGAGAGTTATATATAAGGCTAAATACCTTTATGCTCGGGCGAGCTTTGCCCGGCCGAGCATATATGAATGCGGAGGCGCTCGCTCAACCTACAGTCGGTCGATGATATGCTGAGAGATATATATAAGGATAAATATTATGCTTGGGTGTGCTTTGCCCGGTCGAGCATATATGAGCACGTGGGTGCTCACTCAGCTTCTGGTCGGTCGGTTATATACTGAAAGTTATATGTAAGGTTAAATGCCTTTGTGCTCAGGCAGGCTTTGCCCGGCCGAGCATATATGAGTGCGGAGGCGCTCGCTCGGCTTGCGGTCGGCCGGTAATATGCCGAGAGTTATATATAAGGCTAAATGCCTTTATGCTCGGGCGGGCTTTGCCCGACCGAACATATATGAGCACGAAGGTGCTCACTAGGCCTTTATTCGACTGGTCATATATCTTTCCCATCTCTTTGGACCTAAACTCCTCCTTTACTCACTCGGCCAATCTAACATACCCCGTATCAATCAACTATTGGGAACTCCTCTAAGTCATTGTACTACTCTGAGAGAAATTCATATTGTTCAATCTGCATATCATCAACTAAGAATTCTTATACATCTGTATTACATTATAATTCCTATGCAATTCAGATATAATGCTCTTCCTCCTCACTCGATGTAGGCTCAAAGTATTCAATAAGTGTTGTAGAAGGATTTAGAACATCATCTTCTATGATACTTGCTTTTTTATTTAGATTAAATGCTAAATTGCTTGAATTTTTATTTGTGTTTCACACACTACTATACTTAAAATACGATGGAATATTAGTTTTCGATAATTCTACTACATTAGCTCCATGCCCCCACGGTAGAATTTGCATCAAGCGTATTCTATATCCCAGAGAGAATTTCTTCAGGAATATGATCACCCCTGAAAAATAAGTTACAAACTAATTTAGTAAAGTTACAACTATATAATCAAGTGGAGCTATAATTCAAAGAGCAAGTAACGATATATATGGTATACATACTAGATTTTCATATAATTAATCAGTGGATTTAATAGAATCCCACTGATAGACCTAGGTTTTTGCATTTTTATAAAATTACAATTGCTTCCTTAAGTGAGGAAAAAGCATATATGGTGTAAAACCAAAGTTGTAACCAAGGATTAAAGTGTGCTTCATATGATGCCATGTTGAGCCTAATATAGGATAATATCAGGCTCAATGTGAACCTAATATGAGATCATATTAAACCCATGTTGGGCCTTATATGATCTCATATCAGACTCACATTCATGCTGAAATTTATCGTAATGTTGGAGCACCTCTGGAGAGTTTAAATAAGTAATAGATAGCACCATTTGAGTCCTTATAATACTAGAAACTCATAAGACTTTAAATGGGTGCAATCAAATATGTTTGTCCATCAATGGATTTTGGTCAAAACTCACTTATGAACCTGGGGTAATTGGATTTATGCAAACTCCCAATCACTACAAAGGGTTGAGTGAGAAGAAGGTAGATATGGTATCAAACCAAAGTTTTAATCAAGGAACAAAGTAAGCCTGATACAATCGCATATCAAGCCTAATGTGTTGATACCTACTATATCAACCGAACATGCATGAGCAAGGTCTAACTTAAATATAGCATCATAGTGGAGCACCTTGCAAACTGATTAAGTAATGAAGGACACCATATTGCAAGTGGTGTTCCATAATTCATCCCCAGACATCCATTGACACTATAAAAATATTTTTTGTAATAACCTTTTGCTACAAAAGTGTACACTATTTTTTTTTCACTACAAACCAATTTTATAGTAGCAAATTGATACGTACATCGCTAAATCTTTATCTATCTTCTTCTACTAATTTCACTCTTGTTTGAAATTTATTCTACAATGGTGATGTTTTTCAATGACTTTGTTCTTGAACACTGTTATCCTTTGACGTCACCTCTTGAAACCCTTACAACAATATCCCACTCTAATTACTCTTTTGTAATCCCAACAAATTGCAAGAGGAGGTTTGTGATGGTTTTGTGTTTATAAGAGAAGGAGAAAGAAGGGGGGTGAGAAGACGTGCATCCGAACCACAAAAATAATTTTCAAATAAAATTGTGGTTCGGATGCCTTGAAAAATAGGGTGGGGAAAGGGGAGATTAGTGGGAGTTGTAGAAAGAGAATTTCACATATTTTATTGCACCCTTTGATAAATACAAAACCATGATAGACCTTTGGATAAATTCTGTATTCAGTGTATGCCATTTGATAAATTGTCATATCATGAACCTTCTTATTGCCCTCATTGCTTAAAATAACATCCTGAACAGCAGCCCCATAGGCTACGACCTAATCAAGATTGATCCTTTTGCATAGATATTTTCCATTCAAGAAGTCTTGTACCATGCTGTCACAAACTCATTAGAAATCTAAAATATTTTAAATGGACTAAAAAATATAAAAATCTAAAAAATAATAAAAATTAACAAAAATACTCTAAATACCAAACTTAAAAATTAATAAAAGTATCTCAAATATCAAACTCAATAAAATAATAAAAATATTAAAACAATCCTCTTCCTCATCCGAGATTGTCTGGTGGTTGTTTTTGCCTTAGCTGGATTTCTTCTATTTTGGTTTTTAAATCTCGCCACCATCCTTTCAGTCAACTGTTCAACAAATCCTACCATTCGAACCTGCTACTCCATATCATGTTCGTTCACGTTGTTGATGTCATGAACACGTTGTTGTCTTTTGACAACATGACTCCACAAGAATGATCTAGCTCTGATATCACATTGATATAGTAGATAATTTTCGATTCCGTTGATTTATGCACTAATACTAGAAGCGACCATTAAATTCATTAATTCACACACGAATACATGAAACAATCTTCTAAACTTGTTAATTAGAAGAGGAAAACTAGGAAATAGAAAATAATGACTTTCTTGACATTCAAAATAATCAAAAACTCCTTTTACATCAACCCAAATAAAAAAGAAAGAAAAACTTCTAAACATACTATAAATCTAAAATATTCTAAAGGACTAAAAAAAACTAAAATATAAAAGATAAAAATTAACAAAAAAAATACCCTAAATACTAAACTTAAAAATTAATAAAAATATCCTAAATACTGAACTTAAACATTAATAAAAATACCTTAAATACTAAACTCAATAAAAATACTAAAAATATTTTAAAATAATAAAAATATTAAAATTGCTTTGCGCCCTTGAGTCCGCATCACCATCAAATCCGTTGATGAATGTGAAATTCTCGTTTCTACTATCAAGTTTTGATCTATTTTGAATAGCAACCTGGTAAAACACACCATGCTATTATTTAAATTTGGACTACAATGAAATTATCCTAATTGAAAGGTTGTTTTAAAATAATCCCCTCCCTATCCCATGATGTACCTTCCCTCGTTGGCTGAGATTTTTGGAACGATTTTAGCAGTCATATATTAGCAATTATTAATAAATTTTTAAATATTTTGTTAATCTTTATTTTTTTTCAGATTTTTTCCGTGTTAGTAAACCACCATATTATTCTAAAAAAACTCGCTCGATTGCAAAATAACTTTGTTCCCTATAAACCATAATTAATGATAATTTTTTTTTGTGGAAACTAAATTTCCGGCGAGTATAATGTTTGCTTTTGTCCTACTTTCTTCCGGGAGTAGGACAAAAATACTGCTTTTAGCAGACGCCATTTCATCATTTAATTTAGTTAAACAAAATTTCCTACTTTTTTTTTTTTGCACTTCTGCTGAACAATGTGAACGTCTGACCATGAATCTCTCTTAATGGCGATCGAGCAAAAAGGAATGAATCAATGAAATCTGATCGTCAAGGACGTACGCCGAAGAGGTAAATTGCATTCTTTTGGTTACATCAGGACACATTAACAATTTGAGGGCGATGTGATTGCGATACGAGCAGTGGAATTGCTTTAGATATATACAGTTCTGCACCTTCCTCACAAGTTGGCGCCTCGGCGGTCGAAATGGCAGAGGTTTCGGCTTCCGAATGGTGCCACCCTGTAGCTTGGGCCAGAGAAAAATAAATTAAAGTTGATCCTGAAACTGGCGATATGCCGAAACATAATTAATGCTTGCCACTGGATGCAAGTCAATGCTGGGTTCTTATCCTGTTTTAAACTGTAATAAAATAAAGCCTGTGTTGCCCCACGATAATATGGAAAAAAAAAATAGTTGATCGTATCATATATAATTAACTAAGTTGTTTACGATCAAATTGGCGCCCAGTAAAAAAAAAATTATACCATTATCTCATGAGCTTGTTTTACTAATAATTTTTAATTCTAACGTCCCCGTCAATCCGTCCCAAAATCAATACGGAGAAGATAAATCATGGACAACTACTAACCTTTGGAATAGTGATATTATCCTGTTTTACTAATAATTGAAATAAAAAGTGATATTATTCCGTTTAAACGGTTAAATATCATCAGTTTTACGATAAAATACATACAAATAAATTATAGAAATATTACGGAGCATTAGATTTAGACTTGGGTTTGGCCTTGAACCTAATTATAACTAATTAATTATAGATGGGCACTTGGAATAACTTAGATTTGAAAGAGTTGTTATAAACTAGCTGTTGATATTTTACCATAGAATAACTTACTTCTCCTGGGCAGAGAGTATTATCTTACTATTTTAATAAAAAAAAATAGATCCTTTAATAATTAATTTTTATTGAAAATAATTTTAAGATTTATTAATAATTTTTTCTAATTATTTTTATATAAAAATATGTATTATCATGATTTTTTTTAGTTCCACATTTAAGATTGACAACACCGTGAACGGAAAAACTTTTATAAATATCTTGAATACATTAGAAATCATACATTTTTTTTTTTGACCTTTTGGTCAATTATTATATTTACTTTTATCAGTTTAATATTAAATTGATAAAAAAAATTAAATTAATTTTTATTAGGAAGAGTATGTTATAATAATTTGTTACTAGGGTTCTCGAGAATAATCCTTACGTTATACTACTGCATAAGTCTTACAATAATTCTTACGTTATACTACTGCATATTTTTACCAAATCTAATTTATGGGCCAAGAATACTAATTTATATATATTCATATATTATATTAGACTTGTAAATATGTGTGTATCATGACTAGTATTTAAGAAACTATAATCTAATACACCTCAAATCTGAATAGCTAGTTTGACTTATCCTAATACATATTCTCAATATAAATTTTATAATTAAAGATGTCTTTAAGGATTTGTATTTATTAGAATGAGCGTAAGTATTTTTAAGAAGTATGTTTTAGATTTAAAAAATTACATATAAAATTTAAATGAAAAGAATATAAATTAATCTAAAAATTATCTTGTATAAAAAAATAAATGTCTAAAATACAAATGTGGTGATAAAAGACGATTCGTTCATCTTTGTCTCCGTCAACTCACTCATAAGTAAATATAAAAGAGATAAATCATGAATAACTATTGACCTTAGATAATTGAATAACGTATGGAAAAACTAAAATAAAAACATATTTCGACAAAATGAAAAAAAAAGGGAGTTCGAATTGGAAAGTTCTCCCAACGATATCATTCTATCAACACTGGACCTATATATATAATACACACATACATCCAGATCCACACCTAGTGAAAATGACTCCCTATCCCTGAAAAGGTTTGAATCCAATTGAAAAAAAAAACGCATCTCTGTTTTTTGTTTTAAATAATGAAGGATAGCCCCGGACTACCATAAATAAATAAATAAATAAAACTTGAAGATGCTTTTAATTTAATGTGAAAGTACTTCAGAAAATAAGTATCAGTAACTCCATGACTTTAAAACGCTGCAGGTGCATTGAAAGGCAGACATGGCTCATTGAATCAACTTGTAATATTGCAGGCTATACACTTGTAGCTCCGGGAGGGTGACGGGACGGGATGGATTTATCATTCTTATTTTTATCTCCAAATTATATTTCCGTTCTCATTTCGGTCCTTATCTTCAGTTCTAGTTAATTGAGGAATCCTCATAATCAGGAATAGTTAGTCACTATTTCAAATATTAGTAGCTGTTCATGATTTACTTTTTTCGTATTGGCTCTGGGACGAATTGACGGAGGGACTGGGAGAGAACGTATTCAGATTTTGGCACCTTTTAGGGATTAAATTCACCCAAAAGGCTCGTAATCATCCGTGATTTATCTCTTCCGTGTCGACCCTGAGATGGGTTGGCGGAGGCACTGGAGACGAACGTATTCACCTTTTATCACCTAAATTCACATCCCCGTCTCCCCCTTCCATCTTCGAAAATAAATTTAAAAGGATAGTCTTGTTCATTTTCTATCTAATATTTACCTAACTAATCCAGAAATCTCCATTTTCGTCCTCATCCCATCCATGTCTCCATCCTCGCCCCTCATATCGGAACATATTCGAGGATGGGATAACATTCCCTTATTCGTCCACATTCAAATGAAGAGATTTAAAAAAATTTCAAACTTAAACTCATATCCGAAAATACTCCTTGAATCTGTCATCATTTTGAGTTTTCACCACGGAGTTCCGTGGAAAAAATTATTATCCCTAGTGTAGCTGCACCCCTCCAAATGCAATGTATGGCATGGACGGGTTTATAATTAGAATTGATTCGGTATGGTGTATCATATTTTATATCGAATACCGAATTATTAAATTATATATCAAAATTTTTTGACATGATATAATTGTTGGAAATAAAATTAAAATTTCATATTAGAAATAAGGCCACAAGAATACAAGATGCAATCTATATTAACTAACCAGTACTCATGGGTCACTTCAACAAAAATCATTTAATGGAATTATCATGAATTAAGAAAATTTAAAAAATATTAATTTTTTTATGACGCACTTAGAATTTACCAAATTATAATTACTATTTAATTTAACAGCTCAACAAAAAATTAATAATATTATATATATACATGATAACAAATATTATTTATATTTTATTTACTATAAAATAAAATTATTATTATAGATCGCATTTGATGTCTCAACTTCTTAGCAAAACTAGGTTCACAATGAAAAATTATAATTAGAACTCCATCTTTATAGATAAAGTTACGTTGCATCAAGGTTATTTAAAGAGCAACCTTCCTCCATTTCATCAAAAAATAATAATAAAATTAAAAACTTTAAAAAAATGCCTTCTTGTCACCTTCCAACATATTGATATCAGACAAAAATATCTAACCAAATTTATCACAAATTTTAGTAATATTATTATATCAATATTGCAACTTCTTTATCATCAGCTAATTGATTAAGTGCAAAGATAATTCATTAAAATATCTCTAATATTCCAATCGAATTTAGGATATAAATTATATCCAAAAATAATTCATTAAAATATCTCTAATATTTCAATCGAATTTAGGATATAAATTATATCCAGGATACGTTTTATTCAATCGAATTTAGGATATAAATTATATCCAGGATACGTTTTATTCGCATCTTCATGTATAATATTAGTTATATAATTACCTAATAATCACATAATTAAAATTATAGATAATAAAATATAACTTAATATTTTTTTAATTCAATCTAGCTAATATAATAAATATTTAAAATTTTTAATATTTTATTATATTATCTTTCATTACAAAACCTTTTTCTATTTCCGAACATTATATTTTTTTACTATTTTTTTTCTCTTTTTAAACAATACTTTTATTTATTTATTTTTATTTAACTTTACGCTTTTTCCTTTTTTTTAGTTTACGTTTTTTGCTTTTTTCTTTTTCCTTTATCCATTATGTATTTTTAATTTTTTTTAGCTTTACATTTTTTTTACGTTTTTTTAGTATTTTGTTTACTTTCTATATATATATATATATATATATATATATATATATATATCAAAAATATAAATTTATTTTTTAAATAAAATATCACATATTTTTATTTTTTATTTAGTTTTTATAATTTAAAATGAAATTTTTGTTATAAAAATTTTAGGGATATTTTTATCATAAAGTATAAATATCGAAGGATATTTTTTGCTAAAAAATTTCGTTAACCTCAGAATCAAGAAAAACCTCACTTTTATGAGATTTTTCTATTTCAGATTGCATGTCCCTTTTATTGACGTGTCAGACATGGATCATTACTTAGGAATTATCAATTATTGAAATTAAATAAGATTTATGTAGATAACATTGGATTGATAACCAAGGTTATTAAGAATAACTACCAACTAAATGCACCCTAAAAATTTTATGGAGGTATCCCTCATGTTTTACAAAGTGTTTCAAATCTATTCCCACTATCAACTATTCTGTTTTCTCTAACAGAATCTCTCACGTGAGATACGCGTGACCATTTTCAGTGCCACCCCCTCCTACAAGATTGAGTGAGCAAGTTGGGATTCCCTGTTCCATCTCCATGTCATCACCGACGCTTTCTCTCCTTCTCGATTCGTATGACCATGAGAAATAAGAAGTTCTCAGCAGCATCGTGAAGCGCTTCTTCAGAGATCGCTGCAACAAAGGTCAATCTTTTTGTTGGTGCAATTGACCTCTAGAGTTTCAATATTTAACAATGCACCCAAGTTTGGTCAGTTTGACCAAGGGTTAATCTAAACAGGACTTAATGTTTGGAAGAGACTAGTCTAGTTAGGACTAGAGAAGTCCTAACTAGAGGTTAGGCAAAGTGGAAGTCCTGGTGAGTAAAGCTGGATCCTAGTGAGTGAAGGTAGACCCTAGTGAGTGAATCTAGGTGGTGGAAGTCCTAGTGAGTGAAGCCGGATCCTAGTGAGTGAAGCTAGGTGGAGGAAGTCCTCGTGAGTGAAGCCAGATAATAGAAGTCCTAGTGAGTGAAACTAGGCAACCCTAGGGTGAGATAACCCTAGGTTATATGTGACTGACTGGTTTCCGGTCGACTGCGCGCGGTCGACCGGACCAGCGAATCTTGAATTCTGCTAACATTGTTTTAGCTTACCATTTTATCTATTATGCTAATTCAGTGTTGCAGGGAAGTTCATCTAGGTCGTCGGGTCGAGCGGATAGTTGGCATGAAGTCCAGACAGGTCGACAGGCTGACCGAATGACTGGTAGGTAAGTTAAGATAAGTCATTGGAGGTGAGTAACTTAGTGAGGACGCATTCCTAGTTAGGGAGCTTAGGCGTCGATCCAACTTAGAACCATTTCGGAAATCTAAGTTGAGATCGTGACTAGATTCTGGTCTCGGTGAGACAGAATTTAATTACTACACTATTTGACTATAATTGTGCTAACACTTTATTTTGTAGGGTAGTATAATTTGTATTTGCCTTGGACTAACATTTTTTTGCAGAAAAATGATTTGTTGGAAAATGGTGGTCTAGGCACTCGGAAGGGATCTGAGCGCCCGGAATGCAAATTTTATCTCGACGCAAACGTGTAGCGCACTGGTTGGCTGAGCCTATGTCACAGTCTAGGCGCCCGGAAGGGATCCGGGCACTTGGAGCTTCCTATATAAGGAGGTCACCACTTGGAGCAAAAAATAACAACTTCTACTATGGTTGTTCTATTGCGCACTACTCCTGTGACGCTGCGAGGCCTCTCCAACAACCTGCGATTTAATCTTCTATTTCTATTGTCGGTATTTTTTTAATAATTCCTGTACTATTTTGTAATCATTTTTTGTGAATTATTAGTGATTGCCCAACGAAAGCACTTAACGAGTGTGAGCCTTGGAGTAGGAGTCGATGAAGGTTCCGAACCAAGTAAAATTGATTGTGTTAGCATTGTCCTTACTTTTCTTATTTCCGCTGCTTACTCGATAATGATTTTCGACGATCGCTATTCACTCCTCTTTAGTGAACTCTACGATCTAACAAGTGGTATCAGAGCATGCACCACTCTGAATTGGTGCAACCACCACTCAGGCAAAGGGGGTCCTTTTCAAAAGAAAAATTTTATATCATTTTCATTTAAAAATTATTCTTACGTCTTTCAGTTTTTTCCCTCCAATTTTTTTTTCGAAAAATTCACTCTCATTTTCCACCATTAGTTAGAATTGGTGAAATATCACATCTGATAAAATTTGTCATTATTATTATTTTTTAGTATTTTATTATTTTTGAAATTTGTAAAACACATATATTTCTTTATCTCCCACACTGCTTACCCCAAGACAAAGTCTTGGAAATTATTTCTTGTCTACCAATGTCTTTTCAAGAAGGACAGAGCATCCACGAACTACCACCATACAATAAAGAAGATTTCAACTACTGGAGGCGAGCAATGGAATGGTTCTTAGGAAGTCTAAATTTTGATAATATGCTGATATTGAAAAGCCTTCTTGGGACTTAGAATTGAACAAAAATGTAAGTAAACTAATTTGCAATATTTTACCTAACAATATTTTGTGTAGACTAGAAAAGCATGAGAATGCATATGAGCTTTGGATCCAGTTGATCAAGCTTCACGAGGAGCCTTTAGAGATAGAGGATCAAGTCGATCTAGAGCTTGGATCTGAGTCCGAATCCCTAAAGACATTCTCAAAATTAGACCAAACCAGCTTTATGACCTTAATGGACCTGAGTCCTCCATCTTTACGTCCTGGAACAGGCTTAGAAGTTTCCTATCGATGGCGCTAAATTTGATCTCATCCGGAAGTTGAGTCAGACAGAGACCGACAACGGTGGCAGTAGCGTTGACTGAGAGAGGACTTGGAAATACCACGGATACACACGTCGGAATCGGGGACTCTCGCATGTGGCAGGGGGAGGGTAGCAGTGGAGCTATTGGTACTAAGAACTTGCACACACACATACCAAGCACCAAGGAGCGTTAAAGCCAAAAAGCCAGGGAAGGGGTCCCTGGCGCAGATCCTCCGACACTCAAGTCAGGTCCTTACACAACGAAGCAGTGTACGAAGAAAGAAAGAAAAGGAACCCTAGTAGATGCGTGCATATGTGCACGTACTTGGCCAACAGAGAGGACCTCCCTTTTATACTGCTCTACGTAACTTTTGGCCTCGTGCATTGTCAGAGAATGTCAGATGTCAGGGTATGTCTAGTGGTGGAAAATGTACGGCAGATTCCCATTAGGTAGGGGAAGGTTCCACTGCAAGTGCGTGACAGAACATCGGAATATTCCCTGACCAATGACTGTTATTGTTTGATAGGCAGTTATGATTCTCTAACAATGTTGTCTTTTATTGTTAGCCACCCATTGTATACACTTACTTAGCATGTTTTGATGCACATCCACATATTTTACGCATGTTTTGTCTATGCACTTTTATACTCTTTGTCTTACTTTTAGCATAATTACTCTTCTTTGTTTGGAGATCTGCTCTTGTATATTTTCTGTTTACAAAAGTCAAATTTGGAAAGGAAATGATGTTCATGGTCAATCTAATCAACAAGCAAAGGAAGGCAGCACTGGCCATGTGAGCCACACGGCTATGCCCAAGAAGCAAGGAGGAAAATGACTTTGATCGTGTGGTGCAGATAGCCCGTGTAGCTTCACCAGAGGAGGAGTATGATATGGTCGTGTGGATCCATACGACTGTGTCACCCCAGCAACATATCCAGAACACGGCCATGTAGATCTACACAGTCGTACAACACTTCCAGAGAGAAAGCAAGTCCAGGTCGTCTGTGTCACACGGCCGTGCAAGATTTCCAGAGGCCAAGATTGGCTAGGCCGTGTAAGCCACATGGCTGTGTAAGCCATCCAGAGACAAAGCAGGACACGACTGTGTGAAGGCCACACTGCCGTGTGACCCTGGCCAAGAGTGGAATGGGTGAGGCCATGCGAACAAAATAGGAATGGGGTCGATTCCTCCACACACAGCAGCCTCGTCCTCGCGGCATCTTCCGGATTTCGGCCCCATTCCTTCTCCGATTAATTTCCCAAGCTTCAATCTCGGTGGAGAACTTCTCGGCGGTGTCATCCCGATCATCTGGAGCCATCGGAGAGTGTTCTCTCCGGCGGAAATCTGCTCACGGCGACTTCTCTGTTTTCGCCAGATTTGGAGGTGGTCTTCCAAATCTGCGCTCCGATTCCATTCAGTGACGCTTGGAGGTGGTCCGCCGGTGTTATTGAGCTTCATCCGATGCTCATCTGCAATCCACGACTTCCATCCAGATTCAGAGAGCTCCGGTAGTAGATTTCCAGTATTTTCGGCATTTTCTTGGGTTCGGGTTGTTTCCAGCATGTCGGGGGTGGTCCGTCGGCACTTGTGAGCATTCCTCGAATTGATTTGCAGCTTAGAATCTCCGCTGAGGTCCGAAATTGGGTGGTTTCGATTTTGGTACTCTTGTGTGACGGCAAGAGTATGAAGTTTGTGAGTTGATTGTGAGAGGATTGGTTTTTATTTCATTCTAGTTCTTTTTCTTATTGTTCAACAGCTTAAAACAAATTTATTTTAATGGTTGTTATGTTTTAGCAAGTAGTTTAGCATTTCTTTACTTAATTGAAGCTTAGTTTAAGTCTTCTTTAAAGCTTGTTTAATTGATAAGTTGTAGGTTTCAAATTAGGGTTTAAATCATGCTTTAGATTAGATTTATTTCTGTCTTGTAATTTCATATGTAGTTTAAGTGTGGTGATGATTAAATTATAATGTAGGATGACAATGCATTATGGTTTGATTGTTGACACACAAGTAGATTTCACTATTGCTTTAGATTAATTTCTTATTCGCTATGTTTTACTTTTGTTAGATTTAGATTCAAGCTTAAACCCCCCATTTATTTGCAAAACTCCCCAAATTCCATTTATATGTTTAAAACCCCAAAAATAGGAATAAAAATACGATCCTAAGATTACATCCTACTGTTGGTTCCTCGAGAGCGATCCTGGGCTCGTTACTACAATGTTATTGCAAAATTAAGGGGTTCAGTGAAATATTAAATTGTTAATTTGATAAGCCTATTTGTGACATTTAATATAGATTTTAGGCTACATCAAATTTTGGCGCCGTTGCCGGGGATCGAACCCGGGTCACCCGCGTGACAGGCGGGATGGTGTTACCTACTTCCTATTCTTAGGCAAGAACAAAATCAAACATTGCTGTAAAGAAAACCAGCGATTAGTGAAGGTTGTATCTGCTTAAATGTTGATTCCACTACACTGTTTGAGCTGTTTCAAAACTTTGAATATGAGTTCTGAATTTTGCAATGGAAATTCTGTAGTGTTCTGAGTTCTGAAATTCTGTTTCAGAAATTAATTAGCCGGCAGCTTGAATTCTTTTAAATTTTGTTGCTGGAACATAAGTTGCAGAATTATATGTAATGCAGAGGCTGCACTTCAGTTTTTAAATCAATAATGGCACTGCAGGGCTACTGAACTTTGTATGTAATTATATGTGATGATAGCAACTAATGAGGTTTTACTTGAGTGTTAGTCCTTTTAGTGCCACCTTCTACTGCAATTGTGAGGAATTTTTAACTGTATAATATCTTAGAAATACAAATACAGAATCTACAGCAGAAAAAAAAACAGTAGCTTCAAGAATGTTAATACTTTGAATGCATGATGTGTATTATTCCCCGGCAACGACGCCAAAATTTGATAAGGAGAATCTGTCACATCCGCTAATCAAATTAATAATGTAATTTTCACTGAACCCCTTAATTAAACAATAATGTCGTAGTAACGAGCCCAGGATCGATCCGAGGAACCAACAGTAGAATGTAATTTAGGATTGTCTTTTTATTCCTATTTTTGGGGTTTTCGATATAAAATTGGAGTTGGGGGGATTTAAGCTTGAATCTAAATCTAACAAAAGTGAAACACAACAGTAAAGAAATTAATCTAAAATAAGAGTGAAACATAAACAAATGAAATCTACTTGTGTGCCAACAATCAAACCATAATGCATTGTCACCCTACATTATAATTAAATCATTAACACACATCAAACTAAGATTGAAATAACAAGACACAATTAAATCTGATCTAAAGCAAGATGTAAACCCTAGCTTAGAATTTAAACACTAAACAAGTAACCAAGCATCAACTAAAACTTAAACTAAGCTTCAACAAGGAAAGAAATGCTAACTACTTGCATAAAAATATAACAAAACATAAAAGTAATATGTGCTAAGCTATAAAAATAATAACAAAATGAATTAAAATGTAAACCAATCCAACTCACAACCAATCTATACAAGTTTCACACTCTTGCTGTCACACAAGAGTACCAAAGTCGAGACCACCCAACTTTGGACCTCAATGGAACATCTCAATGGCGTATCAGCTCAAGGAGTGCTTAACTACACCGACGGACCACCCCCGGCGAGCTAAGAACAACCCTAAACCCACTCAAGTGCCGAAAATCTGGAAATCTGCCTCTGGATCTGATGGAAGGCTGTGGAACGCGGATAAACGTCGAGTGAAGCTCAGGAACACCGGAAGACCACCTCCGAATGTTGCTGATGGGAATCGGAGCTTGGATTTGGAAGACCACCTCCAAATCGAGCTGGAAAAGGGAGATGCCGCGAGCCAAATTCCATCGGAGAGAACACCCTCCAATGGCTCCAGAAGATCGGGATGATGCCGCCGAGATGCTCACTACCGAGATTGAAGCTCGGGAGAGTGATTGGAGAAGGAAAGGGGCCGAAATCCAGAAGATTGCCGCGACGATGAGGCTGCTACGCGCTGTGGAGTCGACGAAGCAGAAAGGCACTGTAGCTTCTGTTTTAAATCAGATCTGGATCTGGAATGGACGGTTGAGATGATTCCGGGCTAAATCAACGGTGAAAAGTCATCCAAAGTCTGATCCGAAGGTACTGATGTTGATCTAGGGTCTGGATCTACCCTCCCGTAGGTCGGATCGATCAGATCATCACTGGATGGCCCAGATCTTCCGATCTTCAATGAACGGCCCAGATTAATCCGGCTGGATCAATGGCTAGATGAACTCAGATCTGGATCAAAACTTCTGGATCTTCATCAATGGCTTAGATCTGCTCCCCATTAGGTTGGATCGGCCAGATCTTCAACGGATGGTTCAGATCTCTCCTATTCTTGATAAACGGCCCAAATCGACCCAAAGCTTGATCTTGTCTTTTGAACTCCGATTCGAGCCCAATTCCGGTCCAAATAGATCCAAATCTAAGATCCTTTGATGCCTACAAAATAAGAATCAAATATTAGCATCAAATAGCACAAAAAATAATATAATTTGCAATTAAGTCCAAAATCTATGCAATGCACAAAAATGTGATGTAACCATGATTTAAACTATGAAATCAACATCAAACCATGCATATATGAATCAAAATAATACAGTAAAATCATGGTTATCAAATCCCCCACACTTAGTCTTGAACGTCCCGTGAAAGTAAAGAAAACTCAAAATCATCTCCATCGAAAATTCCCTAACAATATCTAAAAGATAGTAAAAAGAATTTAACTAAGATCATCTTAAAGATCACTAACAATCATGAATACAATTCAAACAATAATCAGTAGGTATGGTAGTTTCAATCCAATTGAAAAATCAAGCAAGTTGCACTCTCTCAAGGGATTTACCTATTCTAACTCTCACACTCAAAATTACATATATGTGGAGCTCACTCAATGCAACTCACAACATTTCACTACCATAAGCTTGCTTATTTTCTAATTCTCCACCACCATAGAACATAGCATACATGAATCAAAAGGATTTAATCATGAAGAATTGAAATGAAAGCAAGAAGAACAATTAAAGTGAATGAAATGGCAAAAGAAAAGTATTTAATGAAGGAAATGAGAAGATAAGAGTATTGGAGGAATATACTTGATGAGTTGACCAATTTTGATGTG
This sequence comes from Zingiber officinale, assembly GCF_018446385.1. Lineage (NCBI taxonomy): Eukaryota > Viridiplantae > Streptophyta > Magnoliopsida > Zingiberales > Zingiberaceae > Zingiber > Zingiber officinale. The sequence goes on from NC_056005.1 coordinate 12,110,898, forward strand.
TAAAAGATGAATACCATTTGATATTACTAATTCAAAAGATCAAGCTAAACTCCCCTCCAATTTGATGGCAAACAAAGAATCTTGATACTCTTTTGATACACTCTTGTGATGTGCCAATTTCCAAATTTTTCTTCTGTTTTCACTGGATTTTTCACTTCCACTCCATCACTTGAAAGCTCAAAAACAAACTCACATTAGCTAATTGAAAATAGCTCCCTCCCCCACACTTGAAGTATTGGCCGTCTCGGGCAATAAAAAAAAAAACACAACGTATATCCAATGTCTTGATATTCCTCTAGCCACTCTTTTTCCATTTCCCTGCAGAATTTATTTTCTGTTCTGTGTCTGTTTCTGTAAATGGCAGAGACAATAAGGATGTGCATCTCTAATGCATTGGAAAATGTCAGCATCAATCAATAACAAATAGCAGCTTTAAAAATTCAAATTCAAGCATTCACTTTGTTTATATCACCTCTGAAATCATAGCACATTAATTATTGAATCAAGATGGCTTTAATATCCTTCATTTCAGATTCATATTAGCAAGAAGGCTTGGCTCTAATTAGCAAATCACCATTTGGCACAAAACTGATATGCATTTAAACCGAAATTCATTTTCAATTGAGGTACACTTAAAGCAATGCATTTTTGAAATCTGAAATCCAATGCTAACTGAGCTTTAGTTTCAGAAGTGGTAAATCCAAAAGAACGTGCCTTAAACCTTGAAGAATTAAGCTTAGTAAAGGATTAAATTCAGCACTAGAATGAATGGAGCATCAATTCAAAACATACTAATCAGAAATGAATCATCAGAAACAAGCCTGGTTTCTGAATTTTTTTGTTGCTGTCAATAGATTGAAGTAAATCAGGGATTTGACACTTGAGCAGGAATTACAAAGACTAAGCTCCACAATAATGAACAACAGATCAGCATCTTGGCCTATGTATCACTTTTCTTTTTTTTTCCTTTCTTTCTCTGTTCTGCATTTCCAATTCCAGCATCTCTTCCAAATTTGGCACAAAACTGCCTCACTAACTTTCTAATTTTTCAGCACTTCCTTGATTGAAACACCATTTGTTTCTGAGGGTAACAAAGTTCTAATTGAGTTTCTCAATGAATTAAGAGCCACTTCAAAAAGTTTGGTACAAGAGATGAGTTACTCTTCTCTGTTTTTTTACAGCTGTTGCAGATTCTTGCTCTCTGTTTCTGTCATTAACAGATTCAATAAAGATGTGTCCACTGATACTTTTTCTCTTCTGTAGCATAAGTCTGAAACTCCACTTCGAAATTTACAACAAGAAAGACAATTGCTTCCAAAAGAACAAAAGTAATCACATTACTTATCTGTAATCTGCATGAATCAACATGTACTACAATTCACTAGCACAGTTCAGTAAATATAGCTCCACAATAATGAACTTGAAGTGCTTTGATTAGTTAAGCAAAAGCAAATGACAATAAGATTTCAAATGCTTCACATAAAAATACATACAAAGTTCATTAGCCCTGCAGTGCACTTAACGATTTTGAAGCAAACATATCTGATAAAACTGCACTCACAGGACAAGCAAAAGTAATCCAATAGAATTCAGAAATTAGAACATTCCCTAGCCATAACAATGTATTCCAGCAGCCACACCAGGTTCAACACAAATCATTGGATCCAGTCAAACATTTTCAACATCATATTCATCAAGACTGAATTCTGATTTCCGGAATTCAACTTCTTCCCAAATTCTGGTTCTGCTGATTGTACACTTCTGCATTTAAATCTTTGTGCTCTGATTTCTTCATACAAATCTTTGCACGTGATTTCAGAAACTAATTACACAACTAGTAAATGTAATGTAGCTGGCTAAATCAGAATTTTCAACAATCTGCAGATCCTGTCAGCTTAAGAAACTGATATAATTTTAAGATTTAAAGCAATGACAAACTCTTCACAAATGCAACAAATCAGTACCAAAGTCACAAAATTCCAGCTCCTTAAACCTCACTGCTTTGAGAATCAATTGCTGACATTTTCTTCCACTTTACCTAGCAAATGATGCAATGCTTAAGTGTTTTGAGTTCCTATCCTTCTGGATCCAGACCATTTGATTCAAATCTCCAACTTCCATATTACTGCAGCCTTTCAATTCCTACTCCATCACTCTCGAAATTCTTATTCTTCTAGAAATCCAAGCAATGAGAACACATTTTTCCATTTGTTTATGGCTCTACTGCACCTTTAAATTGCTCTACACTGAATTTGAATAAAGCGGTGCTTAATTGATATAACATTGATACTCTGCTGGATCCTGCTCACTACATTTTGATTCATTCAGATTTCTTAAATTGTTCTGCTTCATTGTCCAATATTAGAAATGATGGTTGTGTTTCATTGTCCAATACTAGATTTCTCTTAAAATTTGTTGCAACTTAGGATTAAATCCTTCTATTCCAATATCTTTGCAAAAACTCTACACAACACAATGCTCCAAAACTTAACAGCCAATAGGCTAATTTCTGCACAATGCAGAAATCTGTTTCTGATCTTGCCATTACTCACTCCAAGCTTCAATAATTAATTCCCATAGATCACCATTTGCCATTGGGCATACAACTCATTTGCTTAAGTTTCTCAATGATTTGAGAATTTAATGCAGAAATTGGCACACAATTGGCACAATTCAAAAAAACTGAAATCAAAACTCAAATCTCTGAATTCCATGCTCTAGCAATGTGCAGCTCAACACCAGCAATTTTCCATATCTGTTTCAGTTTTTAAGGCAGCATACTTTCCAAATTTCTTGTAAAACCGAGTAGTTTAAGAAAGTCAATCTATTGGAGTTGCATATCTCGATTCAAAGTGAGCTCGGAAAGGAAGGAAAACTTCATCTTATTTCAGCTTCATAACAACAATCACAAGGTTAAATTGAGACTCATTTCCTGCCCTTTCTCTATTTCTGCTTAATCAACTTCAACACGTATTGATATTATCGTCTTCCCAGTAACAATTTCAGAAAAACAGCAAAAACATAGCACTGCTTGACAAACAGCAAAACCACTTCTAGAATCACAGCATATAAATCTAAGAATTCAAATTCAGCAACACAATTCAGCTCATACTCGAAAACTTTCCAAGTTGGTACTTCTACAAAAGTTTGGCAAAGCAATCATATTCTAAGAAGTAGTACATAATTATAGTATTTCACAGTTTCAGAAATCCATAAAAGCACTGCTGTCAACAGCATTTCAGCTTCAAGAATTTGGTTCTAAAGTTGCCACAAGAGCTTCACTTAATTTCCCATTGGTTTCAACACTGATGACAAGGGTTTGATACAAACTTGATACATCTCTAAAGCTGAATTTTGTTTCCAGCTGCTGCCCTTTTGCTTTGTGAATATAACTTCCATCAATAGCTCTAAAAATTTGCTTCTTCATTGCCTTAGCACCTGTTTCTCACTCAGCTGAAATGTTCCATCTTTGCAGCTATTCAAATGAATCTTGGTAAAAGCTGATGAGGCCAACATTCCATCAACACTTCATCTAAGCTTCTTCCTTACTTGACCTCATTTCTGAATTCTTGATACTCCCCACATAAGCAACCTTTCCCCCTCACTCAAACCTTTACCCATCTCTTGGTCAAATTAATTCATCAAGCAACTAATCCAAAACTCTAAATGAAATAGAACAAGCAAAGATGATTGAGAGTTTGAATGCTAGATTAAATGAAAATGTTTAAAGAAAATTATAGGGAAAGAAATGGGAAATTAGGATGGCACAAGAATGACAAACTCCTTCATCTCCATGCATACATATGCTATTGTGACCTTGAAAAGAAACTAAGTAAGTTCTAGAGTTTAATTTGCTATGAGTGCATGTCACAAAAAGATAAAATAATATTTAGGCTTAAAGTGGTCCTCTCTAGGTATTTTTTTATGCAATCATGCCTAATTGATCAAATTGGAATCCACCACCAAATTAACCAATAACATGCAAGAAAAGCATCCAATCATGTTAAATGACCTAAAAATTGATGATTAAATTTAAGAAACTTTTACCATCTTAAAAATATTACTAGAAAATTTTCATGGGAGAATTTATTCCAATTGAAATGCTATATATACCAAACAAAATGCAAATTTGAAAACAAAGTGTGGAAGTAAAATGCAAAATGCAAAGTATGTAACTAAAGAAATGCATAAAAATGATTTATTAACAAAGCATGAATTAAAATGCAAAAGAAAATGAAATTAGAACCAACTCCCCTTTCATTCCGGTGGTCGAAGAAGATTTAACAATAAAATCCACATCCACACCGGACATGGAGTAATCGTGGTTGCAATCAATTTCTTTTTATTAATCATTTTTTCCTTTCAAGGCTTTTTCCGGAGGTCTGAGGCGGTTCAGTTCAAGCATCCACTCCGGAAGCTTGTGTTCTCCTACAACATCATGAAAAGAAAAAAACTCCCACACGCATGTGGGGTAAAAAGAAAATAGGAGAGTATTAGTGTGGGTATAAAATATATCAAAGAATGCATCACAACTAATAAAGTCAACAATCGGTACCTCAATAAAATTCTCTGAAAAATTACACAAAATACTCACCTTGTCATCTTGAAAGGTACCTGGAGTGGTGTTTATTACCTCTTTCTCCTCAAATACATGCTCAAACTCCAGTTCTGGTAAATGTACATCTTTATGTAGTGATTCCTGGGTGCTTGGCTCCATAGCACAAGTCCCTACACTTACATCCTCCATTCTTGGTGATTCTTGAGGTAATGCTCCCAGTAAGCACTCCCCTACACATAAATTATCTTCAACATCAAAACCTGCATCGTTTACATCATCTAAAGCAACAACATCAGTAGAATCAACAATTTGAACAATTACATCATCATCACAAATAATATTAGAAAATTCTTGTGAAGAAATAGAAGTAGTGTCAGGCCTGACAAGATCTCCACAATCCACTTCTTCACTGGCTCTTTGTTTTTGTAACTGATTAATAGATGATGCTATCTGATCTAACTGACTCTGTATATTCTGTATCCTTGCAAATTGTTGCTCTTGATGCTCTCTCATTTGTTGCATAACTTCATTGCATTTCCACATTGATTCTTCATTTTGTTCTTGTGCATCCTCATACCTATTCCGCTGCTCCATAGGTAGGTAGGACTGATAGGACTGAGTCTAAGGCTGATAAAAATAATTCTCCATCCCATCTCCAAAATACTGATAATATGGATCCATGGTTTCTGAATTTCCTGTTCTTACACAACAACTAGCAAATAAAATCAGAAGACTCAGGAACAAATAACATCAAACACATGGATATATGACATGAAAGCAATCAAAACAACAAAATTTCAAAGTTTTCCAAAATAAAAACAATCCTAAAATTACCAAACATTGCATATTAATGTTATTCCCCGGCAACGGCGCCAAAATTTGATAAGCGCTAAAATCTATATTAAATGTCACAAATAGGCTTATCAAATTAACAATTTAATATTTCACTGAACCCCTTAATTAAACAATAATGTTGTAGTAACGAGCCCAGGATCGATCCGAGGAACCAACGGTAGAATGTAATTTAGGATTATCTTTTTATTCCTATTTTTGGGGTTTTCGATATAAAAATGGAGTTAGGGGTTTAAAAGCTTTAAATCTAAATCTAACAGAGGAAAAACACAGCAATTAAGAAATTAATCTAAAGCAAGAGTGAAATCTAACTATGTGCCAATGATCAAACCTCAACGTATTGTCACTCTACGTTGTGATTAAACCATCGACACACACTTAAACTAAAGATAAAATAGAAAAACACAATTAAATCTGATCTAAACAGAAATGAAACCCTAACTTAAAATTTAAACACTAAACAAGTAACCAAGCAACAAATTAAAATTAAACTAGGCTTCAACAAAGAAAGAAATGCCAACTACTTGCATAAAAAGATAATAAAACATAAAAGTAATCTGTGCTAAGCTATAAAAACAATAACAAAATGAATTAAAATGTAAACCAATCCAACTCACAACCAATTCCACAAGTTTCACACTCTTGCCGTCACACAAGAGTACCAAAGTCGAGACCACCCAACTTTGGACCTCAATGGAACATCTCAATGGCGTATCAGCTCAAGGAGTGCTTAACTACACCGACGGACCACCCCCGGCGAGCTAAGAACAACCCTAAACCCACTCAAGTGCTGAAAATCTGGAAATCTGCCTCTGGATCTGATGGAAGGCTGTGGAACGCGGATAAACGTCGAGTGAAGCTCAGGAACACCGGAAGACCACCTCCGAATGTTGCTGATGGGAATCGGAGCTTGGATTTGGAAGACCACCTCCAAATCGAGCTGGAAAAGGGAGATGCCGCGAGCCAAATTCCATCGGAGAGAACACCCTCCAATGGCTCCAGAAGATCGGGATGATGCCGCCGAGATGCTCACTACCGAGATTGAAGCTCGGGAGAGTGATTGGAGAAGGAAAGGGGCCGAAATCCGGAAGATTGCCGCGAGGACGAGGCTGCTGCGCGCTGTGGAGTCGACGAAGAAGCTGGAACACTGTAGCTTCCCTTTTAAATCAGATCTGGGATTTGAACCGACGGCTGAGATTTATTCCGAGCTAAATCAGCGGTGAAAAGTCATCCAAAATCCGATCCGAAGGTACTGATGTTGATCTAGGGTCTGGATCTACCCTCCCGTAGGTCGGATCGATCAGATCATCACTGGATGGCCCGGATCTGCACAGTCTTCATTGAACGGTCCAGATTAATCCGGCTGGATCAATGGCTGGATGAATTCAGATCTGGATCAAAACTTCTGGATCTTCATCAATGGCTTAGATCTGCTCCCCATTAGGTTGGATCGGCCAGATCTTCAACGGATGGTTCAGATCTGTCCTATTCTTGATAAACGGCCCATAATGTTTCAAAGCTTGATCTTCTTGTTTGAACTCTGATTTGAGCCCAATTTCGGTCCAAATAGATCCAAATTCAAGATCCTTTGATGCCTACAAAATAAGAATTAAATATTAGCACCAAATAACACTAAAAATAAGATAATTTGCAATTAGGTCCAAAATAGATACAATGCATAAAATATGATGTAACCATGATTTAAACCTATAAAATCAACATCAAACCATGCATATATGAATCAAAATAATGCAGTAAAATTTGGTTATCAAATCCCCCACACTTAGTCTTGAACGTCCAGTGAAAGTAAAGAAACTAAAAATCATCTCCATAGAAAATTTTCTAGCAATACCTAAAAGATAGTAAAAAGAGTTTAACTAAGATCATCTTAAAGATCACAAACAATCATAAATATAATCCAAACAATAATCAGTAGGTGTGGCAGTTTCAATCCAATTGAAAAATTAAGCAAGTTGCAATATCACAAGGGATTTACCTATTCTAGCTCTCACACTCAAAATTGCATATATGTGGAGCCCACTCAATGTCACTCACAACATTTCACTATCATAAGCTTGCTTATTTTCTAATTCTCCACCACTATAAACATAGCATACATGAATCAAAAGGAATTTATCATGAAGAATTGAAAATAGAGTAATAAGAACAATTTAAGTGAATGAAGTGGCAAAGGAAAAGGCTTAAATGAAGAAAATGAGAGAATGAGAGTATGGGAGGAATATACTTGATGAGTTGATCATTTTGATGTAAAAAGAGATGAATACCATTTGTTTTTACCACTTTAAAGTATCAAGCTAACCTCCCCTTCAATTTGATGGCAAACATTGAATCTTGATACTCTATCTCCACCTTTGATACTCTTTTGATGTGCCAATTTTCAAAAATTTTCTTTCACTATTTTTTTCACTTTAATTCCATCACTTGGAAACTAAAAACAATCTCACTTCAATTCTGCTAATGGAAAATAGCTCCCTCCCCCACACTCAAACCATTGTCCGTCTCGGACAATAAAACACATCATGCATTCAAAAACTTGATACTCTTTCACCACTATTTACTCCTCTTCATTCTGCAACTTTCTCTATTCCTGTAGTATTTCTTCAGTTGCAGAATTCTCGAAATTGCAGTAGAAAAGTTCAGAAATTCTTCAGCTATAAAATAGATGAGGTGAAACTAATGGAGTTGCATACAATTCTTGCACAAAACAGTGTCTATAATTCCCAATTGTCAGTCAATACCAACTTACTAATTTAAGAACTTAAGTGCAGCCAGCCAATTCCAGAAATCAGCAGCTTCAACAATCTGCAGTTCCAGTAAAATCAGATTTAAAGCAATTACAAACTGCAAAACCCAAACTGCATATTTGGTTTCAGGAATTCATGCACATGTTCCAGCCTTTCTGCAAATGTTGCAGAATTCAATATCTAAAGAATTCAGCTATAATCAACATAGCTCCAACAACTTCAAACTATAATCAAAATCTGTTTCTGATTTCTGCAGATTCGAATTCCAGCAATTGAATCTTTGTGCTCTGGTTTCTTCATACAAATCATAGCACGTGATTGCAGAAACTAATTACACAACTAGCAACTGCAATACAGCTGGCCAAATCAGCAATTCCAACATCAGTGTCAACGAGTCTGAATTCTGGATTTGATTGATGAGTTGCAGAATTCTGACTGGAATTCTGATTTCACGTTTCAGAACTTGATTTCAGAATCAATTCCAGGTTCTGCCTCATGGTACAAGTTATCAAAGATTGCAAGAACATTAGATTGCAACTCTTGAAATCCAACTCAAAAAGAATTGCACCTGCAGATTCAGCTTCTGGAAATTCTGCTCTTCTACAGATTCTGAAATTCCATAGTAGAATGTGTTGTTATCAAAGATTGCAATAACATATAGTTGCAGCTTTTACATTCTAACTCCAACAAATTGAATCAGTTACAGCTTTTCAGACTTTGCTTGAGCATTTCACTGATCAGAAACAATGTAACAACTTGATACAAGTTAGAGATAAGAGTTTATTTCTGCATTTCTGTATAATTACAGATTTAAATATCTGAATTCTGGGACCAAATTCAGCCCTGCAAGAGCACTGTTCAAAGACATTTTCAGCATTCATACCTAAACACCAAACAAAATGTTCAATTGCACCATAAGATACACAAACATATTTCATTCCTGCAGCTGCATTTCACTAGTTAAAATAAGAAATGAAGTATCAGATTTCAGAACAGGAACTTTCAGCAAAAAAAATTGGCTCAACAACTAAGAACTATACTTTCAAAAATATATCATCTCAATGCTGAGATTTCAGATTGCAATTCCAGCCAATAGACTTTCAAAATTTTCAATTTCTTTCCATCAAAACTCTTAAGATCTTTACCAATTCATCCTTCAAAACTTACAAGTTTCAGCAACTCTAGTTTGTTACAATTTATTTTTCAATTGGCACAATTCTGCACACAATTCTTCACAATTCTGCAACTCCAAAATTCTGCACTTTCAGATTTATACTTTTCAGTAATGGAAATGAATCTTGGTAGAAGCTATTAATGCCAACTTCCCATTTGTAGTATAGTGGTGAGTATTCCCGCCTGTCACGCGGGTGACCCGGGTTCGATCCCCGGCAACGGCGCCAAAATTTGATGTAGCCTAAAATCTATATTAAATGTCACAAATAGGCTTATCAAATTAACAATTTAATATTTCACTGAACCCCTTAATTTTGCAATAACATTGTAGTAACGAGCCCAGGATCGCTCTCGAGGAACCAACAGTAGGATGTAATCTTAGGATCATATTTTTATTCCTATTTTTGGGGTTTTAAACATATAAATGGAATTTGGGGAGTTTTGCAAATAAATGGGGGGTTTAAGCTTGAATCTAAATCTAACAAAAGTAAAGCATAGCGAATAAGAAATTAATCTAAAGCAAAAGTGAAAGCTTGAAACCATGATTTTACTGCATTATTTTGATTCATATATGCATGGTTTGATGTTGATTTCATAGTTTAAATCATGGTTACATCATATTTTGTGCATAGTGTGTATTTTTAGACTTAATTGCAAATTATATTATTTTTGGTGTTATTTGATGCTAATATTTAATTCTTATTTTGCAGGCATCAAAGGATCTTAGATTTGGATCTATTTCGACTGAAATTGGGCTCGAATCGGAGTCCAAACAAGAAGATCAAGCTTTGAAACATTATGGACCGTTCATCAAGAATAGGACAGATCTGAACCATCCGTTGAAGATCTGGCCGATCCAACCTAATGGGGAGCAGATCTAAGCCATTGATGAAGATTCAAAAGTTTTGATCCAGATCTGAGTTCATCCAGCCATTGATTCAGCCAGATTAATCTGGACCGTTCAATGACGACTGTGCAGATCCGGGCCATCCAGTGATGATCTGATCGATCCGACCTACGGGAGAGTAGATCCAGACCCTAGATCAACATCAGTACCTTCAGATCAGATTTTGGGCAAACTTTCACCGTTGATTTAGCTCCAAATCAATCCCAGCCGTCCGTTCAGATCCAGATCTGATTCAAAACAGAAGCTACAGTACCCAGCTTCCTTCGTCGATTCCTCCACGCAGAGTAGCCTCGTCCTCGCGGCAATCTTCCGGATTTCGGCCCCTTCTCCAATCCATTTCCCGAGCTTCTACCTTGGTGGAAGACTTCTTAGTAGCTCATCCCGATCATCTGGAGCACCGGCGAGTGTTCTCTCCGGCGGAAAATCTGCTCACGGCGACTTCTCTGTTTTCGCCAGATTTGGAGGTGGTCTTCCAAATCTGCGCTCCGATTCCCATCAGTGACGCTTGGAGGTGGTCCGCCGGCGTTATTGAGCTTCATCCGATGCCCATCTGCAATCCACGACTTCCATCCAGATTCAGAGAGCTCCGGTAGCAGATTTCCAGCATTTTCGGCATTTTCGGCATTTTCTTGGGTTCGGGTTGTTTCCAGCGTGTCGGGGGTGGTCCGTCGGCACTTGTGAGCATTCCTCGAACTGATTTGCAGCTTAGAATCTCCACTGAGGTCCGAAATTGGGTGGTCTCGATTTTGGCCTCTTGTGTGACGGCTTGAGTGTGAAGTTTTGTGGAATTGGTTGAGGGATTGGATCGGTTAGGGTTTATTTTTTTTTGCTACTGTTTTATAGCTTAGAACTAGTTTCTTTTAATGGTTGTTATGTTTTTATGCAAGTAATTTAGTATTTCATTACCTTGTTGTAGTTTAATTTGAGTTTAAGTTGTGCTTGATTAATTGTTTAGAGTTTAAGTTCTAAGTTAGGGTTTACATCTTGTTTTAGATCAGATTTACTTGAGTCTTCTTATTTCAATCTTCGTTTGATGTGTGTTGATGATTTAATTATAATGTAGGGTGACAATGCATTATGGTTTGATTGTTGGCACACAAGTAGATTTCATTTGTTTAGGTTTCACTCTTATACTTTAGATTAATTTCTTTACTGCTGTGTTTTCCTTTGTAGATTTATATTCAAAGCTTTAAAACCCCCAACTCCATTTTTATATCGAAAACCCCAAAAATAGGAATAAAAGACAATCCTAAATTACATTCTACCGTTGGTTCCTCGGATCGATCCTGAGCTCGTTACTACAACATTATTGTTTAATTAAGGGGTTCAGTGAAATATATACATTGTTAATTTGATAAGCCCAATCGTGACAGACATTTAATAATATAGATTTTAGCGCTTATCAAATTTTGGCGCCGTTGCCGGGGAATAACATTAATATGCAATGTTTGGTAATTTTAGGATTGTTTTTATTTTGGAAAACTTTGAAATTTTGTTGTTTTGATTGCTTTCATGTCATATATCCATGTGTTTGATTTTATTTGTTCCTGAGTCTTCTGATTTTATTTGCTAGTTGTTGTGTAAGAACAGGAAATTCAGAAACCATGGATCCATATTATCAGTATTTTGGAGATGGGATGGAGAATTATTTTTATCAGCCTCAGACTCAGTCCTATCAGTCCTACCTACCTATGGAGCAGCGGAATAGGTATGAGGATGCACAAGAACAAATTGAAGAATCAATGTGGAAATGCAATGAAGTTATGCAACAAATGAGAGAGCATCAAGAGCAACAATTTGCAAGGATACAGAATATACAGAGTCAGTTAGATCAGATAGCATCATCTATTAATCAGTTACAAAAACAAAGAGCCAGTGAAGAAGTGGATTGTGGAGATCTTGTCAGGCCTGACACTACTTCTATTTCTTCATAAGAATTTTCTAATATTATTTGTGATGATGATGTAATTGTTCAAATTGTTGATTCTACTGATGTTGTTGCTTTAGATGATGTAAACGATGCAGGTTTTGATGTTGAAGATAATTTATGTGTAGGGGAGTGTTTACTGGGAGCATTACCTCAAGAATCACCAAGAATGGAGGATGTAAGTGTAGGGACTTGTGCTATGGAGCCAAGCACCCAGGAATCACTACATAAAGATGTACATTTACCAGAACTGGAGTTTGAGCATGTATTTGAGGAGAAAGAGGTAATAAACACCACTCCAGGTACCTTTCAAGATGACAAGGTGAGTATTTTGTGTAATTTTTCAGAGAATTTTATTGAGGTACCGATTGTTGACTTTATTAGTTGTGATGCATTCTTTGATATATTTTATACCCACACTAATACTCTCCTATTTTCTTTTTACCCCACATGCGTGTGGGAGTTTTTTTCTTTTCATGATGTTGTAGGAGAACACAAGCTTCCGGAGTGGATGCTTGAACTGAACCGCCTCAGACCTCCGGAAAAAGCCTTGAAAGGAAAAATGATTAATAAAAAGAAATTGATTGCAACCACGATTACTCCATGTCCGGTGTGGATTTTATTGCTAAATCTTCTTCGACCACCGGAATGAAAGGGGAGTTGGTTCTAATTTCATTTTCTTTTGCATTTTAATTCATGCTTTGTTAATAAATCATTTTTATGCATTTCTTTAGTTACATACTTTGCATTTTGCATTTTACTTCCACACTTTGTTTTCAAATTTGCATTTTGTTTGGTATATATAGCATTTCAATTGGAATAAATTCTCCCATGGAAATTTTCTAGTAATATTTTTAAGATGGTAAAAGTTTCTTAAATTTGATCATCAATTTTTAGGTCATTTAACATGATTAGATGCTTTTCTTGCATGTTATTGGTTAATTTGGTGGTGGATTCCAATTTGATCAATTAGACATGATTGCATAAAAAAATACCTAGAGAGGACCACTTTAAGCCTAAATATTATTTTATCTTTTTGTGACATGCACTCATAGCAAATTAAACTCTAGAACTTGCTTAGTTTCTTTTCAAGGTCACAATAGCATATGTATGCATGGAGATGAAGGGGTTTGTCATTCTTGTGCCATCATAATTTCCCATTTCTTTCCCTATAATTTTCTTTAAACATTTTCATTTAATCTAGCATTCAAACTCTCAATCATCTTTGCTTGTTCTATTTCGTTTAGAGTTTTGGATTAGTTGCTTGATGAATTAATTTGACCAAGAGATGGGTAAAGGTTTGAGTGAGGGGGAAAGGTTGCTTATGTGGGGAGTATCAAGAATTCAGAAATGAGGTCAAGTAAGGAAGAAGCTTAGATGAAGTGTTGATGGAATGTTGGCCTCATCAGCTTTTACCAAGATTCATTTGAATAGCTGCAAAGATGGAACATTTCAGCTGAGTGAGAAACAGGTGCTAAGGCAATGAAGAAGCAGATTTTTAGAGCTATTGATGGAAGTTATATTCACAAAGCAGAAGGGCAGCAGCTGGAAACAAAATTCGGCTTTAGAGATGTATCAAGTTTGTATCAAACCCTTGTCATCAGTGTTGAAACCAATGGGAAATTAAGTGAAGCTCTTGTGGCAACTTTAGAGCCAAATTCTTGAAGCTGAAATGTTGTTGACAGCAGTGCTTTTAGGGATTTCTGAAACTGTGAAATACTATAATTATGTACTACTTCTTAGAATATGATTGCTTTGCCAAACTTTTGTAGAAGTACCAACTTGGAAAGTTTTCGAGTATGAGCTGAATTGTGTTGCTGAATTTGAATTCTTAGATTTATATGCTGTGATTCTAGAAGTGGTTTTGCTGTTTGTCAAGCAGTGCTATGTTTTTGCTGTTTTTCTGAAATTGTTACTGGGAAGACGATAATATCAATACGTGTTGAAGTTGATTAAGCAGAAATAGAGAAAGGGCAGGAAATGAGTCTCAATTTAACCTTGTGATTGTTGTTATGAAGCTGAAATAAGATGAAGTTTTCCTTCCTTTCCGAGCTCACTTTGAATCGAGATATGCAACTCCAATAGATTGACTTTCTTAAACTACTCGGTTTTACAAGAAATTTGGAAAGTATGCTGCCTTAAAAACTGAAACAGATATGGAAAATTGCTGGTGTTGAGCTGCACATTGCTAGAGCATGGAATTCAGAGATTTGAGTTTTGATTTCAGTTTTTTTGAATTGTGCCAATTGTGTGCCAATTTCTGCATTAAATTCTCAAATCATTGAGAAACTTAAGCAAATGAGTTGTATGCCCAATGGCAAATGGTGATCTATGGGAATTAATTATTGAAGCTTGGAGTGAGTAATGGCAAGATCAGAAACAGATTTCTGCATTGTGCAGAAATTAGCCTATTGGCTGTTAAGTTTTGGAGCATTGTGTTGTGTAGAGTTTTTGCAAAGATATTGGAATAGAAGGATTTAATCCTAAGTTGCAACAAATTTTAAGAGAAATCTAGTATTGGACAATGAAACACAACCATCATTTCTAATATTGGACAATGAAGCAGAACAATTTAAGAAATCTGAATGAATCAAAATGTAGTGAGCAGGATCCAGCAGAGTATCAATGTTATATCAATTAAGCACTGCTTAATTCAAATTCAGTGTAGAGCAATTTAAAGGTGCAGTAGAGCCATAAACAAATGGAAAAATGTGTTCTCATTGCTTGGATTTCTAGAAGAATAAGAATTTCGAGAGTGATGGAGTAGGAATTGAAAGGCTGCAGTAATATGGAAGTTGGAGATTTGAATCAAATGGTCTGGATCCAGAAGGATAGGAACTCAAAACACTTAAGCATTGCATCATTTGCTAGGTAAAGTGGAAGAAAATGTCAGCAATTGATTCTCAAAGCAGTGAGGTTTAAGGAGCTGGAATTTTGTGACTTTGGTACTGATTTGTTGCATTTGTGAAGAGTTTGTCATTGCTTTAAATCTTAAAATTATATCAGTTTCTTAAGCTGACAGGATCTGCAGATTGTTGAAAATTCTGATTTAGCCAGCTACATTACATTTGCTAGTTGTGTAATTAGTTTCTGAAATCACGTGCAAAGATTTGTATGAAGAAATCAGAGCACAAAGATTTAAATGCAGAAGTGTACAATCAACAGAACCAGAATTTGGGAAGAAGTTGAATTCCGGAAATCAGAATTCAGTCTTGATGAATATGATGTTGAAAATGTTTGACTGGATCCAATGATTTGTGTTGAACCTGGTGTGGCTGCTGGAATACATTGTTATGGCTAGGGAATGTTCTAATTTCTGAATTCTATTGGATTACTTTTGCTTGTCCTGTGAGTGCAGTTTTATCAGATATGTTTGCTTCAAAATCGTTAAGTGCACTGCAGGGCTAATGAACTTTGTATGTATTTTTATGTGAAGCATTTGAAATCTTATTGTCATTTGCTTTTGCTTAACTAATCAAAGCACTTCAAGTTCATTATTGTGGAGTTATATTTACTGAACTGTGCTAGTGAATTGTAGTACATGTTGATTCATGCAGATTACAGATAAGTAATGTGATTACTTTTGTTCTTTTGGAAGCAATTGTCTTTCTTGTTGTAAATTTCGAAGTGGAGTTTCAGACTTATGCTACAGAAGAGAAAAAGTATCAGTGGACACATCTTTATTGAATCTGTTAATGACAGAAACAGAGAGCAAGAATCTGCAACAGCTGTAAAAAAACAGAGAAGAGTAACTCATCTCTTGTACCAAACTTTTTGAAGTGGCTCTTAATTCATTGAGAAACTCAATTAGAACTTTGTTACCCTCAGAAACAAATGGTGTTTCAATCAAGGAAGTGCTGAAAAATTAGAAAGTTAGTGAGGCAGTTTTGTGCCAAATTTGGAAGAGATGCTGGAATTGGAAATGCAGAACAGAGAAAGAAAGGAAAAAAAAGAAAAGTGATACATAGGCCAAGATGCTGATCTGTTGTTCATTATTGTGGAGCTTAGTCTTTGTAATTCCTGCTCAAGTGTCAAATCCCTGATTTACTTCAATCTATTGACAGCAACAAAAAAATTCAGAAACCAGGCTTGTTTCTGATGATTCATTTCTGATTAGTATGTTTTGAATTGATGCTCCATTCATTCTAGTGCTGAATTTAATCCTTTACTAAGCTTAATTCTTCAAGGTTTAAGGCACGTTCTTTTGGATTTACCACTTCTGAAACTAAAGCTCAGTTAGCATTGGATTTCAGATTTCAAAAATGCATTGCTTTAAGTGTACCTCAATTGAAAATGAATTTCGGTTTAAATGCATATCAGTTTTGTGCTAAATGGTGATTTGCTAATTAGAGCCAAGCCTTCTTGCTAATATGAATCTGAAATGAAGGATATTAAAGCCATCTTGATTCAATAATTAATGTGCTATGATTTCAGAGGTGATATAAACAAAGTGAATGCTTGAATTTGAATTTTTAAAGCTGCTATTTGTTATTGATTGATGTTGACATTTTCCAATGCATTAGAGATGCACATCCTTATTGTCTCTGCCATTTATAGAAACAGACACAGAACAGAAAATAAATTCTGCAGGGAAATGGAAAAAGAGTGGCTAGAGGAATATCAAGACATTGGATATACGTTGTGTTTTTTTTTTTTTTATTGCCCGAGACGGCCAATACTTCAAGTGTGGGGGAGGGAGCTATTTTCAATTAGCTAATGTGAGTTTGTTTTTGAGCTTTCAAGTGATGGAGTGGAAGTGAAAAATCCAGTGAAAACAGAAGAAAAATTTGGAAATTGGCACATCACAAGAGTGTATCAAAAGAGTATCAAGATTCTTTGTTTGCCATCAAATTGGAGGGGAGTTTAGCTTGATCTTTTGAATTAGTAATATCAAATGGTATTCATCTTTTACACATCAAAATTGGTCAACTCATCAAGTATATTCCTCCAATACTCTTATCTTCTCATTTCCTTTATTAAATACTTTTCTTTTGCCATTTCATTCACTTTAATTGTTCTTCTTGCTTTCATTTCAATTCTTCATGATTAAATCCTTTTGATTCATGTATGCTATGTTCTATGGTGGTGGAGAATTAGAAAATAAGCAAGCTTATGGTAGTGAAATGTTGTGAGTTGCATTGAGTGAGCTCCACATATATGCAATTTTGAGTGTGAGAGTTAGAATAGGTAAATCCCTTGAGAGAGTGCAACTTGCTTAATTTTTCAATTGGATTGAAACTACCATACCTACTGATTATTGTTTGAATTGTGTTCATGATTGTTAGTGATCTTTAAGATGATCTTAGTTAAACTCTTTTTACTATCTTTTAAATATTGCTAGGGAATTTTCTATGGAGATGATTTTGAGTTTTCTTTACTTTCACGGGACGTTCAAGACTAAGTATGGGGGATTTGATAACCATGATTTTACTGCATTATTTTGATTCATATATGCATGGTTTGATGTTGATTTCATAGTTTAAATCATGGTTACATCATATTTTGTGCATAGTGTGTATTTTTAGACTTAATTGCAAATTATATTATTTTTGGTGTTATTTGATGCTAATATTTAATTCTTATTTTGCAGGCATCAAAGGATCTTAGATTTGGATCTATTTCGACTGAAATTGGGCTCGAATCGGAGTCCAAACAAGAAGATCAAGCTTTGAAGCATTATGGACCGTTCATCAAGAATAGGACAGATCTGAACCATCCGTTGAAGATCTGGCCGATCCAACCTAATGGGGAGCAGATCTAAGCTATTGATGAAGATTCAGAAGTTTTGATCCAGATCTGAGTTCATCCAGCCATTGATCCAGCCGGATTAATCTGGACCGTTCAATGACGACTGTGCAGATCCGGGCCATCCAGTGATGATCTGATCGATCCGACCTATGGGAGAGTAGATCCAGACCCTAGATCAACATCAGTACCTTCAGATCGGATTTTGGGCAAACTTTCACCGTTGATTTAGCTCCAAATCAATCCCAGCCGTCCGTTCAGATCCAGATCTGATTCAAAACAGAAGCTACAGTACCCAGCTTCCTTCGTCGATTCCTCCACGCACAGTAGCCTCGTCCTCGCGGCAATCTTCCGGATTTCGGCCCCTTTCCTTCTCCAATCCATTTCCCGAGCTTCTACCTTGGTGGAAGACTTCTTAGCAGCTCATCCCGATCATCTGGAGCACCGGCGAGTGTTCTCTCCGGCGGAAAATCTGCTCACGGCGACTTCTCTGTTTTCGCCAGATTTGGAGGTGGTCTTCCAAATCTGCGCTCCGATTCCCATCAGTGACGCTTGGAGGTGGTCCGCCGGCGTTATTGAGCTTCATCCGATGCCCATCTGCAATCCACGACTTCCATCCAGATTCAGAGAGCTCCGGGATCTAGATTTCCATCATTTTCAACATTTTTGGGTTTTGGGATGTTCTTAGCTCGTCGGGGGTGGTCCGTCGGCCTTGCTGAGCATTCCTCGAACTGAGACGCAACTTAGAATCTCCACTGAGGTCCGAAATTGGGTGGTCTCGATTTTGGCCTCTTGTGTGACGGCTTGAGTGTGAAGTTTTGTGGAATTGGTTGAGGGATTGGATTGGTTAGGGTTTATTTTTTTTTGCTACTGTTTTATAGCTTAGAACTAGTTTTTTTAATGGTTGTTATGTTTTTATGCAAGTAATTTAGTATTTCATTACCTTGTTGTAGTTTAATTTGAGTTTAAGTTGTGCTTGATTAATTGTTTAGAGTTTAAGTTCTAAGTTAGGGTTTACATCTTGTTTTAGATCAGATTTACTTGAGTCTTCTTATTTCAATCTTCGTTTGATGTGTGTTGATGATTTAATTATAATGTAGGGTGACAATGCATTATGGTTTGATTGTTGGCACACAAGTAGATTTCATTTGTTTAGGTTTCACTCTTATACTTTAGATTAATTTCTTTACTGCTGTGTTTTCCTTTGTAGATTTATATTCAAAGCTTTAAAACCCCCAACTCCATTTTTATATCGAAAACCCCAAAAATAGGAATAAAAGACAATCCTAAATTACATTCTACCGTTGGTTCCTCGGATCGATCCTGAGCTTGTTACTACAACATTATTGTTTAATTAAGGGGTTCAGTGAAATATATACATTGTTAATTTGATAAGCCCAATCGTGACAGACATTTAATAATATAGATTTTAGCGCTTATCACAGCCCGTGTAGCTTCACCAGAGGAGGAGTATGATATGGTCGTGTGGATCCATACGACTGTGTCACCCCAGCAACATATCCAGAACACGGCCATGCAGATCTACACAGTCGTACAACACTTCCAGAGAGAAAGCAAGTCCAGGTCGTCTGTGTCACACGGCCGTGCAAGATTTCCAGAGGCCAAGATTGGCTAGGCCGTGTAAGCCACATGGCTGTGTAAGCCATCCAGAGACAAAGCAGGACACGACTGTGTGAAGGCCACACTGCCGTGTGACCCTGGCCAAGAGTGGAATGGGTGAGGCCATGTGAAGGCCACACGGCCGTGGCACAGGCCGTGTGGTGCTTGTGCCTTGCTCTATATAAGGGGGTTTCTTCCTCTTTAAAAAAGGGGGGAGGCTCTCCCTTTGGGGAGATCCAATTTGGGGATGTTCTTCACCTTCTTTGCCCTTAATCCGGCGATCCAAGACCATCTCCATCTCTGTATCGAATTCAGAAGCTAAGGATCGGTTCCGAAGATCACTCATCGTCTCTAGATAAGCATTTCTATTCTCTTCTCGATTGGGGTTGAAATGTTTGTAATCTCCTTGTCTTTGGATCTCTATCTTTGTACTATAGAGTAGATTCATTATTCTAGGATTAAGGGAGTATTTGTGGTGTGATTTTATGTAAGATCTCATGGACATGCAAATTTTCTATCTAAATGATGTTGGTATGTTTTGTATCTATTTGATCTTGTTTGGATTCTTGTGTTTGGTCCTAATTACCATGCTTGATTGAATGTTTGTGATGCTTGTGGATCTCGTAGAGGGATACCCTAGATCGTATGACTGAGGGGCGCTAGTGACAGGCTGCCCCGCTAACGGACGTCTAGGGGGTCACCTTGAAAGGTGAAGTTAGTCTTTACAAGGAGGTGGGATAGTTGAATGCGTTTAGTCCCTACACCTTTATGTGGATTGAGTGGTGATGTGTTTTTGTGTTATATGACCAAGGGACGTTGGTGACAAGTTGTCCCGCTAACGGACTTCATAGGGATCATAACTATCTAATCGCTAGAGGTATAGATATATCAAAGTCCCTTGTCGGTTGTCTTCTGCAGGAGAAAACCGACAACTTCTTACAAACTTGTCGGTTGTCTTCTACAGGAGAAAACCGATAACTTCTTACAAATGCATGTCAATTGAGGATATGAATTGAAGAACCATGCTACATCAATGAATATCACAATGAAATCGAATTTTAGAACACTCACAAAACCAAATACTTCATTTACTTTCATATTTCTATTTTCTAGTTGCTTACTTAGTACATTCCCTACCTTGTTAATTGTTTAACTAATTTTACGTGAGATGTCTCTTGTGCTTATAACCAGCCCCTGTGGAATCGATAATTTTTTATTACTGACGACGAAACTGTGCACTTGCGGTTCAATAACAGCCTACTTGACCAATAAAGAGGATCTCCATTTTATACTGCTTTGTATAACTTTTGACCTCATGCAGTGTCAGAGAATGTCAGAGGTTAAGGTATGTCTAATGATGGAAAATGTATGGCGGATCCCCATTAGGTAGGGGAAGGTTCTGCTGCAAGTGCATAACAGAGCATCTGAATATTCCTTGACCAATGGTTGTTATTTTCTGATAGGCAAATATAATTCTCTAACAATATTGCCTTTTATTGTTAGCCGCCCAATCCTGATCCAATCGGGGATAGACGGAGACAGATGTTCAGGAAAAATGGAGGGACCGAGCCCTGATGACTCGCTCGATGTATAATCGGTTAGGAGTTAACTGGGAGTTAGACCCAGATGAGATGAAGGGATTAAGTTCTGATGTCCCACCCGACGTATATCCGGCCAGGAGTTTAACCTTTTGAACCTGATCAAGACTTGAAATGGCTTGGCTGCCACCTCCTTGATCATTGACTTCCGTGTTTCCTTAAGTCTTGTTCTCTTGACCACTACCTTCATTGTTGGAACCTTCCTCGTACACCGTATAAAGAAGTTAGGTTGAGTTCAGCGCTCGAGGGTTTATATCCGTTTTATAAAAGGTCGTGCCCAAAAAGCAACAGTAGCTCTCTTCAAAAGGATACTGCAGAGGGCACTATGCCATTTACTTGGTGAAAATTTAAGCAACCTTGCTGTACGCCAGTACGCACACATCCACATCTGCTTCTGCCATAGCATTTTCTTAGGTCTTATCCTTGCTCACTTCACTGCTCTCTTTCTCTTCTGAAGAAGGAAAGGATCAAACTACAGGATTAGGTTGCTCTGGTAAGTTGCTATATGTCTATATTTATTCTTGCAAACTGAAATTGCTCATTAGATTTGTGTTTTTTTAAATTCAGATTAAGAAAATTGTTTTGTCTCACATATTGAGAGCTTCCCGCCTCAAATACTGCAAGTGCAGGATATGTTTGTCCTACACATGTTCTTCATACATCACGGAGAATCACCACCGACTTGTCTTGTAATCCCAAGAAGCAGTTAGGTACCTGGATGAAACCTCCCATTTTAAGGGACCGAACCTCATGTATAAAAAAAAAAAATGAAAAAAAAATCAGGTGGTCATGCGTTAGCTAGATGGGCACATTTGAATCTGCATAAAAAAATATTCTGTTAGTGCCTTCAAACACACTTGGAAATCTCAGTTCATCGGTCTGGAGTAAACATGAGATGTATCCAATGCCAAAATACCGACAATAAAGCAGGTCAATCTCGATAGAGCCTCCTCATAATGGAGCCGATCGACCAGCTCGACCATAGGGTTCGGTTACAAAATAGGCATGTCTTATATCATTTCGAATACAATATGCTTCAGAACCAACGTTAGCAAGTGGGCTTAGAAAAAATTGAAAAGAAATTAAAGATTATTAGTGAGCTAGCCAAAGATCAACAAGAAACAAGCTTCAAGTTAAATCATGTATATCTTTCCCATTCCAGATAAGTACTTCGATAGAACGAAATGCTTTCTTGCGAATTCAATCAAACAATTTAGTTCCTTACAAAGAAACGAATCGCTTATAGATCAGCAACAACGGCGCCCAGGCTCACCAGCCTGCCTGTCCCTCCGATATGTTCACCCCAAACAGCCTCACCGGTGACTCTGCGTCGCGGCGCTCGATGTACAACTGCTTCTCTGGCCCAGTGGATTGCCAGAATCTGATCACGTCGCCTGGCTTTAGGTTCTTCTCTTTCACGAACCGAATCCATCCCTTGGTCAGCACGTAGCTCTGGCTGCTGTTCCAGTACGAGTACCGGAATCGCCACACCTTGCCCGCGGCGTCCTCAAAGTTGAGTAGCACGCCCTTTGACCCCTCTGCTGTTCCGCTCCAAAACTGGAAGTGTGTCTCCGCGTGTTGCTTCGGGATCACCAGCCGGTTTAGTTTCCCCACGTCGCTCGGCGTCACCGCCTTCTCGAACAGCATCACTCGCGCTGTCTCGTGGTAGCTCTGCGCCCGACGACGCGAGACCCCAAAGGCGCCGGCACTAGCGCGCTTGCTATGCCGAAGCTCGTCGAGGAACGTGTGCTTACGCAACATGTCAACGATCTCCGCCTTTGAGTGCTTGGCGAGAAAGGCCAGCGCCAGCGCGCCCTCCTCGTCCTCCGCCGACAGCGGCACGAAGTTGGTGACGGCGTCGCGGCCGCGGAAGCGCTGCGCCGCCACATCGTAGGCGCGCGCGGCTTCAGCCTCGTCGACGAAGGTGCCGAGCCAGACGCGCTTCTGGCGCTTGTAGATCTGCGCGCCCCACCGGCCGTTTGGCTGCGGTACGACGCCCCTGTACCGAGACGAAGGCAGCTTCGAATAAGTCGTCCCGGCTGCAGAGTACTCCGCCTCCAGACTGGAATCGAAGGCCACCCTGACAGCGCCGCTCTCCATCCTCTCTAGGAAATGAAAAAGGAAAGATCGACGTCCTCACGTGCCTGTTTGATTCTTAGAAAACTAGCTACTGGTGCAGCTGCCGTTTCAATTGTCGATCTGAAAAAACATAAAATGTAGCTCAAAAAATAAAGGTGGAAGTACCGTTTGTTTGTTTGTTTGTTAGCGGAATGAAAATTGAGAATTTAAAATTATATATAAATGTAGTGCATATATAAATATAATTTAGTAAATATGATATTTAGAATTTCTATATTCTCATTTAATATCGTGAACATTTATAATCATTTAATGTTTTAATTTTTTATTAAAAATTTATATACAAATATAAATACGGAGACATATATATTATGTTGACGTTGGTACTGTGAGGGGTGCCCCTCTATCACACGTAGGGATGGCAATTTTCCCCGTGGGTTTGGGCCCCGCGGGTAAAATCTGAAATGGGGATGGAGATCCCCGATTTTTCGGGGATGAGGCGGGTTTGGGGCGGGTATGGGAATACTATCCCCATCCCTGAACACGCCCCGAATATTATTATTAATAATATTAATAAATAATATTATGATTTTTTTTAAAAATATTAATAATAGTGTTAATATTAATATTAATTTTTTTGGAAATATTATTAATAATAATATTATTGATATTGATATTAATATTAATATTATCATTAATAATTATTATTAAATAATAATAATAATAATATAAATTAATTTAGAAATGGGGCGGGGATGGGGAATTCCCGAACCCGTGGGTTCGGGTTCGGGGAATCCCCGAATCCGAAAAAATGGAAACGGGACGGGGATGGGAATGGCAAACCCGGCCCCGCCCCGCCCCGTTGCCATCCCTAATCACACGGGGCTCATGTGACTGCAACGGACATGGAAACGTAATATTGACGTTTAACATAATAAATTCTTATAAATACATTCTTTAGGAATAAATTATCTTTATTTATTTATTTATTTTATTTAAATTTAAAAACAACTAATCTAGTCTTATAAAAATTCTCATAAATAAATTAAGAAATACTTGTATCATGACGTATTAGTTTAGTTTTTTTTAATGAATAGTTTATTAAAAAAATTTATCTATGAAGTTACTAGAGCATTCGATCCGTAGGTGTCTGACGTCCTACTACATAATTATCCTGGGTCAGAGGCAATCTTTATGTCATCACGTGTGAATGGCGTGACAACCTTATCCGGGGTTTCTAACTGACTTATTGTGAGCCTGAGGGATATATCGAGATGATCCGACGGGGACAGAATGAGAATGGGAGTCGGTGGTCCATAGTTGGGTTAAATTACATGCTGGCAAAGAGTTGGTGGACAATAATGTTGTATAATGACCCTAAGAGCCACGTTAATGTTGAGTGTTATAATATTTAAATAATATTACAATCTATAACATTAACAACACAATAATAACGTTTCACAGTAAGATTTTAAAATAATGAATATTAATATTAAAATAAATATAGGTATATGTTAATAAAAAGAATATGGTAATATAATAAATATGTGGTATATAAATTTTATATTTTTAAGAGATGATATATATTAACATTAAACTAATATGAATGTCCTAACATTTTTGGTCAATTTAAGTCAATCAATCACTATTGATGAAGGAGGATTTAAAGATTATTATTATTAATTTTGATAATTTTTATTCTTTTGATATATAAGATATTTTTTGTATTTACTTATTTTTGGTTATTTTTATCTTTTAATTTTTTTTATATTTTGTGTCTGTTCAAAAATTTTAGGATTATGAGTGTATTAATAATTTTTTTAGAATTTTTTTCCTTTCTTTATAAGATAGTAATTATTATCTGTATACTAATATTTCTTTTCTATATTTGGGTCTTAGAGTCTAAAGTTTATATAATCATATGTTTAGAAGTATGAGGAATTATCCTTGAATATTAAATAATTTTTTTTAAGAAAAATCTAGAGGACGACAGTTATCTCTTCTTGCCTTCTTCTTAAATCCTCATTCTCGTCAGTCCACAAGATAATTACTATTCTGTCCAGCGTCAATTGGTATTAGAGTTGGAAGGTTCTTATTGAGGAAGTTGAGCATCAAATCGAATGAAAGATCATCGTGGTCATGATCGTGATCGTGCAAGGCAAGTTTTGGCTGAGAAAAGCTCGCACCGTGGTCATAGCACTTGTTGGTGCAATTAGCACCAATAAGTCAAACTCATGTTTTGATGAATAATAAATGGATTAATGTTATATATTGTGTGTTCTAATTCTTTTACCAAGTGTGAAGGACAGAAAAACTTGATCGGAACCAGATACTAAGCTGAAGTCTAGTCGAGTCAGGGAGAACCAGACATTTGACATGAAGTCCAACTGAGTCAATAAGGACTAGACAGTTGGCAGGAAGTCCAGTCAGATTAGGAAGGACCAAACAATTGGCTAAAGTCTATATGTAACATATGACAGGAAGACCTGATGAATCAAAAGATTAAGGTCAAGTCAGTCTGTAATGGTAAGTGAGATAAGTATTGGAGGAGAGTGATCTAGAGAGGATGAGTCACAGTGGAACTGTAAGCACTGGTCCAGCTTAAATCCATTTTTGAAAGTTTAAGCTAAGACTATGACTAAATCCTGGTCTTGGTAAGACATGATTTAATTAATAATTTAATCTTTTCATTCTAACTCTATTTTGTAAATTATTTTTATGTTATTAGACTAATGTATTTTGCTGAAGTTAAATGCAAAAAATTAGACTCAGATGAACAGTGTCCGAAGCGCCTCAGAGCTGCAGGGAGGCACCTTGGATCTCAGTGGAGTCACCTTGGACATGTCGAAAGTGCCCTCATGTGGATAAACTTCGGGAATAAAAGTTTGCTGAGCGAAGATGCGTTGGAGTACATTGGAGGTGCCTCGGAGCGCATTGGAGGCACCTCAGAGCCATTTGAGGTGCCCTTACATGTATAAAAACTGAGGACTGTTGATCAGATAAGTGTTGTCGAAGGTGCCCTGGGCTATTAGAGGCGCCTCCAACACTATTTAAAAGAAGGCTTCGAGCAGGTGCTTCACAACATTTCTACTAAGCGCTTCCTCAATCATTTGGCTTCTCCGACTTCATACTACTATTGTGCTGCAACATTGTTACACCTGACTACTGCAAACGAACCAACTCCAACACTCGAGCCATTCATTCCTTTGTCTTTAGTTGGGTAATATTTAATTAATAGCTATTTAATTTTGTGTAAGGAAGTGTAGATATGTTACACTTCCTTATTGTTGTATTCAATTATGATTGCTTTTAGTGGATTATCTATCGAAAATGTCAACAGGACCTGAATCTTGGAGTATGAGTCGTTGAAGACTCCAAATCAAATAAATCGACCGTGTTCTATTTTAGTTTATTTTTCTGTTACACACTCACTTTCTTCTAAGTTTCAAAAAAGATACAGTTTTTTAAAATCACATTATTCACCCCCTTTCATATGCCTAACGATCCTACAACATCCAAGATGAGATTGAGGTTTATAGAGGCAAGTCGTATATGATTTAAACCAGCTTGTAATAGTGGTGAGATAAATTTTGAAGATCGTGAGGTACGGGGTTGAGAGAATCAACATGGATATCTCAGATTTCGAGTTAATCTACTCAAATTTTCTAGTAGATCACATATAGAGAATTTTATTGATTGGATCAACAACATGGAGTGGATTTTCGAATATAAGCAAGTTCCAGATCAAATGAAGGTGAAGGTAATTGACATCATATTCAGGGTTGAGCATCGGCATGGTGGGAGCACTTGCAATGCTCACGAGACAGACATGACAAAACCAAGATCAAGGATTGGGAGAAGATGAAAGATTGCTTTCTTCCTTTTGAGTACACTCAAAATTTCATTCTAGGAAACTTCCTTTGCCATGGAGGGCAATAGCTTCGATGCCCGAGATGACCTGGATGGATTCAAAGATAATTTGGAGATAAAATTTATCCAATAAGAGTACCATGATGAAGAAGACCCATACAAAGAGGAGATAGAGCCAGAAGAAGCTGCAAAGGAGCCCTTGAAACCAACAGGTGAGGGCCTTACTCTACTAGTAGAGGAGGAGCCTTACCTACCCCACTGGTTCCTATCAAGGAAAATGTTGTTGCGGTCAAGGATGATGTTGTGAAGATCGTTAAAGCCATTGAATAAACGGTCATCCCCATAGTCCCTATTCATCGGGTAAACTCATTGTCCGAGGATGATGGTGCATCATTCTACCGCTACCTCCTAGTGTTCTAAAAGTTCTCCAAGTTTTCGGTGATCCACTGCAACAAGGACAAGGAGGTTCACTACTTCGGTAAGGTCATAGTCGACCTTGGCTCACACAAGGAGCTCAGCATCGATCCTGCGTGTGCCCCCAATGGCTACTCCACGGTCGCCTTCATGACCAAGATCCTAAGAGAAGCCTTCTCCTTAGAAAGGGACGCCACGTCAAACATCGAAGACCTTGTCGGGAAGAAACCTCTCCCTTCCAAATCTTCAAGCTTTGGTATCATGTTCTACCTCCTGCATAGTCCGAAACTATACTACAATGTGTGTGACCTCAGGCGAAGCAATTGCAGTGCTCATGAGATAGATAGGGCACAACCAAGATCAAGGATTGGGAGAAGATGAAAGATCACTTTCTTTCTTTTAGATATACTCAAATTTCATTCCAAGAAACTTCCTTTTCCATGAAGGATGATAGCTTCAACGCCCAAGATGACCTCAACAAATTTAAAGATAATTTAGAGGAAGAATTTGACCTAGAAGAGTACCAAGATGAAGAAGACCTAGACGAAGAGGAGATAGAGCTAGAGGAAGCTACGAAGGAGCCTTCGAAGTTGGAGGATGAGGAGCCTGCTCCACCAGTAGAGAAGGAGCCTTTACTTACACCACTGGTGCCTATCAAGGTAAAGGTTATTGTGGCCGAGGATGATGGTGTGAAGACCGTCAAAGTCATTGAAGAGACGATCATCCCCATTGTCCCTGTTCATTGAGTAAAACTGTCGTTCGAGGATGATGGTGCATCCATCTACCGCTACCTCCCGATGTTCTAGAAACTCTCTAAGTTTTTGGTGATTGACTATGACTAGTACAAGGAGGTTCACTGCTTCAACAAGGTCATAGTCGTCCTCCGCTCAAACAAGGAGCTCAGCATCGATCCTGTGTGCACCCCCCAACAACTACTCCATGATCGTCTTCACCAAGTTCCTAATAGAAGCCTTGTCCTTGGAATGGGACACCACGTCAAACATCAAAGACCTCACCAGAAACAAACCTCTCCCTTCCAAATTTTCAAGCTTTGGTATCATGTTATGCCTCCGACATATTCTGGAACTTCACTATGATGCACATGGCCTCGGGCGTAGAGGGCTAAGCCTCACATTGTATCGCTGCCTCCTTGGGACTATAAATGATTATGTAGGTGCTGACATTGTAGAGGGTAGTGAGAACGCTAACATTCTTCAGTAAGCCATGCTTCCTCTTCTTGAAGGTGGCACAGTCGGTGGCGTCAAGCTTGAGGACTAACTTCGACGAGCAGAGAGTGAGAACCGCGAGCTCTCCATGAGCTTGTTGACGCATGAGGCACTAGCCAGCGACAAATTGTTGGTTGTCAACATAGATGATATCATGCGCATCACTAGGGAGGTGGACTTGAAGTTGAAGGAGGTACAAGAGAGGATTAACGAGGAGGCAACACAATAGGCCCTATCGTCGGCGACCGTAATGATAGTCGAGCCGATGGATATGGCCATGGAGTTGATGGAGATGAGCACATGCTTCGACATCAATGGTGCTTTTGGCAAAGAAATAATTATGTCGATGTCTTGTACCAAGCATGAAGGAGATGCATGGATCAATGTGAATGTTTCCATTAATACGCGAGAACTGGTTCCATTGTCTTACGTTGACTATGGCAACAATGCTAACTGGAAAAGAGAAAAGTGCTTGAAGGACGTAAAGAAGCACAATAGCAGTGTTCACGATGTTGTGTTCGCTGACGAATCAATGATGATTCCCAAAGTTCAACGGTTGCTAGTAGATTTTACCAATTTGGTGCCAAATAATCTTCCTCCTAGGCTACCACTAGACATTACCTTAAACTTGAGGTCGAGTTCTTTAAACCCAGGGTGATTGATGTAGGAGGATCCGAAGATTTTTATTATTATTTTTAAAAATTTTCATTCATTTTATATTTAAAATATTTTTGATAATTTCTATCTTTTTAGATTTTTATATTTTGAGTTCGTTTAAAAATTTTAGAATTATGAGTCTATTAATAATTTTTTTTCTTTCTTTTAGAATTTATTTCCTTTCTTTATAAGATAAGAATTATTGTCTATATATTAGGATTTCTTTCTTTTATTTAGGTCTTAGGGTCTGAAGTCTATATAAACTTATGTTTAGCTGTATAAGGAATTTCCTCGAATATTAAATAATTTATTTTTTCTAAAAAAAATGAAGGACAGTGGTTATCTCTTCTTACATTCTCTCTAAACCCTCCTTGTCACGCCTCAGAGGAGTCTCTGTCCGAAGAAATTTCGACAGCATCTCCCCTCTATGAGTGACAATCTGAAACATTACTACATACAAAATATACCTCAGCCACACTCGGCTGGAATATATATACAAAATATAAACAACAGAACATGCAATTTAATATACTCAGCCTACCCGGCTGGACAAAAATGAAATAAACACAACCATGCAGTTTATATCATCAGCCCACTCGGTTGGAACAAAATAAATACAACCACGCCGTTTAATAAGCCTACACGGCTAAACGTAAACACACAACAGCGGAAGACATAAAACGATACGAATGTAAAACCAACAACAACACTAACAAAAATACCTGTCATCACAGACTTGACCCAAAATTCACATCGACTTGTTGAAAAACAAAATACACAAAATCAATATACCACCCCAAACGATAACAAAACCAAAACGAAAACTATCCTTGAGTGTGACGTAGGACCCAGGACTGGCAGCCGACATCTCTCCAAGCATCCATGACTCATCTATCTGTTACCTGGCGAAAGAAAACCATTTTGTGGGTGGTGAGTATTGAAACTCAGCGGGTAAGAAAAAAGATAGTGCATGAACATAACATGTAAGTAGAGAGTGTCAATAGTATACAGCTTCATAAGAAGAATAGTAGATACTATAATAGAACCAAAATAAATGCTCATACCTGAAACCATATCCTACGCTAGGTATAGTAGGTCAGAACTGGTACTAATCTGCTACAGTACTGCTCATACTACAGAGGTAATAAGCAAGGTATATACAAATTTCTAATGACTAAACATCTACAATGAGAATATATCTCAACCTAAGTAAGCATATCAGCATATGTGAACAACAACAGTAAGCAATAACAGCATATATAGACAGCAGCAGCCAAAGCAAATATAATAACAACGTATGCACGGATGGTCACTCCCCCCCACCTCTCCGCACCATGACCCCTGTATGGACGAGAGGCCGGGTCAGTGACAGACTGTACACCACTCCAGGTACCACTCACACGAGTGCCCGAGGGGACAGTTGTATAGTAGCTAACTAGCTACATCTACGACGGGGTCCATGCTGCTCGTAACTCCAGCTACCACTCTCCATGAGTGGCCGAGTGCGGCACGACAGGACAAGCGGCATCGACTCCAGCTACCACTCTCTCGAGTGGCCGAGGATGCTGCCCCTTTTTAACGACTCTCTCGACCGCAAGGGAGAATTGGTCGTTGACATGTATGCTATGACAGGATGCGAACAATGCAACAATCATCATATATATATAAGCAGAAACAGGTATGCTACATGAAGCCAGCATGCTCAATATCGTACATAAATAAGCAACAGTCAAGGCATACAAACATGGTATCTAATATCTGCTACTGATCATGGACAACAACAAGAGACTGTATAGATATGAAACGAATTTCTCAAAGATTGCATGGAAGTATCAAGCGCAGGAAAGTAAGAGTGGAGTCAAGGTAAACAGTCCTTATCCAAAATAATTCATGCACTAAGGTCAAAGTACTAAAAGAAAACAAAGCAAGAAGTACCCGCCTTTATATGCAGATCGTGTCAACTGTCTTCAATCAACATCCTGCAAATCACGTGATGTACAATTTAGCAAATTTCATAATGACACTAGCTAAACCAAAACCCAACTTAATTAGGGAAAAATTCTAATCCAATTGTGAACCTCGATTCACCCAAATCTATCAAAATTCCCAACTACCTTTCAAGAGCCAATACCAAGAGCAGAGAAAAAGCATATTGGGTTCATACTTCAACCTACTAGATCAGACCACAAGCTCACCGCTGACTCAATTCAATCTATAATTCTTTATATATAAAGGAAATAAAGGAAATCTGCCAATATAAAAGACTTCATCAAATTCGAACTAGGAATACCCAATCTGCCAAGAAGACCAAGAAACATCAAAAGAAACAAACTCGGCAACAATTCAAACTCCAAGTAATGCATATACTTGCCATATATCATAGGGTATCAATGAAAAAACATCAAAGTACCAGAAGCGAACAGTGAAGACCTCTAAGCACCCTAAGGAACAATGAAAACATCTACTACCACACCTAAACCTATTCCTTCTAATCATACCTCACCGAAATCAACCTACGAATACAAATATGTCAACGGTTCAAAAATAAACACCTTGATGTATAAACACTTCTTTAAAACCACATGGCTAGAACTCCAGACACAGCAAGGAGATCATCAATTGAAGCCTAATCTATTAGAAAACCATTTCAAGATTTCAAAACAAAAAGGAAAAATCAAAATTTCCATCATATGCAGTTTAAACTACCAAAATCTATCCAAAAAATCCAGAAACACTAGGGAAAGGCAAGAGCAACTCTAATGAAGACTCAATCCACCAACAAATCCAGCAAAATCCGCAAGAAGGAACCAAATCAGTAACAAATCCCATAATCTGATGCTGAAAACCAAAATGAGCCGCAAGAACCAGCAAAAGCAACATGAAAACCTCGAATCGCATCTCAATCAACCCAAAACAACCATCACAATCGGCATATCCCACTTCTCCTAAGCATCTAGCCCTTACCTCATGGAAAACATACTATCATAAAGGTGTACTTGCCAGATCAATTAGGGCACAGCGTGAAGAGAGGAGGCCGACGGCTATTGTGGTGGTGCTCGAGCGAGGGAAGGAAGACGATCGCCGGCTGCTGCGGTGCTTGCGCGCGAAGAAGGGAGGTCGCCGGTTGCTGTGATCACTGGCTAGGTGGCCTGCGTGAGGGAGGAGGGCAGGCGGCTGTGGCTTGAGAGAGGAAGAGGCCGGCGAAGGTGAGGCTCGGGGTGAGGGAGGCCGCGCGGTGAAGGCTCGGGAAGGAGTTGGCACCGTGTGGGGAGTTAGGGCAAGGGAAATTCTCTTTTATAAATTAGGGAAGTTTGATTAAACCCTAGATCTGTTTCTCAATTAACTCCCACCTCCGGGTATTCCAAACGGGCTTTTCCTTGAGCCCATAAATGCATCCTCTCAAAATACGTCGTACGTGCTCTTATTAATTCCAGAAAAATTCCTAAAAATTCTAATAAGATTATTTGTCTATTAAACCTTATTATTTAATTATTATTTGTTGCCATATTTTACACTCCTTCTCATTAGCCCGTAGGATAATCACTATCTTGCCCGACATTAGTTGCCCGTGAGAGATTCTTAAATGAGGAATAAGGCAAAATCTGTGCAACTTTTTTGTTAAATTGATCTTACTCATGTTGATATTTTTAGCCAACCTGTTACACGAGCCGATGCATTTTCTTTTGGTGTGTTTGTGTATGGCTAATACACATTTATGTGAGTTCGTCGATATTTTTGTTAAGACATGTAGAGAGATCGAGGGGGGGGGGGTGAATATCTTTGATCGTTTCTTTAAACTTGATTTACAGCAAAAAATTTGAAGTAATGTTAACATCTTCGTTTTACTTGGTATATACCTCCTCGAAGTGACTAATCCAATGATATGCTCCTTACTCTCATGGATGCACTATGAAAATCTCCTTTATGGTGGTGGAGAAGTCTCATACAAGCTCAAGCACGAGAATATAAAGAGAGAACATGAGAATACAACAAGAATAAGGAAGTAAATACAAATACAATGATCACCTTGCTCTTGATCTCTTGTTACTCGGAAATGCCTCTTGCTAACTTGAAAATATAGCAGCACTTCTCTCCACAATTACCAAGAACTAGCGTACACTTCCCTTCTTGAAACACCCTTTTCTAGGGGTTCTCTCAGGCTAAAAAAAAGTCTCCCAATCGATTAGGCTTACCCCTAATAGATTACCACATAAGATGACTGTTCAAACTTGTAAAATGACTCTTTTTCATATGCTTAATTGATTAGTAAGATATACCAATTGATTACCAGGTTCTAATCAATTATCCAATCTATTTAGAAGCTTTTGTTCTGAGAGAGAAAGTTGCTTAATTGATTGCCCAATTAATTCCAACACTTTATGTTCTCTCAGTAAAAAGGTCTTAATCGATTACCCAATCGATTGAACCAATTGATTACAACCTCTTCTGTTCTTCGTGAAATATAGCTCAATCGATTACCCTAATTGATTGACAAGCTTTCTCTTCTTATGACAAAATAACTCTCAATCGATTCACAATCTATTGGAACTAAGTTTAATCGATTGCCCAATTGATTTCGAGCCTATTATGCTTGCGAATAACAACTCAATCAATTGTCCTAATCAATTAGAACTATCAAGTTCTTTTGCCCAACATCCGGTTATCCATGATTTATTAGGACTTCTTGTTGCCTAGAATCCAGTCAACCTTGACCTGGTAGGACTTCTTCACCAAGTGTCTGATTAACTTTTGACCTACTTGGGCTTTCCCTTACCTAACCCCACTAGTGTTAGAGTGTATACTAAAAGCCTAGCTTTTTGTAAATATTATTTTTTAAAATAAAGAATCACATTGGTCAAATGTCTACATTTATGTGTTAAGTGTAGTTCTTCAATTAATTTATATTGTACATAACATGGTATGTGGTGTCACACACAGAAGATCATGTTATCAGTTCCTTATAAATTATAAACAGTAGCTCATGACTAAGATAGATAGGAACAAACTATTGGAATAGTCATAGTGTAATTTGGTATTAATTTATCTTGACTATAAAATTACACTAGTACACTCTGAGTGTATTGAGCAAGACCATTTGAGGTAGTTTCTTTTTATACTGACTAAATAAAAGAACAAGACCTCTGTTATTATGGAAGTGTGTGCTCTTAATCCTAATATAATAACAAGCACATATACTTAATATTTATTTCTTTAATTTATCAAAGGGTGCGATTTAGTTCGATAAATTAATAGGCCCAATAAGTTGGGAAATAATATTATTTATAGTGTGTGTTGTTGATTATAGAAGGAAACTGTATCCTAGAAATCTAGGTTGATGATGCCCCCAAGAGGAGCTTATAAGGATTGTCATATAAACCCTGCAGGTGGACTTAGTTCGACATGACAATAAGGTGGAGTGGTATTACTCTTGAAATTAGATATTAATTAAGTGAGTTGTCAGTAACTCATTTGATTAGTAGACATTCGATATTTTAAACACAAGGAGATTAACACACTCATGATAAGAAGGAGCCCATATAGTAATATGGGATTGGTGCGGTAGTTCAATAATAACTCTTTAGTGGTATGAGTTATTATTGATGAACTCGAGTTGGGTGTTCGGGGCGAACACAGGAAGTTCAAGTTCATCGGGAGACCAAAACTAATTCCTCCTCTCGGTTCCTGTCGTAACCTCTTATTTATAAAGTCTTATACCCACCCATACCCGTCTTCTTACCCATCCTAAGGTGGCCGACCAAGCCAAACTTGGAGCCCAAGCAAGGGCCGACCAAGATAAACCTTGGATGGATCAAGTAGGTGGCCGACCCTAACTTGGAGCCCAAGTTGGTGGCCGACC
This sequence comes from Zingiber officinale, assembly GCF_018446385.1. Lineage (NCBI taxonomy): Eukaryota > Viridiplantae > Streptophyta > Magnoliopsida > Zingiberales > Zingiberaceae > Zingiber > Zingiber officinale. The sequence continues at coordinate 12,146,146 of NC_056005.1, forward strand.
ACAATAAAATTAAAAGGATTTTATTTTTTAAAATCTTTCCTTATGTGAAAGCCATGATTTAAAAGAGAGTTTTAAAATTAAATCTTTCCTTTTATAGTTTCTACAAAAGATTAAGAGAAAGGTTTGATATCTTTCCTTATTTGTAGTTAAAAGAAATATTTTAATTTTAGAGAAAACTTTCCTTTTTGTAATCATCCACATATTTTAATAGAGAGATTTTAATTTATAAAAATTTTCTTTTATAACCAACCATGAAGGGAATTTTTAAAGAGAGAAATTTTTATTTTTGGAAACAAATTAGGAAGTTTTAATTTTTGCTTAAAGCTTTCCTTGTTTGGAAGACATGATGTGGCCGACCATTGAAAGGTTTATAAGGAAATTTTTAATTAAATTTTCCTTCTTAGACATTGGCAAGGAATATAAGGAAGTTTTAATTATAAAACTTTCCTTATTTGCCAAGACCAAGGAATATAAAAGAGAGGGTAGAGGTGTCTCACCTCTTAACAACACATCTATTATTCCTCTCCTCCTTGGTGGTGGTCGGCCCTCATCCTTCCTCATCTCCTTTTCTTCTTCTTTGGTGACCGACGACATCAACTCTTGGGGAGTCCTTGGTGGCCGGATTTAGCTTGGAGAAGAAATAGAGAAAGGAGGCTTTGTTTCTTAGCATCCCTTGGAGCTTAGTTGGTGGCCAACGTTCTTCATCTCTAGAAGACTCTTGGTGGCCGAAACTTGCAAGAAGAAGGAGGCTTGGGTGAATTCTCATCTCGGTAGATCGTCGCTCACACGACGTCCGAGATAAAAGAGGAATACGACAGAAGATCGTGAGGTCTATAAGCTACAAAAGGTATAACTAGTTATTAGTTTCCGCATCATAACTAGTTCATACTTTTGTTTAGATCTTGAAATACCAACACAAGAGGCTAATGAATCTAGGCTATTGAATTTATGTTTTCGATTTTGTGTTTCTTTTATTTTTCGAACTTGTGATTCGATTGTTCTTAATGGTTAAACCTAGGGTTACTATAAGGAGATTAAATATTGAATTTCATTGAAAGGCTTTGTCTAGGAAGTGGTGGATGCTCCCATACCCAAGAAGGCCTAGTGTCTCGCCATGTTTAACCTGGAAGTCGAATTTGTAACATAGGTGAATTTGGATCAATAATGTTAAGCATTATTTGCGATCCAAGTTTAAACCTCTAAGAACAGATAAATTGAATTTGGAATCAATAATGTTAAGTTTTGTTTGCAATTCCAAATTTAATTTCTAAAGAACACAATAGGTTGTTAGGAAAGGTTCAGGACTTGTACAAAATTTTTGTACAGGGGAACCAGTACGATATTCCGAGTAGCAACCAACAGCTAGGTCTTCCATTGGCTAGTTCTCAACTACTACTTTCTCACTCATACCAAGTATTTAGCTCCCAGCTAACCCACCTTGAACTTAACCTAGTTCCCAACTAGATTTACCTCGTGCCAATTGTTCAGCTCCAACTAACCCACCTTGGACTTTAACCTAGTTCCCAACTAGGTTTACCTCATGTCAAGTGTTCAACTCTCAATAGACCCATCTTAGACTTTAATATAATTTCCAACTAAGTTTGCCTAGTTCTCAACCAAGTCTTTCATTTTCCTAGTCCCATTAGGACTTGTATTGTCTAACTTCACTAGGACTTCCATTGCCTAACCACTCTAGGACTTCATTGCCTAGCCCTACTAAGACTTCCCTTTACCTAACCTCTAGTTAGGACTTCCCAATCAAGTCTCTGGTCCTCCCCTGACATACTTGACTTTTCTCTCACATATTGTTCAAATATTGAAACTTATGCTCGAGTCAAATCAAACTGGTCAACCTTAACCAGAGGATGATTACATCAATAATCTTTTTCTTTTTGATATTTGGCAATATGTTTAAGTTAGGCTAATCCCATATTAGGCCAACTCCCTTCATCATCCGATGCCAAAGTACAAATGAGGATTTTATAAATTGAACCCTACATTTTTCTCTCCTTTTGACATATATCAAAAATCTCTCCTTGAGATTCATTCCTTCTTATCACAATGAAGGTTCCCAACCTTCCATTATTTTCAACATCCCAATGAAAATTTCATACCTTTTATTATATCTAATGTCCATCCTAGAGCATTCAACCATTTCATCCATCACAATGAATGTTTCAAACCTTCCATTGTATTCTCATCCTCATCATTTCTTACCCAAATTATGCCTTTAAGGAAGACCTCTCCTTCAAAACATGTTTAAACTTCTATCATTACACCAATAATGATTTAAAATTCATAAACCTTTAGAAAATTCTAAAATTTAAAGTCATGAGGTTAAAGATTCAACCTTTAATCTAAATCTCCTCATTAACTTCAAATTAGTCCCCTTTAACCATTCCTTTCTCATTTTTATCAAGAAAATTACCCTTAAATACTTATCAAAGCATTTCATAGAGTTAAGAATAGTTAAATGACCTAAGTATGACTTAATCAATTGAAATAAACTCATTTCCGTCGAAATCAGCGCTCGATTGGTTTCAGTTACCAATCGATTCTGACCATATCTAATTGATTGGCATTGGGTGCCAATCAATTATGCCACATCCCAATCAATTGGCAATAATACCTAATCGATTGGAGTTTCTAATTTCCGAACTCAAATTCAAATGAAATTTTAGATGACTATCGAAAAGTTACAAAATTTTATATAAACATTGTTGGTGCTGGAAGCACTAGCTAATCAAACTTATATTTTGATATTGGCAATTTAGTTCAAAGTTAAGCTATGTTGTTGTTCTAACAAGTTTAACTAAGTGTACAAAAAAGTCCTAAGTGATCTTAGGCAAGGTGAAACTCCTAGTCGAGGCTCGGTAAATAAATCCTAGTGGATACTAGGTAGGTGGAAAGTCCTAGTTGCGATTAGCCAACGAAGTCATGGTCCGTGAGATTGGGCAAACTCTTGATAGGTCAAAGACATTGGGTGAAATCCTAGATCCGCGGACACTAGCTGGAAATCCTCACGGACACCAGGCGAAAGACTGGACGGGTGGAGGTTTGGACGTCCAATGGAAAGTCCTAAGGTATCGGATATTGAGCAAAAGTCTAGATGATCTGATGGACCGATTTGAAAAAAGGTAATCTTTCATGAGAGGAGCAGGTGAGGACGCGTTCCCCATTGAGGGAACAGTAAGCGTCGGTTAGATCTAGGATTTCTAGAAAATCTGAAAGACAGAACCAGATAGTTCGAAGATTATCAAATAGTTTATTTTCATATTATTTATTGTGCTAACTTTGTTTTACAGGGTATCTTTGGTATTTGGACTAATATGCCTTGTAAATATTTAAATGCACAAAGATTATCTCATGTGAACAATGCTTGAGGTGCCTCCTGTGGTGTTAGAGGATCCTCAGCTGCCTTGGCCGAAGCACCCCACGGATGAGCAAGAAGGCACCTTGGAGTGCCTAGAAGGTGTCCTGGAGGTTAGCGTGGAGGCACCTTGGAGTGCCTTGAAGGTGCCTTTGAGAGATAGAATGCAGTGTTTATTGCGACCGAGGTGTACGAGATAAACATTACTGCTGGAGGTGCCTTTAACAACTTATAAAAGAAGTGTTCGAGCAACCACTTCAACATAACTTGAACTAATGACTTCTCTCTTGCGTGCCACTCCAAAGACGACGCTACAACTCTATGATGCAACTCCGATGACCGAAACCCCATAACTTCTAATCCTTAGTTGTCAGTATAATTTCAGTTATAGCATTTAAATTATTGTACTATTACTTATTCAAATTATTAGTGAATTTCTCAAAGTAAACACTCAACGAGTGTGAGTCTTGGAGTAGGAGTCATCATAGACTTCAAACAAAGTAAAAAAAATAAAGTGTTAGCATTTGTTTTCTTTTTATTATTCTATTTTCACTATGTTTATATGTTTACTCTCAATCGATTTACGAAATAGTGAAAAAGTTACGAGTGCTATTCACCCTCCTCTAGCGCTTTCAATCCTACAAACATTACTTATGTTATATACTATCATGGAAAAATAGTTTTCTATAAAAATATCTCTCATTTACAAAAAATGATACAAAATTAAAAAATATTGAAAAGCTTCAATATTTCACTCTACTTTGTATCCACTTGATCAATGGTGATATCTATCAACAAACAGACTTCACTAAGGTTTTCTAAATAATTTTTGAAATGTTTTTCAAAATAAATTTTCAATCACGATCTTTGGGCTAAATGCATATGATTTGTATATTAGCGATCTCTATGATTGGACTTCACATAATCTATGTATTTTGATGAAACTAAAACTCAAATAGATGCACTAGATCAACATCTTGAGTTTTGCTCATTCTCCTAACATCTCACTCGTATTTAATGTATCTCAAAAACGTACACAAGTCAATTCTATAGTCTTGTGAGATGTATCATAGGTTTTTCCTAAACTAAGAGATCGTGCATTTATATCTAAATATTTTAACATTGATCATCTTACCTAGTATATCAATTAATATCATTGCCCTTAATTTCAAAAAATTTAGAAATTATGTATGTAAATGATTATGACATATATCAAGTAGTTTTTTTTTAAAAAAATCATCATTGCTTAATGATTCATGTATGACATGACATGTTGAATTTTTTATAACAATATGAATGTAAAATATGATGTTATGACATGTGATAGGATACACTAAACATGACAATTATAGCATAAAGAAAATATCTAAATTTTCATCTAAGTTTCATCCTTAATTACTATACCAAATATCCAATTTGACATAGATGACCCTATTTCCCTAAAATGTGCCAAAATCCCAACTTGAAACACTCTTGACATCTATCATATTTGTGTCAATTTGATTCTTCTCAATACTTCAAATTTATTGTCACATTTTACTCTTCAGGAGTAAAAATCCATCTTTTATTTTTAAGATATCACAACAACTTAAAATTTTCTTAAGTGTCAATTTCACCGTGGTTGAGTTAACTACCCTTCCAATTAGAGTTGACACATTCTAAACCCATCTGGGATGTGAGAACACACTCCTAAACCCAAAATCTATTAGTGCTCCTTGAGTGTTTTAGGTATTCGCTAGGGATAACTTTCCTTTATACCTTTTTAATGACTTTCGTAAGCTTCTTAGAAGCCTTAGTTATGCTAGTCTCCTCTAGGGATAGCTTCCCTTGAGTTGACCTAGAGCTTGAATCCTAGACCTAGGATTAGTTCCATAATTATGTGGAACTTTATGGCATGAGGACATCTTTTCCATGGACTTAGGTTTGTATCCCAAACCTTTGTTGCCCTTAGATAACTCTTGTGTATCTTGACCTATGTTTTTCATTTTAGACCCTTTAAAATCATTTGTTATTTTCTTAAGGGTCCTTTCTAATTTCTCAATTCTTGACGTCAAGACTTGATTTTCTATCCTTAAATTCTCAAATTTAGATTTTTCATTATTTTCTTAAGCATTTTTATTTTTATACATATATCTATCTTCCTTAAAATTTTTGCATAAATTATTTCCTACCTTCCTAATCTTAGTAAGGTGGTTTGCTCTATAGTTTTCCTTAGGATTATCATACTTACTATTTTCATGATAACTTGCTCTAAAATCATAAAAGTTATTTCTAACATTTATTTTATCATGATTAAGTACTGATCTTGCCCTGAAGCTGAGTAGATGGCAATAGGGAAGCAACGCTGAGGTGACTCTTCGTCTTCGCTGCGGCTCCTCCGCTCCTGCAACCCCAAGTCATTAGTGTCAAGCCGGGAGGGGGCTCCCGGCGACGGCCCTCCAACTCTCAAGTCACACACCGGCAAGCAAGGGAAACAAAGAAAGCAAAAATGAAGCAATGAATGGTGGTTTCCGAAGACGTGTGTGCGTACCTTCGTGGATGGCTGCTTCCCTCCTTATATAGAGCCTCGCCGAGTAGACTACGCGCTTCCTGGGTGGATGCGCATCCCCAAACTTTCCCTAAAAGCTAATATCGAGAAAGGATCCCTGACACCTTACCATAACGGGGCAAACGTATCTCTGCCTAGACGGCAGGATCTTCTTCCGTACGATCTTCTGTCCATCCGCGTCGTCAGTCGGTGACACTGACTCTCAAAAGGATGTTCTGTCCATATGCACCATTAATCGGTGGTACTAACTCCCAAAAGGATGTTGGCACGTATCCCCCGTTTCATTTATCGGCTGTTAGTCCGACTGGACTCCCCTTGATCGGTCCGACCGGCCGCCTCTTTGAACTCATGCGCCCATGTCTGGGCCGATCGGCTTGAGTGCCCCTTGCCTCGGTGTGTTGTAGGCTCAGCCAACCCTCTTTGAACTCTTCCGGCCAACCGGGGATGAAGGCCTTCCGATCGACTAGTCTCTTAGTTGACCATCCCTTGACTTCGGTGACCACCAAAGCGCTGAACTTCCTTGGAGGTGGGCCCTCCTGAGTCACTACCGGATCACATGCCTCCCCTTTATGTCTAGTCGAAGGAGGCTGAAAGTCCGACTGACTGGATAAAATGGTGCAAAAAATATTACTCCCTGTTTGGTGTTCCGATCGGCTATGTTTCTTCGCGGGAGATCCGCCGATCGGCCTAAGTTTTCCTTTACGAGGTGGGACCTTCCACAGGATGATCGGTCAGCGTGAGGGAGCATCTGACCATGAGCTGCTATCCCCGATCGGTCGGCCCATAGAGCTATTGCCCTAGCGCTTCTCCTCAGAAAAATCTCTCGAAACTAGAGCCATTTTGAGGCATTAATGCGGAGCACGCCTTCTTAATTGTTCTGACAATTGCCTTACGAGCGCATGCCATGTATCACTGCCTGCCGCCGCACGCTCGATGTGACAGGGGGGTATGCAACCTTTGGCGATTTGAATTTCAACGGCCAGATTTGTCCCTAGGTATTCATGATACCGATCGGATGGTTTAGCCTTTCCTTTGGAGGTTTATAAGCTAGCGGCCACCGCCTTCCTCCTTCAGCGTTTTCGTTTCCAGCTATTTCCTCTGTGTTCTTCAGCGAATTCTTCTTCTGCTCTCACTGCTTCCGCCTCCGATGAGTCCATTGCTTTCTTCTGTAGCCCTTCTCTATTCTGCCCTCTCCGACGCTCCTCCGGCGAACTCCTTCATCTATCTTTCACTCCCCTTTCTTCGCTTCTTCTTGGCCCTTCTCAATTACTTCTCCGACCATGGCCAGTACCTCACAGTCCTCGATCCCGGTGTCAGGTCCTTGGTACAACAACATGGAGTCCAGGTTCGACGAGGGCGATGCTCGGGCCCTCGCGAATACCTTCGAACTTCCCCTGGCTATGAGATCCATGTTCCATTAGCTACCGATCGACCGTCTGGTCTGCCAAGCGACTGTTCTTGCTTCTTCCGGGATCAGTTTGCTGCCGGTCTGCGGATGCCCCTTCATCCCTTCATTGTAGATGCGTGTAAATATTTTGGTTTATCCATTTCTCAGTTAGTCCCAAACTCTTTTCGTCTTTTATGCGGGGTAATTATCTTGTTCCGCTTGCATCACATCCCTCTGACCCCTTCTGTTTTCCACTACTTTTATTACCCAAAGTTTTCTGATCAACCGGACACCTTCCTCTTGCAGGCTCGCCCTGGCCTAGTCTTTTTTGACAGGGTACCCTCCTCCAATAAGCATTGGAGAGAATATTTCTTTCTTGTTCGCTTTCCCGATCGGCCACCGTTCCAAACCACTTGGCAACTTTCGTTGGGGCCCCAACCATCACTGCCTCGCTATAAGAGCACTCCGACCTACTTACAAGCCGCCTCCATGCTAGCCGGTCAGAAGTTCAACATTCATAAGTTGTTGGAGGAAGGCATCCTGGCGCTCTTCGGTCTTAGCCCGATCAGCCCGTCCGAGCCAGTCAACTTAGGTAAACTGTTGACTTGCTTTCTTTTTCTTTTTGTCTAACTAATTTCTTTCTTTATTTTGCAGCTGACATCATGATGAGGGCATGCTTGGTTGGGCAATCGAAGCTTACTACCGCTGACGTCGACAATGTAGTGGTTGAAGTTTTGGCCGAGCGCGGATTCCGACCAAACGATCTTCCAGAGCAATCACCCACCGATCGCGGGCTTGTAGGCATTCAGGAGGCTGGTGGGGAGTCGGGTCAAGTGCCGACAGAAGGAGCGACAATGGGTGCGGGGATCGCACAACTTCCGGCCACCCAATCCATTCCCGAGGAGGGTTCACTATCAGAGACACCGCTCGAGAATACGCGCAAGAGGCGCCGAGCGGAGAAAGTTGCTCGCTCAGCATCTTCAGCGGTGAGGATCGCTGATTGGACTGGTGCTTCTGGACCGACATTGCCGGAGGCCGCCAATGTCTCCTTCGACCGGACACCCTTCGATCCTCTTGTTGCCCCTCCCATCACCAGTTTACCGCCACTATCAGGTCAAGGTTGTATCTTAAGGTCAAGCATTAACCCTGCGCCCTTGTCTTCCTGAACTAGCCGGTCGGCTTCCTCTTAATCAGCCCCGACCGGCAGGAGACGCGCCACTGCAACCCTCCATCTTCCTACCGAAGAGCTTTCGGAATCGGGGGGCTCGACGGCTCAGACTGAACACCGGATCATCATTCGGGGCCCGCCACCTGGCCGAGGTGTGGGAGGATGCATGAGCCCGGGCGATGGCCGCGCCTCCGGGCATGCTGGCAGATAGCCACACTAGGCAACTTATAGGCGTGAGTTTCTTTCATCTTTTGTACCAACTTATTTGGCCTCATCTCTGATCTACTCCGGGTTCTTGTTTCTGCAGTTTTGGGTGGACGACCTGGCGATGTGTCAGAGGCTCGCTTTTGTGGAGGATGAGCTGAGACGGTTGAAGGAAGCTCCTGGCCAGTCGGGGACCACTCATGGTCTGAACGACACTCAAGTGGCTCAGCTGCAGGCCGACTTGGCCAAGAGTGAAGAGCTGCTAGCTGCCGAACGGGGTAAGAGTGCTGAGCAGGCCGGATACATCGACCGGCTTAAAAAAGAGATCACTACATTTGAGAGCAAAATCACGCTCGCCACTACCCGCAAGAAAAGGGTCGTTGATGATTTGGAGAAGAAGAATGTGGAAGCCCGGGCTCTCGAGCATAAGCTGAAACAGGCAGAGCACGAGCTGAAGAAGGAGGAGGACCTCCTGGCATCTGAATGGCAAACTCGCGAGTTCGAAGAAGCCACTTTAAGGAGCCAGCTGTCCGACAAGGATGCTGATTTGGCGGTGGTGAAGGCAGACTTGGACGGTGCCCGGTCGGCCCTGGAGGCACATAAAGAAAGTGAGCCTAGTCGCTTCGAAGAGATGAAGGTGGCCTACATCCGGTCTGACACCTTCATCGACAAGTTCGTTGCCCGGATTCTTCGACTTTTCGGACTTGCCGTTGACAACGTTTTTGACCAACTCAAGAAGAAGGGACACCTGCCCGTTGATCTGGCAGGCACTATCATTGACCGCAACCAGCTCAACGACTCCATTCCAGAAGACGCTTTGGATTACTTAGAATGAGTGTTGCCATCTCTTTGTATGCCTTGTTTGGGGGTCTTTTGGTTGTACTTTATGTTTGCCTTCATCCGATCGGTGTCAACTTTTAGGCAAAATTCGGGCCCATCTTCTTTCTAACATTTTTTTTTTCCATTTTTCCATTTGTCTTCCAAATGCGACTAAGTGATCGTCTTCATACCCGCTTATCTAGTCGACGATTTGTGTGTGACTCAAGTGGTGCGAGAGTTTAAGGTTGCCGCTCGACCGCCGATGACGCTAGGGTTTAAGGTTGCTGCTCGACCACTGATGACACTAGGGTTTAAGGTCGTCGCTTGACCGCTGATGATGCTAGGGTTTAAGGTCGCCGCTCGACAGTCGATGACGCTAGGGTTTAAGGTCGTCGCTCGACCGCCGATGACGCTAGGGTTAAAGGTCGCCACTCGACCACCAATGACGCTAGGGTTTAAGGTTGTCGCTCGACCACCGATAATGCTAGGGTTTAAGGTCTCCGTTCGACCACAGATGACGCTAGGGTTTAAGGTCGCCGCTCGACCATCGATGATGCTAGGGTTTAAGGTCGCCGCTCGACCGCCGATGACGCTAGGGTTTAAGGTCGCCGCTTGACCGTCGATGACACTAGGGTTTAAGGTCGCCGCTCGACCGTCAATGACGCTAGGGTTTAAGGTCGACGCTCAACCGTCGATGACGCTAGGGTTTAAGGTCGCCACTCGACCGTCGATGACTCTAGGGTTTAAGGTCGCCGCTCGACCACTGATGACGCTAGGGTTTAAGGTCGCCGCTCGACCGCCGATGAAACGCTCGTTAAGAAGTGGTTTGGAGAAATCCAATTGTTTTCTTCCTGCGTCCAACAAGAATACATACATGCCAGGGCACATGAATTCACTCGCGCACCTCTTACCAGGCTCTGTAAGGTTGGAGGTGGTTTGCACTCCATGGTCGATCCAGCCTTCTTCCTTCCACATCTTCCAAAATAGCAGGCACCTGATTGCAACTTCTCCACTACTTTGAATGGGCCTGCCCATGGAGCTTCGAACTTTTTGACGTCGCCGACCGGCTTAACCCTTTTCCAGACTAGATCGCCACCTGAAAAGATCTAGGGATTACCTGCCGATTCTAATTTTGTCGCATTCTTTGTCGGTATGCCGCAAGCCGGGCAGCTGCCTTATCGCGAGCCTCGTTGATCATGTCGAGTTCCATCCACCTCCTTTCGTCATTTCCGTTGTCGTAGTGCAGCACCCGATCAGACTCAACTCCAATCTCCACGGGGACGACAACTTCCCCGCCATATACCAGATGGAAAGGAGTGAGGTTGGTTCCCTCTTTGGGGGTTGTTCGAATCGGCCATAACATGCTAGGTAGTTCGTCCACCCAACTGCCTCCTAGGTGGTCAAGTCGAACACGCAATATTCGAAGGATTTCCCGGTTAGTGACCTCAGCCTGTCCATTGCTCTGGGGGTAGGCCACGGAGGTAAAGGCTTGTTGTATGTCGTAACCCTCACACCATTCCTTTAGCTCTTGGCCGATGAACTGTCTTCCATCGTCCGACACGAGTCGCCGAGGAATGCCGAATCAGCATATGATGTTCTGCCATATGAACTTCTTGACCATACTTTCTGTTATCCTTGCTAGCGGTTCGACTTCCACCCATTTTGAGAAATAATCTACAGCTACGAGCAAAAACTTTCTTTGACCGGTCGCCATAGGAAAAGGGTCAACTATGACCATTCCCCATTGGTCTAACGGGCATGCGACAGTGGACGCTTTCATTTCGACGACCGGGCGATGTGCCGAATTGTGTTACCTTTGACAGGACAAGCAGGTGGCCACTACCCGGCTCACATCTTCCTGGAGTGTAGGCCAGAAGTATCCTGCCAGGATAACTTTCCTTGCCAGCAACCGTCCACCTGGATGTCCCCTGTAGGAACCTTGATGTACTTCTTGAAGAATGTATTCAGCATCCTCAGCACCCACACACTTGAGCAGAGGGCGTGAAAATACTTTTTAATATAATTGCTCGCCCACTAATGTGAACCGAGCAACTCGCTTCCTTAGAGTTCGATCGGCTTCATGGTTTCCTAGTTGCCCCCCCCCCCCCCCCGGTTGGAGGAACTCAATGATGGGTGTCCTCCAATTCTCCGGAAATGGTGTCCCTCCCGATCGGTCAACGTGCACCACTAGGGAGACTTGCTCGACTGGGCAACTGGTGACGATTGGCATCATTGCACTGGCCAACTTGCCCAGTTCATCTGCTGTTTGGTTCTTCGATCGAGGAATCTTGTGTATGACAACCTCTTGGAAGTTCGCCTTGAGCTTCTTGAAGGCCTCCGCATATAGTCTGAGCCGCGTGCTATTGATCTCGAACGTTCCGGTCAATTGCTGGGCTGCCAACTGTGAGTCTGAGTGTAGGAGTACCTTGGTGGCACCGACATGCCGAGCAGCTTGTAGACCGGCTATGAGCGCTTCATACTCAGCTTCATTGTTGGTGGCTCGGTAATCCAGCCGAATGGATAACTGCATCCGGTCTTCTCTCGGAGATATGAGTAAGATGCCAATTCTGCTTCCCTGGCGAGCGGACGACCCATCCACGTACACCTTCCATGAGGATTCCGGCTCCGGGTTTTGTAATTCCGTGATGAAATCCGCCAATGCTTGTGCTTTTATGGCCGACCGGGGTTGGTATTGGATGTCAAACTCACTGAGTTTAGTGGTCCACTTGATTAGCCGACCGGATGCCTCGGGGTTGAGCAGTACTCGACCCAAGGCACTGTCGGTCAACACGATTATGGAGTGGGCCAGGAAATAAGGTCAGAACCTTCGCGCGGCGAGAACTAATGCATAAGCGATCTTTTCGAGACCGGTGTAGCAAGACTCGGCATCTTTCAATATGTGGCTCAGAAAATACACGGGTTGTTGTATTCCCCCCTCTTGCCTGACTAATGCTGATCCGATCGCATACTCAGTAGATGATAGATAAATCGAAAGTGGCTCCCCCACAATCGGCTTGGCCAAGATGGGCAGAGAGCTGAGATATTGCTTGAGCTCTTCGAAGGCCTGGTCACACTTGTTATCCCATTGGAACTTGGTCACTTGCCGTAGAATCTTGAAGAACGGTAGGCTCCGGTCGGAAGACTTGGAGATGAACCTTGACAAAGCCATGATTCTTTCGGTCAACCTCTGCACCTCTTTTAGATTGTGGGGCGGTGACATGTCTTGGAGCGCCTTTATTTTGCCGGGGTTTGCCTTAATTCCCCGTTCGGTGACGATATAGCCTAGAAAACGTCCGCCTTTAGTGCCGAACAGACACTTGATCGGGTTGAGCTTGATCCCGTAATTTCTCAATGTCTGGCAAGGTTCTTCTACGTCTGCACATAGGTCGATAGATCGGAAAGACTTAATGAGGATGTCATTGACATATACCTCCAAATTCCGCCCAATCTATTTCCGGAACACTTTGTTCATCATCCACTGATAGGTGGTGCCGACGTTCTTTAACCCGAACGACATGACCTTATAATAGAACGTCTCGTCGGCCGTGACGAAGCTGACTTTCTCCTGGTCTTTTTGCGCGAGGGGCACCTGATGATAACCTTGATAGGCATCGAGCATGCAAATCAGCTCGTACTCGGCTGTTGAGTCCACCATCTAGTCGATCCGTGGTAATGGGTAGGAGTCCTTGGGGCATGCCTTGTTCAGATCCCTGAAATCAATGCACACTCACCATTTATTACCTGGCTTGGAGACCAATACCACGTTGGCGAGCCAAGTTGGAAATTGAATCTCCTCGATGTGTCCGGCCTCTAGCAGCTTGTCCACTTCGGCCCGGATGATCAAATCTTGCTATTACGCTTCCTTTGCTTGACCGGTTGAGCATCTAGCCGGATGTGCAGTTCATGCTGTGCCACGCTTGGGTCGACTCCGAGCAACTCGTGAGTCAACCAAGCGAATACGTCATGGTTCCTTCGAAGGCAGGCGACCAGCTCCTCCTTTTGCTGGCCCGGCAGATCGGATGCTACGAAAGTAGTAGCCTCCAACCGACTCGGGTGTACTTGTACCTCCTCTTTGTTGTCATAGACCAGCGTGGGAGGCTTCTCTTTGATGACGTTCACCTCCAACCGGGGACATTTCCTGGCTACTTTAGCTTCCGACTTGACCATTTCAACGTAACAACGCCGAGCTGCCACCTGGTCGCCTCAGACCTCGCCAGCCAGGTTCCCCACAGGAAATTTGATCTTTTGGCAATAGGTAGACATTACGGCCTGAAACTCATTGAGGGTCTGCTGACTCAATATTACGTTGTACGCCGAAGGCGCATCCACCACAATGAAATTCATGGTGCGCGTCCTAACCAGTGGCTCTTCTCCGAGCGAGATGGCTAGCCTTACTTGCCCGATCGGCAAGACTTCGTTGCCGGTGAAGCCGTATAGTGGAGTTGCCATGGGCAGGAGCTTAGCTTGATCAATTTGTAATAAATCAAATGCTAGCTTAAAAATAATATTTACCGAACTTCCCGTGTCGACAAAAGTCCGACGGACGGTGTAGTTGGCGATCACCACCTTGATGATCAACGCATCATCATGAGGGACCTCCACTCCATCCAAGTCCTTGGGGTCGAAACTGATCTCTGGCCCTTCCGCCTTTTCCTTGCTGCACCCCACCATGTGAATAGATAACTGCCGAGCATGGCTCTTTCGATCTTGGTTGGAATCTCCTCCAATCGGGCTGCCTGAGATCATTCCAATTTCTCTGCGGGAGGTGTTTCTTCTGTTTTCTTCCTCTCGTGTAGAATGTATATTCCGCTCGTCGGAAACTCGAGTGGGGCTCCGACCCCGCGAATGATGTTCCTTCCGTTCGCCCGTCCTCTGACCATCAGTCCGCTGTTCAGTTTTGCGTTCGGGATGCCGATCCGGGGTGAGTGACCGGTGTTGGTATTCCCTTGGCTTGGGTCGGTGAACACTGGGGTTGCCACGACATTCCCATGTGTTGTGTGTTCCTGACCGGTGGAACTTACAGAACATCGGCATCCATTTCTTTCCTTTCTTCTGCTGATTGGCCTCTAAATGCACTGCATGCGTCCTTGGCTCGGGGTACTGTGGTGCCCCTGTGGCCCGAGGCCCTCGCGGGGGCTAATGGCTGCTGGGTACTCTTCGTTCGGATGGCGCGTGGGGCTTGGCTGGCGCTTCTTTTCTGCGTGCCGCCTGTGCTTCCTCCACGTTAATATACTCCATGGCTTTCTTCTGTAGATGGGCGAAATCACGTGGTGGCCTACAGATGAGTGACCGGAAGAACTAGCCTTCTACGAGTCCCTAGGTGAAAGTGTTTACTAGTACGTCCGAAGAGACTGCTGGTATATCCATCGCTACTTAGTTAAAGCGCTGGATATAGGTCCTAAGGGTTTCTCTTGGACCTTGCTACAGCGAGAACAAGTTGACACTTGTCTTCAGATGTCGGTGGCTGCTCGCAAAATGATGCAGGAAGGCCGCCCAGAAATCCTTGAAGCTACGAATGGACCCGCTCGGCAGCCGTGTGAACCATCGCTGCGCCGGCCCCGATAGGGTTGTCAAGAAGACCCTGCACTTAACCCCATCGGTGTATTGGTGTAGTGTAGCCGCATTGTCGAACTTGGCCAAATGATCATCAGGATCGGTGCTTCCATTATACTCTCCGATCGTCAATGGAGTGTAATGTCGGGGTAGGGGATCCTCCATAATTCCTCTTGAGAATTGATCATTGATCCTTTCAGGCGAGTCCTCATCTCGTGGCGCTTTCCCCTTTCTGGCATCCCTCTCGGGCGCCTCATCTGACGAGGAGCATCGGTCTCGGCGAGCTCAACCTCCTTCCTCCGAGGGTGTTCGGAACAATGCTCGGTGAAAGGGGATGGCAGCGTTGGGTGATGGTCCGTACGTATCCGATTTTTTACGGATGTCCTGGTCGGCTGTGGGTTCCATCCCGCGAACATGATCCCCTGGTTGGCTGGATCCTGAGACGGCTGGCTCCTGTATCGGTCGATCGACCAACATTCCCTGCTGCTGCTCCATTACCCTTGCCACCCCGGCCTGGATTAGCTTCTCCAATTCTTCTGTCGTCAGCGTTACGGTCGCTAATCTTCCGACGTCCTCCATCTTCTGCTTCTGGGTTCAAGTTGAGGTTCCCACAGACGGCGCCAATTTGATCCTGCCCTGAAGCTGAGTAGATGGCAACAAGGAAGCAACGCTGAGGTGGCTCTTCGTCTTCGCTGCAGCTCCTTCGCTCCTGCAACCACAAGTCATTAGTGCCAAGCCGGGAGGGGGCTCCCGGCGACGGCCCTCCGACGCTCAAGTCACACATCGGCAAGTAAGGGAAACAAAGAAAGCAAAAATGAAGCAATGAACGGTGGTTTCAGAAGACGTGTGTGCGTACCTCCGCGGATGGCTGCTCCCCTCCTTATATAGAGCCTCGCCGAGTAGACTACGCGCTTCTTGGGTGGATGTGCATCCCCAAACTTTCCCCAAAAGCTAATATCGATAAAGGATCCCTGACACCTTACCATAATGGGGCAAACGTATCTCTGCCTAGGCGGCGGGATCTTCTTCCGTACGATCTTCTGTCCATCCGCGCCGTCAGTCGGCGACACTAACTCCCAAAAGGATGTTCTGTCCATATGCACCATTAATCGACGGTACTAACTCCCAAAAGGATGTTGGCACGTATCCCCCGTTTCATTTATCGGCTGTTAGTCCGACTAGACTCCCCTTGATCGGTCCGACCGACCGCCTCTTTGAACTCATGCGCCCATGTCTAGGCCGATCGGCTTGAGTGCCCCTTGCCTCGGTGCGTTGTAGGCTCGGCCAACCCTCTCTGAACTCTTCCGGCCGACCGGGGATGAAGGGCCTTCCAATCGACTAGTCTCTTAGTTGACCACCCCTTGACTTCGGCGACCACCAAAGCGCTGAACTTCCTTGGAGGTGGGCCCTCCTGAGTCACCACCGGATCAAGTACCATTAACTAATGGTACCTTAGGTTTATTCTTTGAAGCTCCCCCTTGACTTGAGCTTCCTCCTTTGTTCTTGGTCAGATTTTTCCCTCTTAGACATTGATTCCGATAATGTCTTTTTTGATTGTACGAGAAGTACACAATATGCTCCTCACCATTTTGTATCACGGGGCTGACCTCTTTTGATTTTTTCCTTTGCCTTAGGTGCCACATTAGTCTTCTTCTTGACCAATCTTGGACACTTACTATCCATTCTCCCTACACTTAAAACATATGATATGATTTTTATTTTTATAAATTAAAATTGTTATAACTTCTTTGCTTGTAGGGGTGACATATGATTCTTCATTTGATCTAGATGTCAAGCTTGTTCTTGTTTCGGTGTCAATGAACTTCGTTCCCTCTCAATCCTTGAGGTGGATGCCTCTTCAACTTCATCCTCGGATGTTGAGCATTTCTCAATTTCTGAATCCTCATGCATTTAAAACAAAGAGTTTCCCTCTTTTCCTTTTTTATTACTTTGCGTTGAGGATGGATCTTCATGAATCCTTGCCAACTTGCTCCATAGCTCATTGGTATCTTAATATTCTCTAATTTTTCACAAGAGATTGTTAGGCATCAAATTAACCAACAATTTGGTTACCTTCTCATTTACATTTATGATTTTCTCCTCGATCCATTTCTTCTTCTTGAGGAGCTTCTCTTTGTTATCCATGGGAGCTTAAAATCCCTCCATTAGAGCAAAACATTGCTCTATATCCATTATAAGGAAATTCTCGACCCTTGAGTTCCAAAGACTGAAGCTTCCCAATCCGAATGCTGGAGGTGCTCGAGTTTTTATCTGAATCCATCTTGAAACACCATCTTTGAAGTTGAGCAACTTTACTTGTTGAAATTAGGGCTTGAAATCTCAACTTCTTCCTCTTCCTCTAGCTCATTGCTCTTTCAAGTAATTAGTCCAAAGAAGAGTGGCCCCATCTGATACCACTTATTAGGACATGTAGAGAGCTAGAGGAGGGAGTGAATAGATTCGATTGCTTCTTTAAACTTGATTTGCAGGAAAAAACTTGAAGCAATACTAACACCTTCATTTTACTTAGTATCCACCTCCTTGATGTTACTAATCCAAGGGTCTGCTCCTAACTCTCATAGATTCATTATGAAAACCCTAGACTTACTCTCACTGAAAACTTGGTGAAGAAGTCCTAGTAAGTCAAGGTTGACTGGATACTAGGCAAGGAGGAGTCCTAATAGGTCATAGTTGATCGGATGTTGGATAAAGGTGTAAAATACCGGAAAATAGGAGAATATGACTAAAGGAATTTTTCAGAATTTTTGGAAATTTTTCGGGAATTTTTCGGAGCTCGTATGGACAAGTTAACGGGGATAAAAACGGGTCCGGAAAAGCCTGTTTAGGCTATCCCATTTAAGTGAGGAAATGTTTATATTTACATTTCCTTTTTCTTTTATTTTCTTTATTTCTTTACTTTATTTTTCCCTCACCGTTTTCCCTCTTCCCCGAGACCTTCTCCCCCCTCGCGCCTGCAAGCCTTCTGCCTTAACCGCCCACGGCGGTTCTCCTCCTCTCCCTCGCGTGCCGACGCTACCTTTCTTCTTCCTCCCCGGAGCCTGCCAAGCGCCGGCGAGCGCGAGCCACTGCTGGACAAGCCGTCGGCTGTGCCCTAGTGTCCTTGTTGACGGTGCCGACACCCACAGAAGTTTCCTCTCCTCTGCCGACAGTCGCCCTCACGGAGTGATCCCGACGCTGCCGTCTTGCGCCGAGCAGCAGTGTCGCTGGCTACTCCTTCGAGGAGTGCCCTAGGTGCTGATGCCGCACCTCTCTTCCTCTTCTCCTTTCGGCATCCGAGCCCTAGCACCGGTCGACTCTCTGTGCCG
Organism: Zingiber officinale; assembly: GCF_018446385.1. Lineage (NCBI taxonomy): Eukaryota > Viridiplantae > Streptophyta > Magnoliopsida > Zingiberales > Zingiberaceae > Zingiber > Zingiber officinale. Next base: position 12,164,521 of record NC_056005.1, read on the forward strand.
GCACCCGAGCCCAGTGCCGTCGCTGTGCCCTAGCGAGCCCGATGCCACTCCTTTGCCACTGCTGCTACACACTTTGCCCCAGTGCCGAACCGACCCTTTCTTCTGCCCTAGCCGAGCCTCACTTTGGCGTGAGTTGCTGCCCTGGATTTTACCGAGCTTTGGCTTTAGGGTCAGTGGCTCACTCTAGCTACGACCACGGTTCCGGTAGCAGGTGTTCTATCGACAAATTAACGACGAAGTGTACAAATTTGGGTGAGTTTGGATTGAGGTAAATGCATTGTTGCGCGTATAAATGATTTAGGTTTGAATTATTAATCTAATGGGTTGATTAGGGATTAGATAACTAACCCTAATTAACCGTTGGATTTAATTAAGGTAGGTTGAGGTTATATGACTAGGGTTGTACCCTAAATTAGTCTTAGGGATTTTATTTAGCTGTTCTTATGAAGTTAGCTAAATAAAATATAATTGTATTGGTGACACAGGACTTTGACGCGAGACGAGTATCTCGGAGTCGGATTGGACCTTTCTATTTTCGGAGGCGGGTACTTTTGACTTATTGTCTTTGATATGCTTAGTAATGAAATTAACATGTTGCATTAATTGTGTTTCTTATTTGTTTCGGTTAATCACTGCCCAATACATGTTACCTGTTTGATTGATTGTTTGTTTGCATCTCATATTGATCTTGTACCCGATCTATCATGCTCATGGGTAGTGATATAACCATGTTTCACATGTTCAGGACCTAGGTTGGATACCTTATTGATCAGTATATTTTGTTTTGATCTATTCACTATGGTGCCCATTGTTATATGCCCAGAGGTTGTTTTAGCATATTACCTTGCTTAGTGACATGCACCATTTGCATGATCGCATGCTGTGCGATAGATTGCTCCATTATTGTTGAGCACTTTGCCAGTTTTCATCGCTCCGTTGTGACGCTCATGGGTAGCGTGACACGTGGTAGCACGCCGCTTGACTCTTCCAGGTTCGTTGATCCGCCTGTGGGTAGTGTGACGCAGCTGTAGCACGTTAGAGATTCCTCCCGTACAGTACTCGGAGATGAGAGCATTGCGCCCCCATTTATGATTTGGGGTAGAGTACGTATGTACTCCGACAAGATCCCGTCCACTCGATCACTCATCGGGAGTAGTGTTGCAGAGTGCACGGTTGTCACATCCCTACCCACTTGGTCCCACTTTTGTTGTGAGTTGCTGGCGTCCGGGGTGACCATGACATTGGCATCATATGCATGATGCATTTATTGTTGTGATTGTGTTTGCTATTTATATGTCGCATATTGTTTGGATACCTATCTTTGACATGCATGTGTCTTCTATACCTTCTTGTTTGTCCTTATGCCGGGTCCCGTTAGCATGATTCTCTCGCCTTCTTCGGTTTGCATTTACCTTTATCTTTATCAGGAGACTGTACGCATGATTAGTGCTAGGTGTTATTTCTTTACTTTGTATATCAATTGTACCTGCTGAGTGTTGGACTCACCCCGCCTCCATTGTTGTTATTTTCAGGTTGATGCTGTCAGGATGGAGTTCCAGTCGTTAGTCCCCACTGCACGTAGTGCTAGATCCCCTGCAGACCTCGAGGATTGATTGACTTTTGAGTTTTCTTCTCGTTTGTTTATGTTTAGACTTGATTTGTTTGATACTTGGACGTTGTATTTATTATTGTGATGTCGATGGATTTTATTTGGTCTTATTCTACTACATGCCTGCCGGGTCGGCATAAGAGGTGAGTTTCGTCGGATTTGAGTTTTACGAGTGTAGTTGAGTAGGGTGGTTTTTGAGTCAGAGTATTACTGCTTTGTTTGATTATATATAACTGCGTGGATGTTTGTGTGGTTGTGTTATATTTATTGTTATTATTCCAGCCGCATGTGGTTGAGGTATGGAGATATGTAGAAAGTTTCAGATTGTCCGCCGTACAGGGGAGATGCTGCCGAAATTTCTTCGGACGGGGACTCCTCTGGGGCGTGACAAAAGGAGCCCTAGACTTAGGTTTGGAAATTAGGGTTTGGTAATCAATTAGGCTAATTAATTACCATAGCTTAAGTGATTACCCTAATCACTTAAGCTCATTATCACAATAAATAGAATGAAGTTGAATCAATTAGGGTAATCGATTCAGCAAGCCTTAATCAATTAGGTTAATCGATTAAGGTTGATTCTGTAGGAAACAATAGCTATGGTAAGGGATTAAGAAGTGAAGCTTAATCACTTACAGCTAATTCTCACATGAAAAGAAAGCTTCCTATCGATAAGGAAGAATTAATCGATTAGGGTAATTAATTAAGCTTTAAAAATATAGTCATTTTTGTTAGAGTGTATACTAAAAGCCTAGCTTTTTGTAAACATTTATTTTGAAATAAAGAATCACATTGGTCAAATTGTCTACATTTATGCTAAGTATAGTTGTTCAATTAATTTATATTGTAGATAACATGGTGTGTGGTGTCACACACAGAAGATAATATTATCAATTCCTTATAAATTATAAACAGTAGCTCACGACTGAGATGGAAAGGAACAAACCATTGGAATAGTCGTAGTGTAATTAGGTATTAGTTTATCTTGACTGATAAATTACACTAGTACACTCTGAGTGTATTGAGCAGGACCATTTAAGGTAAGTTCTTTTTATACTGACTTAATAAAAGAACAAGACCTTTGTTATTATGGAAGTGTGTGCTCTTAATCCCGATATAATAACAAGCACGTGTACTTAGTATTTATTTCTTTGACTTATCAAAGGGTGAGATTTAGCTCGATAAATCAAGAGGTCCGATAAGTTGAGAAATGAGATTATTTATAGTGTGTGTTGTTGATTATAGAAGGAAACTGTGTCCTAATAATCTAGGTTGATAATGTCCCCAAGGGGATCTCATAAGGATTGTCATGTAAACCCTGCAGGTGGACTTAGTCCAGCATGACGATAAGGTTCAGTGGTACTACTCTTGGAATTAAGAAATTAATTAAAGTGAGTTGTCAGTAACTCATTTAATTAGTGGGCATTCGACGTCTTAAACACAGGGAGATTAACACACTCATGATAAAAAGGAGCCCAAAATGTAATTTGGGATTGGTGCGGTAGTTCAATAATAATTCTTTAGTGGAATGAATTATTATTGATGAAATAAAGTTGGGTGTTCGGGGCGAACATGGGAAGCTTAATTTCATCGGGAGACCAAAACCAATTCCACCTCTCGGTCTCTATCGTAGCCTCTTATTTATAAAGTGTGATACTCACCTATACCCACCTTCCTACCCAACCTTAGGTGGTCGGCCAAGCAAGCTTGGAGTCCAAGCTTGGGCAGGCCAAGCCATAGGTTGAGCCAAGTAAAGGTGGCCGACCCTAGCTTGGAGCCCAAGCTTGGTGTGGCCGGCCATGTAAAGAATAAAAGGGATTTTATTTAAAATCTTTCCATATGTGGAAGCCATGATTTTAAAAGAGAGTTTAAAATTTAAATATTTCCTTTTATAGCTTCCTACAAAAGATTAGGAGAAAGATTAGATATCTTTCCTTATTTGTAGTTAAAAAGAAAGATTTTAATTTTAAAGAAAATTTTCCTTTTTGGAAATCATCCACATGTTTTAATAGAGAGATTTTAATTTATAAAATTTCCTTTTATAACCAACCATGAAGGGAAAAATTATTAGAGAAATTTTTATTTTAAAAATTTCCGGAAACAAATAAGGAAGTTTTAATTTTGTGTTTAAAACATGCCTTATTTGGACCACATGAGGTGGCTGACCATGATAAGGGTTAAAAGGAATTTTTAATTAAATTTTCCTTATTAACTAATGGCAAGGAAAATAAGGGAATATTAATTATAATTAAATTTCCTTATATGCCAAGACCAAGGAATATAAAAGAGGGGGTAGAGGTGCCTCACCTCACACAACATATCATCTAGTATTCCCTCTCCTCTTCCTTGGTGTGGCTAACCCTATTCTCTTCTCCTCTTCTCTTCTTCTTTAGTGGCCGGTGCTTCCCTTTTTGGAGTTCTTGTCGTGGCCGATTTCTTGCTAGGAGAAGAAGGAGAGAAAGGAGGCTTTGCTCTTGCATTCCATGGAGCTTGAAGGTTGGTGGCCGCAACTTGCAAGAAGGAAGGAATCTTGGTGGTTCTCATCTTGGTAGATCGTTGCCCACACAACGTCCGAGATAAGTAGAGGAATACGATAGAAGATCAAGAGGTTGTTGCTTACAAAGAAAGGTATAACTAGTAATTCTATTCCGCATCATACTAGTTTTTCTTTGTAAAAATTTGGAAATACCAAACACAAGAGGCTAGTGATTCTAGGTTTTGAATTTGTGTTTCTTTTCTTTTTCGATCTTGTGATTTGATTGTTATTTTTGGTTAAACCTAGGGTTACTGTAAGGAAATTAAATATTAAATTTTGTTGAAAGGCTTTGTTTAGGAAGTGGTGGTTGCTCCCATATCCAAGAAGGCCTAGTGCCTCGCCATGTTTAACCTGGAAGTCAATCTCTGAAATTAATATTTAATTGAATTTGTAACATGGGTGGATTTGGATCAATAATGTTAAGTATCATTTGCGATCCAAGTCTAAATCTCTAAGAATAAATAAGTTAAATTTGGAATCAATAATGTTAAGATCTGTTTGTGATTCCTAATTTAATTTCTAAAGAACACAATAGATTGTTAGGAATGGTTCAGGACATGTATAAAATTTTTATACAGGGGAACCGGTACGATATTCCCAATAGCAACCAACAATTGGTATCAGATCTAGGGTTTGCCTCTGTGTGTTTGGTTTTCAGTTTAATTATGCACATGTCATACATAATTTAGGCAGGATAATAGTAGGAAATGCTAACTCTGTGGTTGCAGGCTCCAACTATTATAGCTTATGGTTATTGTGTGTGATTGGACCCTTGGACATGTCAAAGGCATTTTATTGTGTGTGCATGATTGTATTTAACTAATACAGCAGGAGCTGTATTAGCCCTAGGATTTTACATTTATGTTTGATCTAGACTTGATGTACATTCCCTTGTGGAATATAGGATTCATATATGTAAAGTTTTATTTTTTCTGTCGCGGATCGTATCCTTACGAGACGTGGTACTATTGGAGGACCAAAGGCGCAGCGGAAAAGGAAGCTCGATGGACCCGACGGTATGAACCCTAGGGCTGGCAGCACGTGAAGGACAGTGATGGAAAAGCCCATAATAGTTGGAAAATTAATTTCTATATCTATTGCTTTTATTTACTGTGATGTATGTGATGTGTGCTTGCTAGGTTAAAATTCCTCACCTTAAATAACTAAGTGGGAGAGGAATTTTTAAAATAAATTCCACGGTCTCCATTACTGAGTTGTAAGTGATGCAAACAAACTTGTGCGTTGGCTCTGAGTGCCTTCCTCCATATCGGATGAGTTTGTTTGCGGATCACTAGATCAAACTTCCATTTTGGATAATTATAGGAAATTAATTAGGAGCGTGCGATCTTCCCCATCGGAAGGGGCACAATCCTATTTAATGGACTAAGTATCAAGTAATGGTATACACTTAGGCACATTTAATAGTATCCTCCCCATCGGAGTCACTGCTATTATTTGTGTGACCGAAGGAAAACCAACTATTAATTTTATTTGTCATAAAGTTAGGTTGACAAGAATAAAATTAATGGGTAAAACCTCCTCTTACAAATGTTTGATTTTGTATACGTCCACACTATCGTGGCATACAAAATTCACGGTGATTTGATGTGTTGGTAAATTTAAATAATATTATTTGAGGAATCAATTTTATTCTAAATTTAGAGTCTTGACCAAAGTTTATTTTATGATTCTTAGGATGTCTTTCAACCCGTTGGCTATTATACTGAAAGAGAACAAACTTACTAGTCCCAACTATATAGACTGGAAAAGAAACCTGGACATTGTCCTAACTGTAGAAGGCTATAAGTTTGTACTGTCAGAGGTTTGCCCTAATGTGCCTAATAGTGATTCTAATGAAGAGGAGATTGAGCATCATAAAAAATGGGTAAAAGCAGATGAGATGACACGATGTAACATTTTGGCTTCAATATCAAATGTGATGTAACATCAGCATCAGGATTTACCAACTGCTTATGATATAATGAACAATCTCAAGGATCTCTTTAGACACTAGGATCGGGGTGCTAGGCAAGAAGCTATGAGAAAATTAATGACAACCACCATGTCAGAAGGGACACCCGTAAGAGATCATATCCTAAAGATGATGACTTATTTAAATGAAATACAAATCCTTGGAAGAGAAATCAATGGGGAAACCCATATCGATATTATTCTCCAAACGCTACCCAGAAGTTTTGACCATTTTTGCCTGAACTATAATATGAATAAAAGGATGTATTCATTAGCGAAACTGCTGACAGAACTTCAAGCAGCAGAAGGGCTATTTCGTCAAAATTCTCAAATTCACTTTGCTGAAAATGGTTCTACTTCTAAGTCGAAAGGCAAGAAGAAGAAGAAACAGGCTGGCTCAGGAAAGAAGGTGAATAGACCTCAAGGAACAGGACCAAAAGTTGGTATGAAGAAGCCAAAGGGCAAGTGCTTCATCTGCAAGCAGTCTGGACATTGGAAGGCAGACTGTCCTCGTAGGAGAGAGAACAATAAAGGTATATCTTATTCTCTTGTAGTTGAAACATGTTTAGCGGTGTTATCTACCAGTACCTGGTGTGTAGATACAAGAGCCACTGATCATGTCTACAATTCTTTGCAGGGGTTCCAGGAAACCTGATGACTATTTAAAGGAGAGATAACCGTATACATGGGCAATGCTACTATGGTGGAGGCTGTTGCAGTGGGAGACACCTACTTATCATTTGATAGGAATAGAAATTTAATTTTAAGAAATTGTCTTTATGTACTCAGTTTCAGAAAGAATTTAATTTCAGTTTCTAAACTGTATTTGGATAGATATTATGTTTCTTTTAATAACAATGTGGTTATCAAGAGAAATAGGGTTATTATCTGTTCTGGTGCATTGGTTGGCAATTTATATACTTTAAATCTAATTTCTCCCATAAAGCAATAAATGGAAATTAATAACACATCTTCTAATTCTAATAAGAGAAAGGAACCTTCGGAAATGAACCAAATATATCTTTGGCATCTAAGGCTTGGCCATATTAACTTAAGTAGGATTCAAAGGCTTATAGCTGATGGACTCTTGGGTTCATTAGTAGTGGAAAACTTTCCAACCTGTGAATCTTGCTTGGAAGGTAAAATGACCAAGAGACCTTTTAAGGCCAAGGGGTATAGAGCCAAAGATGTGTTAGAATTGGTTCATTCTGATTTGTGTGGTCCTATATCTATCCAGGCAAGATGTGGTTTCGAATATTTTGTCACTTTTATAGATGACTATTCGAGATACGGATATATTTACTTGATGCGCCGCAAGTCTGAGTACTTTGATAAGTTCAAAGAGTACAAGGCTGATATGGAGAAACGTCATGGTAAAAGTATCAAGACACTACAGTCTGATCGTGGTGGCGAATAACTCTTAGGAGAGTTTAGGAATTACTTATCAAAGGCCGGGATACAATCCCAATTGTCCGCACCTGGTACACCCCAACAAAATGGTGTCGCAGAATGAAGGAATATGACTCTTATGGAAATGGTTAGATCGATGATGAGTTATTTATAATTACCAAATTCATTTTGGGGATATGCTCTGGAAATGACAGTGCACATTCTGAACTTGGTAACTTCTAAATCAGTACCCTCTACTCCCATAGAATTATGGAATGGGTGAAAGCCCAGTCTGAGACATATTCGGATTTGGGGTAGTCCAGCACATGTGCTGAAAGCAGATGCTGATAAGTTGGAATCTCGTACAGAAGTTCGCATGTTTGTGGGTTATCCTAGAGGAACAAAAGGTGGTTTATTTTATAGTCCTAAAGATCATAAGGTCATTGTTAGCACCACTGCCCAGTTTTTAGAAGAAGACTATATAATGAACCATAAGCCCAAAAGTAAAATTGTTCTATAAGAAATTAGAGAGGACACGCTTACTTTAGTACCAATAGTACAAGATGAAATATCACAAGAAGCCGCAACACGTATCACAAATGATACACAACCACAGACAGTGTCTTGTCATAGTGGGAGGGTTGTGAGGCAACCTGAGAGATTCATGTTTTTGGGAGAGTCTTCGGACTTGATCCCGAGTAAACATGAACCTGATCCCCGGACATATGACGAAGCACTCTAAGATAAAGATGCAGTATCTTGGCAAAAAGAGATGAATTCTGAAATAGAATCTATGTATTCTAATAATGTCTGGGAGCTTGTAGAACCATCAAATAGTGTAAAAGCTATTGGATGTAAATGGATCTATAAAAGGAAAAGAGGGACAGACGGGAAGGTGGAAACCTTTAAAGCAAGGCTTGTTGCGAAGGGGTATACTCAGAAAGAGAGAATCGATTATGAGGAAACCTTTTCGCCAGTAGCTATCCTTAAGTATATCCGAATACTCTTATCTATTGCTGCTCATATAGATTATGAGATTTGGCAAATGGATGTCAAGACAACTTTCCTTAACGGAAGTCTTGAAAAAAAACATCCATATGAAGCAACCAGAGGGGTTCATTGAAAAAGGCAAATAGCATCTAGTGTGCAAGCTCAATCGATTCATTTATGGACTGAAGCAAGCTTCAAGATCTTGGAACATTTGGTTTAATGAAGTAATCCAGTCATATGGATTTATTCAGTGTCCGGATGAGTCTTGTGTATACAAGAAGTGTAATGGAAACGTGGTGGTATTTCTTGTATTATACGTAGATGACATTTTGTTAGTTGGAAACAATATCAAAGTGTTGTCAGAAGTAAGGGTATGGTTGTCCAAACAATTCGATATAAAGGACTTAGGAGAATGTGCACATATTCTTGGGGTCAAAGTGATAAGGGATCGCAAGAAAAGGATGTTGTGCTTGTCCCAAGCTTCATATATAGATACAATCCTTGCTCGTTTTAGCATGCAAGACTCCAAGAAAGGTTTTCTACCTTTTAGGCATGAAGTAGCTTTATTTAAAGAGACGTCTCCGAAGACATCAAAGGAGATAGAGGACATGAAGGCAGTTCCCACTACAACAAAAACCCTCATAGACATCGGTGGAACAACAACAGTTTTAAGCAAAAACCGATGTCTTTGAGTATTTTACACCGGTTTTTCCAAAAACCGGTGTCTATGAGCACAAATTTTTGCTCATAAACATCGGTTTTTTAGCCGATGTCTATAAGCGCCCTTTTTTCGTTAATAGACACTGATTTTAATAGCGGGGTTTTAAAACCCGATGTCTATGAACCAAAATAAAATAATATAATTTTTCCACCAATACTTAGCCAAAATTTACAACACTTCACTCTTCCCTCCAAACCTAAACCTATATCGCGCCGTCCACCGTATACCGTCACGACGCCACCACCACTTTCCTCCTCGTCTCATCTCCCTCTTCCCCTTCCTAGATCTACGAAAGATGGCATCTTTTTCGTGGAAGGAGGAGGATGTGCTACAGTGCTGCGATAGCAAGCGTTTCACCAAGGAGCTTGCCTCCACCTCTCCATTTTTCGACCTCCACCACGCAATCCAGTCCGCCCATGGGATTTGGTTCAATAAGGTCACACTTTTGACCTCTTCTTCTACCTCTTTCTCTTTTTCAGTGTTTCTATTTTATTCTTCCTTCCAACCTCACCACCTTTCTTCTTCCATAATTCTATCTTTATATTTGCTTTTGTTTTCTTTAATCTGAATCTCTTATTTCTGCCCCGTTGTTGTTTTGGTGCTCGATCATCTGGTAAATCTCATTTCTTTTTTCCTTTAATCCATTTATCAAAGGTATACTTTCTGATCTGAAATTTATCTTCCATCGTATTATTGTTTTGTTTTCGATCCTTAGGTTTTATCTCTTTTTTTTCTCGATTTTAACTTATGCGGCTGCTTTGATTTGATTTGGTGAAGAAAAAGTGGAGTTTTCTACTGAGATTTGATGGGTTCTCTGTCTATGATGGAGCGAGAGCTGATTTCGTCTCGAGTTTGATGGTATTTGTTTAGCGTTTAGTCTGGCGATTGTTGAGTTGCTTTTCTTTTTGTATCTAGAAGACGATATCGATTATTTCTCATCTAGTGGCGATGCTACTTATTTAGAGACATTTAATGATGTCTTTAACCGTGTGTTTGATTTCTGCTGTGTAGAACACCTAAGGAAATGGTGAAGGTTGTTGCTGTCTTGGGTAATAGTGAGGGTGTTAAGGGCACAATTTACTTCGTCCAGGAAGGATATGGTGAGAAATCTCTTGAAATACTACTTGTGGAATGCTAACTTCCTTTCAGATCTAGGGTTTCAACTTCAACCATTTTGATTTTTCTGTGAATTTGTGATCCGATCTGATTTTGGGATGTAAATCTTTGTGATAGGTCCAACCACCGTCACCGGATCCATCACTGGCCTCAAGCCTGGGCTTCATGGCTTCCATGTGCATGCTCTTGGAGACACCACCAATGGATGCATGCCAACTGGTAAAATTATTTACCTTTTCCTTCATGGCGATCTACTGAGTTGCAAGTTTCTGATTGAAAGGATTAAATTACTGATTATGTACTCATGCTCTTGTATACTGCAGGGCCTCATTTTAATCCTGCTGGAAAGGAACATGGTGCTCCTGAAGATGAAAACTGACATGCTGGTGATCTAGGCAATGCCACTGCTGGCGAGGATGGTAAGTTGCTTTATCATCAACTCATGATGTTACTTTTGTTATCTATTTTTACCCATATTTACTATAACACTTTTTCTTGTAAAAAAAAAAAATCAAACTATGGCTTGATCAACATTTTTTACTGCTTCTCAGGATACTGATTGGTTGCAAGTTCAATGGTACTATTCCTGTTGAACTAGGCAATCTATCCCAGCTCCAGACCTTGTTAATTAGGATGTAATTTCCACTGTCTTACTATTTTTGCTAGCTGAGGAACAGGAGTCTAATGATTCAAACCTGTGTCACAGATCATTAAATGCAAACCATTTTATTGGTAGAATACTTGCATCCCTGGGTAGGCTAGACCTGGCAAACAATCACCTCAGTTTTCCATGCATGATCAAATAAAAAACTTACGCGGTGAAGAATTAACGATGATGAAATATGTTCTTATCAGACACTTGAACAAGAATCATCTCTCAGGTCCAATTCCACTAAGCCTTTTCAGCTCTAGCATGAATGTTAAACATATGTAAGATATATCAGCACTATTGCCACCTGAAGCTTCCTTGTAATAGGCTCTCTGCATACTAACTTGTTGTTTGCATTCAGACTGCTTGACAGCAATAACCTTTCTGGGGTTATTCCAGAATCAATTGGACTTCTTCAGAAACTCGAAGTTTTGTGAGTGCTTGCTATTAATTTCCATTTCATCAAACTGTTTGTTTATATCTTTCTTGCGCTTTACTTAGACGGCTAGACCGCAATAATATACTAAAACTATTTATATCAAACTGTTTGTAAGTTTTAGATAGATTGTAGAGAGAACTTGAAATACTATACTTGATTACCTTACAAATTTCACTGATATTTTCTCTATATTTTGGTCATTCTCTCAGTATTCCTAATCTAAATCAGGTTGTATTTATACAGTTGCCGTATAACAGTTGTCGTATAACAGATTATTTCAAATTTGTAGATCAAAAAAGCTGAGCAAATAAGTAAAATTATGGTAAATGGTTTATTTTTGTAAAGCATTTGATCTCATGTCTCTAAATTATTGGCTTATTCTTGTTTTCAGTGTTTTGGTTCCTGGTCATTTATATTTTCAGTGTTGTTTCTTTTCTTTTTTGCTTTAATGAGCTCTACTTATGTTATTTCCATGGAGATCATGAATCACATCAGAAGGTCATTGACTTGGTAAAAGAATACAACGCTCAGTCCAAGGACAACATTATTTCCATAATGCTAGATACTAAGGTACGTGCCTCTGCGAACATTACTTAGCTCTTACTGTTGACTTAGCAAAGTGCATTTCTAAAATGCTTGACATTGTTTATATCTAATATTCTTGAGATTTAGCTTATTACATTGGCGGAATATGCACTTAGTATTTTCTTCTCTATGATTCATTTTCTCTTTAGGACTCTTCCATCAATGTTGTTGCTTCATCTTATTTAACTGAATATCACTCAGTATGATGCCTTAAATTAAATTTTCCAGCATAATAGATGTGGTGAATATTATTCTTAACATACTGTTTCAACACTACCTGAAAGGAGGTTTCCTCCAAATTAAAAGCATTACAAAGCTTATATGAGCTATATCCTTGGTTACTAACTGAGAAAGAACAAATAAAACAGAAGTACATATACTTAATCTGACACTGTAGTCATATACACTATACAGGGCCCTAAGGTAAGAAGTGGGGAAGTGGTTTAGCCTATCTTGCTCAACGAAGGGCAAGAGTTCAATTTCACTATCAAAAGAGGAGTCAGTTCAGGAGATACTGTCAGTGTAAACTATGATGATTTTGTTAATGATGTTGAAGTTGATGACATTCTTTTGGTTGACGGTAAGTATACTTTTCAGATGACTCTTGCTTTTAGATGTTTCTTTTTCTTTTTTACTAGTTGCCCTCAGTACTCATTATTTTGTTTTATTTTATTCAGGTAAGAGAACTGGAGAATCAATTAAATGGTGAGAGGACAATCAAGAAGGATGTTGCAAAGTTCCCAAAGCCTCCAGTGGCTCCTTTAAGATGGAAGTCTCCTTTACAAAGAATCACCAATCAATTGTCACCCTCAGGAAGAATAGTTATGTGTAATTTGTGAATACTGACTTGATGTGCACAATATCTATTATCTTTTTATGTTGTAAAAAGAATATTTATGTGTTGGTTATATAATTATTGACTTGGTGTGTTTAGATACATCGGTGCATTTTTATTTGTGATTTTCTTAGTGAATTAATAATATTAACTTAATTTTATGATTTGCTTGGTGATAATATTGGGTTTTTACTATTTCGAAAATCGAATTTGTGTCGTTAAACAACACTGATATTACATCGGTTTTCCACTGCTGCAAAACCGGTGTCATTAACTATTATTACATCGATCGTATATCGCTGCCAAAACTGGTGTTATTAACATATAATATTACATCGGTTTTACACCTGATGTCGTTAAGTGATACTACACCGGTTTTAACCCGATGTCTAAAATGGCAGACCTTTTACATCGCCTTCATAGACATCGGTCGAAAATGTAATAGACATCGGTGGAAAACCGATGTCTATGAGGGTTTTTGTTGTAGTGTCCTTATGCTTCGGTTGTCGGAAGCCTAATGTATGCTATGTTGTGCACGAGACTGGATATCTGCTTTACCGTGGGCATGGTTAGCAGATATTAAAGTAACCCTGGATAAGGATATTGGGCTGTTGTAAAACATATATTAAAGTACTTGAGAAGGACTAGAGATTATATGCTAGTTTACCAAGCAGATGATTTGCTCCCTGTGGGTTACATGGATTCAGACTTCCAATCAGATAGGGATAATAGTAAGTCTACATCAGGTTATGTGTTTACTTTAGTAGGTGGAGCCATTGCATGGAGGAGTGTTAAGCAGAAATGCATTTTTAATTCAACCATGGAAGCTGAGTATGTGGCAGCCTCTGAGGCAGCCAAAGAAACTGTATGGCTTAGGAACTTTCTAATGGACTTAGATGTGATTCTTGGTTTGCCCAAAATCATCACAATTTATTGTGATAATAGCGGTGCAGTAGAAAACTCGAAGGAACCACGAGCTCATAAGGCGAGTAAACATATAGAGCGCAAGTACCACCTGATACGAGACATCGTAAAGCGAGGAGAAGTTGTTGTCACCAAGATTGCATCAGCAGATAACCTGGCAGATCCTTTCACTAAGGCCCTTCCGGCGAAAACTTTCGATCGGCATGTTGAAGGAATGAGAATCAGATGTATGGCAGCATTTATGATAGCATAGTCTTTTAGTATAAGTGGGAGATTGTTAGAGTGTATATTAAAAGCCTAGCTTTTTGTAAACATTTAATTTTGAAATAAAGAATCAAATTGGTTAAATTGTCTATATTTATGCTAAGTGTAGTTGTTCAATTAATTTATATTGTAGATAACATGAGGTGTAGTGTCACACACAGAAGATAATGTTATCAATTCCTTATAAATTATAAACAGTAGCTCACGACTGAGATGGAAAGGAACAAACCATTGGAATAGTCGTAGTGTAATTAGGTATTAGTTTATCTTGACTAATAAATTACACTAGTACACTCTGAGTATATTGAGCAGGACCATTTAAGGTAAGTTCTTTTTATACTGACTTAATAAAAGAACAAGACCTTTGTTATTATGGAAGTGTGTGCTCTTAATCCCGATATAATAACAAGCACGTGTACTTAGTATTTATTTTTTTGACTTATCAAAGGGTAAGATTTAGCTCGATAAATCAAGAGGCCCGATAAGTTGGGAAATGATATTATTTATTGTGTGTGTTGTTGATTATAGAAGGAAACTGTCCTAGTAATTTAGGTTGATAATGTCCTGAAAGGGAGCTCATAAGGATTGTCATGTAAACCCTGTAAGTGGACTTAGTCCGACATGACGATAAGGTTGAGTGGTACTACTCTTGGAATTAAGAAATTAATTAAAGTGAGTTGTCAGTAACTCATTTAATTAGTGGACATTCGACATCTTAAACACAGGGAGATTAACACACTTATGATAAGAAGGAGCCCAAAATATAATTTGGGATTGGTGCGGTAATTCAATAATAATTCTTTAGTTGAATGAATTATTATTGATGAAATTAAGTTGGGTGTTCGGGGCGAACACGGGAAGCTTAATTTCATCGGGAGACCAAAACCAATTCCTCCTCTTGGTCCCTATCGTAACCTCTTATTTATAAAGTGTGATACCCACCTATACCCACCTTCCTATCCAACCTTAGGTGGCCGGCCAAGCAAGCTTGGAGTCCAAGCTTGGGCAAGCCAAGCCATAGGTTGAGCCAAGTAAAGGTGGTCGGCCCTAGCTTGGAGCCCAAGCTTGGTGTGGCCGGCCATGTAAAGAATAAAAGGGATTTTATTTAAAATCTTTACATATGTGGAAGCCATGATTTTAAAAGAGAGTTTAAAATTTAAATCTTTCCATTTATAGCTTTCTATTAAAGATTAAGAGAAAGATTAGATATTTTTCCTTATTTGTAGTTAAAAGGAAGATTTTAATTTTTAAAAAAACTTTCCTTTTTGAAAATCATCCATATGTTTTAATAGAGAGATTTTAATTTATAAAATTTCCTTTTATAACCCACCATGAAGGGAAAAATTATTAGAGAAATTTTTATTTTAAAAATTTCCAAAAACAAATAAGGAAGTTTTAATTTTATGTTTAAAACTTGCCTTATTTGGAGCACATGAGGTGACCGGCCATGATAAGGGTTAAAAGGAATTTTTAATTAAATTTTCCTTATTAACCAATGGCAAGGAAAATAAGGGAATATTAATTATAATTAAATTTCTTTATATGCCAAGACCAAGGAATATAAAAGAGGGGGTAGAGGTGCCTCACCTTACACAACATATCATCTAGTATTCCCCCTCCTCTTCCTTGGTGTGGCCGGCCCTATTCTCTTCTCCTCTTCTCTTCTTCTTTAGTGGTCGGTGCTTCCCTTTCTTGGAGTTCTTGTCGTGGCCGGTTTCTTGCTAGGAGAAGAAGGAGAGAAAGGAGGCTTTGCTATTGCATCCCTTGGAGCTTGAAGGTTGGTGGCCAAAACTTGCAAGAAGGAAGGAGTCTTGGTGGTTCTCATCTCGGTAGATCGTTGCTCATACAACATCCGAGATAAGTAGAAGAATACGATAGAAGATCAAGAGGTTGTTGCTTACAAAGAAAGGTATAACTAGTAATTCTATTCCGCATCATACTAGTTTTTCTTTGTAAGAATTTTGAAATACCAAACACAAGAGGCTAGTGATTCTAGGTTTTGAATTTGTGTTTCTTTTCTTTTTAGATCTTGTGATTTGATTGTTTTTTTGGTTAAACCTAGGGTTACTATAAGGAAATTAAATATTAAATTTCGTTGAAAGACTTTGTCTTGCTCCCATATCCAAGAAGGCCCAGTGCCTCGCCATGTTTAACCTAGAAGTCAATCTCTGAAATTAATATTTAATTGAATTTGTAACATGGGTATATTTGGATCAATAATGTTAAGTTTCGTTTGCGATCCAAGTCTAAACTTATAAGAATAGATAAGTTAAATTTGGAATCAATAATGTTAAGTTCTATTTGCGATTCCTAATTTAATTTCTAAAGAACACAATAGGTTGTTAGGAATGGTTCAGGACTTGTACAAAATTTTTGTACAGGGGAATCGGTACGATATTCTTAGTAGCAACCAATATTTTTAAAGTAGTTTGCTAATGTGGTGATTATGGTAGTTGATTAAGAAGATGCTTAATCGATTAAGGCACCCAAAGAGCCTTAAAAAAGGGTTTTGCTTGACATTGTTTCATCAGTGCTCTTACGATAAATTTCTCACCGCTCAATACCAGTTCTTGGAGACTTAAAGAGAAGTGTTGATGTACTTCCAAGTTGATCAAGAGGTGTCTACAAATAAGAAGAAAGAAGCTAGGGTTTCATTTGCTATAAATCTTGTAAGATTTCTTATTGTATTAGTTTCTTCCTGTTCTTCTTCTTGTATTTCTGTGTGTGAGCTTGTACAAGTCTTCTTTACCTCTGGATTATTTCCAAGTTTGAGCTCTTTCTTTAATATTTAAAATATGAGGATGCCACGAATCATAATTGTACTACCGCCATACATATTATCAATTTAATTGAATTACAATAACTACCAGTATCATTTAGCACTGGTCATATGGTCCCAGAACTTATTCTACGAAAGGAAACATTTAGCTATGCAGAAATTAAACTGGAAGATCTTTAGGTTGTACTGTCATTGTCCCGAGCTGTCTCACTAGTCATTGTCTCCTACCTCATTCATCTCTTTTCCTGAAAAAAAGTTATAAACTGTGAGTCGAGAGACACATCACATTCATAATCATGTTATGCATTAGTTAGCATCTATAGTCTAGTGTACTAAGGGATACTCGTGCTAGGTAACTTAGGACTTACCTACAGGCATATTATGGACATGAGCATAGGCGTCAACATAAGCATACGAGCATAAATATAAGGATAGGCGTGTAAATAAACTAAGCATGAAATAGACATAATCATTAGCATGTACATAAATATAGGCATAAGCATACTTGCATGACATAAACATACAGCTCCTAGGCTAAGGACACCGGTCATAACCCCCATCCAATTCATGAATACTAAGTTACGTATTTATATGGTTATCTCAACCATGTTTCTAAAAAGGATCATATATTGTAAAATCTTTTTAAGGCAAGGTTGGATCGTTGACAGTGACTAGCTATCATCATATAAAACCATGGTACCTGGAGGTGGGGTGTCAGTAACTCTCGTCACTGGGTCGTGGCCTAACATGGAAACCGATATTGGGCTCCCTCTGGGACATTGTCCCATAAACTGGATCCCTCTAGAGCTTTTTCTCTCACAGTATTTCCATCAAATTATTATCATTTTATCGCAGTCAACTTATCCAATATTGGGATCCCTTTGGGGTCTTTTCCCATAAACAGACTCCCTCTAACGCCTTTTCCCTCACGGTATTCTCATTAAATATTTATCATTATCATTATCACTTGATTACAGTTAACTTACATAATATTGGGATTCCTCTGAGATATTTTCCTATAAATGGGCTCCCTCTGGGGCCTTTTTCCTCATGGTATCCTCATTAAATCTTTATCATTATCATTATCACTTGGTTACAGTTACTTACCCAATATTGGGATCCTTCTGGGGCCTTTTCCCGTAAATAGGTTCCCTCTAGGGCCTTTTCCCTCACGATATCCTTAGTAAATCTTTATCATTATCATTAACACTTTGTTACAGTCAACCCACCCGATATGAGACTCTCTCTAGGGTCTAACATGTTAAATCCTCACATCCATAGCTACCATGTATTATAAGGTTGTCAAAGCATGATTATTTTCCTAGCATGTCAAGTCCTAAAGATCCAAAACTAATATATACCTACAAAGTTATCAACTATAATTATCTTCATAGCATGTTAAATCCTAAGGATCCGCAAACTTAACATGTAACCTATAAATGTTATCATGATGAGATGTAGGAAGAACATAAACATATACCTAAACCTAGAATTCCGTAATTTACCTCTATCACTGTCACGCCCCAGAGGAGTCTCTGTCCGAAGAAATTTCGGCAGCATCTCCCCTGTACGGCGGACAATATGAAACTTTCTACATATCACATATACATCAGCCACAGGCGGCTGGAATGATAACAAAAATAAAAAAAAAACAAACACCACGCAGTTTATAAAGATATTCAGCCTCTGGCTGTCACAACCACGCAGTTAATAATAGTAAACAACAACAATAGGACTCTGACTCGAAATCCACCCTACTCCACTACACTCGTAAAGCTCAAATCCAACGAACTCACCTCTTCTGCAGTCCAGGCAGGCACGTAGTAAAAATAAAATCCAATATCATATCAAAATCCATCAAAAGGTGTCACTCCATACAATATTCATAGGAAAAATCCAAAGACAATACTAAAACAAAGTCTGATATAGAAAAAGGCCAAAATAAAACCAATAACGAACTAGTAGAGAACTAGCTCTACGTGCATATGGGGGGCCAGCGACTGGAACTGCTCCGGACAGCCTCAACCTGAAAATATCAACAATGGAGGCGGGGTGAGTCCAACACTCAGCAGGTACAACTGATATGCATAATAAAACAAATAACAGACAACACTAATCATGCGTACAGTCTCCTGAATACGAGAAGGAATAAATGCAACTGAAATGAAATCAGGAGATAACTGTACTAACCGGAATCAAGGTACAAAGGTAACAGGTCGTCAGACCGAAGAAATCATAATCCTGTATGCATGTCAATCAAATGCATCCATACAAATGAAGCATATAAGTGCAGCAATCACAACAATAAAATGCAATAAATGCATATGGTGACCGTGCACTCGGACATCACTGCTCCCGATGAGTGATCGAATGGAATCTTGAGTACTGTCCTCGGCCCCAAATCATAAATGGGGAGCTCAATGCTCTCATCTCCCGTACACAACGACGGGAGGATATCTCTCTACCACGCTGAGTCTCGACCAACGGAGCCAAACAGAGTCCACCATCTGCCGCCATGCTGCTACACTAAATGCCAACGAGCCAAGCAGGCGGGCGGCTACCACGCGAGTCCTCGGACCAGCAGCCAAGCAATGAGAACCGCCACACTCCCGGATATACAACTAATCCATGGGTGGTGTGTGCAGTACATGTAACTAGCGATGGGCTCAACCAAAGTGGAGCCGACAATCGCACAGCATGCAATCATGATGCATGACACTAAAAAACATGGCATAGTCCATATAACTAGATACAAGTGTGTACCACTGGAAGAAGTATCAAATAGAAGGTACACCAATCAAATAGGGTATCAAATAAACCCTAGGTCCAGAACATATCATAGCATGTGGTTGGTTCACTACCTAAAGCATATGTGATCAGGTAGATATCATGCAGTGCAGCATAAATAAACAAACAAACATGTATAATCATGTAGCTAAATAAACAAACAAACAGATAACACAATTATTGTTATATGTTAAACATATTATCATGCATATCAAAAGACATAAGTCAAAGTACCCGCCTCCGAAAATAGAAAGGTCCGATCTGACTCCGAGATACTCGTCTCGCGTCAAAGTCCTGTGTCACATATAAATAAATATATTTTATTTAGCTACAATTTACATAAATAGCTAAACAAAATTCCTAAAACTATTTAGGGCAAAACCCTAAACCAAAAACACATAAACATAATCAATATACACATGATCGTCTAATTAAACCCTCCAATTCAGAACAAGATCTACCACAGAACTCAAATACACCTAATCCTCACCCTAATTCACAATCCAAAAGATTACGGTGAAGGTTGCTTGCTGCTAAAACATTGAACAAGCAATTGTTTGTTGATCCACAGCACACAGAAACTCACGGTAATTCTTCCTTCAACTCACAACCCTCATTTCTGTGTACTAAGTCTACTGTTGTTGATCAACAAACACCACAGCCCCACTTCCTCTCCAATTCCGTGACCTAAATTGGTAGCAAAGAGAAATTCGAACTAGCTTACCTCCTTTGATCAATTAGGGCACGTGAATTGAACACACAGTGCTGGCTCGATCAAACTGACAGAGAGATCAGTGAAGGAGGTGCTCTGCCGAGGTGCGTCCGTGCAGAGATGGCCGAAGAAGTGAGGAGACACGAGCGGTCAGAAATCGGGCGGCGCCGGCAGTGAAGTCGGCAGTGTACAACAGATGTGAGACTCGGCGATGTGGCGGAGATACTAGGGCACACTGAAGAGGAAATCAGGAGTCGGGGCAGAGGCTAGGGCACCGGCGATTGGGTCGGCGTCGGCTTCTGTGGTCGGCGTCGGGTGGCTAGGGCAGGCGGTCGGGCGGCGGTGATTTGCGGCGACGGCGCTAGGAACTCCACGGCAAGGCTAGGGCAGAGGATGGATCGCCGGCAATGGCTTGCGCTCGCCGGCGCTTGGGCAGGGCTGGAGAAGAAGAGAAGAGGCTCGGGAGAAGTAACCGCCGCCGGCGGTTAGGGCAAGGAGGAAGAAGGGAGACGGCGTCGGGCTCGGGTGTGAGGAGGGGGAAGAAAAAAAGAAATTAAAAAAAAAAAAAAAAAAAGAAAAAATAAAACTTTTCCTTATTAAATGGGTAGCCTAAACAGGCTTTTCCGGACCCCGTTCTTATCCCCGTCAACTCGTCCGTACGAGCTCCGAAAAATTCCCGAAAAATGTCCAAAAATTCCGGAAAATCCCCTTATTAAAAATCGTCATTTTTCCGGTATTTTACATTCTCCCCCACTAATAAAAATTTGGTCCCCAAATTTCAGTATCTACCATCAGCAAGTACTAATAACAGATAATAATAATAAATGCTGAACGGTAAATAAACTCACATACCTCAAGTGAAAAGATGGGGATATCGAGCTCGGATAGTATCCTCGAGCTCCCAAGTAGCCTCCTCGTCCGAATGATGCTGCCATCCGACTTTGACCAGCCGGATAATCTTGTTCCGCAACTGACGCTCTTTCCGGTCGAGAATCCGTACCGGAACCTCCTCATATGTAATGTCAGGCTGAACTGGAACTGGAATATCTGCCAGCACATGCGTCGGGTCGGGCACGTATCTCCTCAGCATAGATACGTGAAATACATCGTGGACGCCTGACAAGGACGGTGGTAGTGCCAGTCGGTAAGCTACTGCTCCGATCCTCTCCAAGATCTCGAAAGGATCAATGTACCGCGGAGCTAGCTTACCTCTGATGCCAATCTCTTCACCCCTTTCGTGGGTGAAACTCGCAGAAATACATGGTCACCAACAGAGAACTCTAGTGGTCTGCGTCTCCGATCAGCGTAACTCTTCTGACGGTCCTGCGCCTCTGACATCCTCCGTCTGATAGTACGGACCAACTCTGCATCCTGCTGAACTCTCTGAGGTCCCAACAACTGAGCCTCTCCAACCTCATCCCAGAGGACGGGTGTCCGACAAGGTCTACCATACAACGCCTCAAACGGTGCCATCTGGATAGCCGAATGAAAGCTGTTGTTGTAAGCAAACTCTACTAACGGCAGATGGTCCTCCCAACTGCCTCCAAAATCCATAACACATGATCTCAGTAAGTCCTCAAGAGTCTGAATAGTCCGCTCTGACTGTCCATCTGTCTGTGGATGGAAAGCTGTACTAAGTCGGAGCTGTGTGCCCAAGGCCTGCTGCAGACTCTGCCAGAAACGAGACGTAAACCGTGGATCTCTATCCGAAATAATACTCAATGGAACACCATGTAGTCTGATAATCTCCCGACAATACAAATCTGCTAATCGATCCAGGGGATCAGTCCTCCGAATCGCTAAAAAGTGCGCGGATTTGGTTAATCGGTCAACGATTACCCAAATCGCGTCATGGCCTCGTCGTGTCCTCGGCAATCCTACCACAAAGTCCATGGCAATGTGATCCCACTTTCACTCAGGAATAGGAATCCGCTGAAGTAATCCTGCAGGTCTCTGGTGTTTAGCCTTCACCTGCTGACAGACAAGACATCTAGCTACGAAATCCGTGATATCTTTCTTCATACCGTTCCACCAGTAGGAACGTCTCAAATCTCGATACATACGGGTTCCGCCTGGATGGATCGCAAATCGAGAACGGTGAGCCTCCTGAAGTAGCTCCTGTAAGACCGGATGAGACTGAGGTACGCATAATCTGCCTCGGAAGTATATAACACCCTCCTCGTCTCGTGTAAACTCGGTCTGCTGCCCGGAAGCTATCTGACTGCCAATGAATTGACAATGCTGATCACCAGCCTGAGCCTCTCGGATCTTCGTCCTGATCGACGACTGAGCAACCATGGTAACCAGAATACCCTGCTCTGTAGATCCCTGCTCCTCAAGGTCTAACTCGGAAAAACTCTGAATCAAGTCTGTAACTGAAGTCCGGTGGCAAGCCAAAGTCCCTCTGGACTTCCTGCTGAGTGCATCGGCAACCACATTAGCTTTCCCTGGGTGGTAGCTAATGGTACAATCGTAGTCCTTCAGGAACTCCATCCATCTCCTCTGTCGGAGATTAAGCTCCTTCTGAGTGAAAATATATTTGAGACTCTTATGATCAGTGAGAATCTCAAATGTGATACCGTATAAATGATGTCGCCATAGCTTCAGAGCAAAAATGATGGCGACTAACTCTAGGTCATGAACTGGATAGTTCTTCTCATGCTCCTTCAACTGACGAGAAGCATAAGAGACTACTCTGCCATGCTGCATCAGAACAGCGCCCAAACCCTGAAGAGATGCGTCGGTGTAAAGTACAAACCCATCCTCTCCAGAAGGTAAAACCAAAACTGAAGCCGACACTAATCTCCGCTTCAGCTCCTGAAAGCTGGTCTCGCAATCCTCGGTCCACGTAAACATCATGCCTTTCCTGGTACGGCGTGTCAGCGGCATAGCAATACGCGAGAAACCCTCGACAAAACGTCGGTAATATCCGGCCAATCCCAGAAAACTGCGGATCTCCTGCACTGACTTCGGCTGTTCCCAACTGGTGACAGCCTCGATCTTCTGAGGATCAACTAAAATACCTCTACTAGAAACCACGTGTCCCAGAAAACCGACTGAGGATAGCCAAAACGCACACTTGCTGAACTTCGCGTACAGCTGATGTCGTCGAAGAATCTCCAAAACTGTGCGAAGATGCTGTACGTGCTCCTCCTCGGAATGAGAGTAGACCAATATGTCATCAATGAAAACGATAACAAACTGATCCAAATACTCCAGAAATATGCGGTTCATCAAGTCCATAAACACCGCTGGAGCATTGGTAAGCCCAAATGGCATTACCAAAAACTCATAATGGCCGTATCGAGTACGGAAAGTTGTCTTCTGAATATCTGAGTCTCTGACTCTCAGCTGATGATATCCGGATCGCAGATCAATCTTAGAATACACTGATGTACCTCTGAGCTGATCAAACAAATCCTCGATCCGTGGTAAGGGATATTTATTTCTAACAGTCACTGCATTCAGCTGTCTGTAGTCAATACATAACCTCATGGTGCCGTCCTTTTTCTTAACAAATAACACAGGAGAACCCCATGGAGAAACACTAGGGCGAATGAATCCCCTATCCAAAAGCTCCTGGAGTTGAACCTTCAGCTCGTTCAACTCCTTTGGTGCCATACGATAAGGAGCTTTCGATGCCGGTGCGGTTCCCGGAATCAACTCAATAGCGAACTCCACTGGCCTTCTGGGAGGCAAACCTGGCAGCTCCTCTGGAAATACATCTGGGTACTCCCGGACTACAGGAACGTCGGAGAGCTGCGAACTGCTGCTGTCCTCAGTACTGATCAAAGATAACAGAAAACCCTGACAGCCATGTGTCAGCAACGTCTGAGCCTGTATCGCCGAAATGATCGATAAGCCGTCGTCTCTAATGCCAGTGAAATCCCACGAGGGTTGGTTCGGAGGCCGAAATGTGACCACCCTCGTCTGGCAATCAACTGTGGCATGATATGCTGACAAACAGTCCATGCCAAGAATAATATCAAAATCGACCATTTCTAATACTAATAGATCCACTGTAAGTATTAGGTTTCCAAAATCTAATGGGCAACCTCTGACCTCCTGGGTGACGTCCAATGAATCACCGGACGGTAGGGAGACGGTCAATCGCTGGGGTCTGAAAGTGGGTAATCTACCAACCTCCCGCATAAAAGTGCGAGATATAAATGAATGCGAGCTACCAGTATCTATCAGTATATCTGCAGATAAGGCATAAATAGAAATCATACCGCAGAAAACGGATCCGTCGGCTCGCTGCGCATCCTCTCGGGTCATCGCATGAACACGTCCAGTCTCTGGCGGAGGAGGAGGAGGTAACACTGCCAGCGGCTGAGCAGAGGTCTGCCACTGAGGCGGTGCAGGATACTGCGCCATAGAAGACTGAGAGGACGGCGACTGATACTGAGAAGCTGGCTGGGACTGAGGCTGGTACTGGCCTATAGGCTGAGGCTGCATCTGATACTGCCCCTGCGTCGGATAATAAAGCCCCGGAACAGAACTCTGAGGTGCTATGGAAGCACTGGAATACTCCTGTCCAAGCATACCAAATGCCGCTGCTGCAGGTGAAGCACTCGGCTGCTGGCCAGGCAAAGGTTGGGCTCTACGCCCTCCTCGATAAGTACCGGACTGACTGGACTGTCCTCCACGATCAGACCCTCCAGAAGTCATATGCTGAGTCTTCTGCGGACAATCTCGACTCTGGTGCCCAGGCAGTTTGCAATAAAAGCAAACCGACTGTCCCAGAGAGCAAGCTGAGATGATATGATCTCTGGACCCACATCTGAAACAACGAATGTCGCTGGCGGGTTGTTTCCGGTTCTGCTGGGAAGACCGGGAAAGTCCAGAAGAAGACTGTCCTGATTTCTGGGGTTTACGTGATCCCCCAGATATACCCTGATCTGACCGACTACGCCTGTTCTGCTGTGGTGTAGCCTGAGGCTGCTGGATCTGTCCAGATGTCTGACTCGGCTGCTTCCTTTTCCTATCCGGAAAAACTCTCTACTGAGCTGACTCAATAATGAGGGCTCTGTCCAACATCTCCGCATAAGATGTGATACCAAGACCGACAAGTCTTAGTTGTAAATGTCCATCCAGCCCCTGAATGAACTGCTGCATACGTGAACTGTCCTCAGCAACTAGCTCTGGACAAAATCTGGCCAATCTGTCAAACTCTGCATTATACTCAGTCACTGTCCGATTATTCTGCCGGCGAGCCATCTGATAAGCTCGTGGAAAGAAACGGCTCTCAAAAGCCTCTCTGAATCTGACCCAAGTGATGTTCTGCTCACCAATGATAGAACGCTGGGTAAGCCACCAAGTATCGGCCGCATCCCGTAAATGAAAAGCAGCCAGCTCTGCTTTCTCCCACTCGGAGCAAGCAATATAAAAGAAAGTCCGCTCCATAGTCTCAATCCAAGACAAGGCCACACTCGGATCTCTGTCTCCTCGGAAAAGTGTGAATCGACTCTTCATCGATTCTGCCAACACTGGAATCCTGGCTCGTGCCGCGGCAATGCCAGTGAGGTGTGTCGGAACGGCTGTCAGAACTGGCGGAAACACTGGAGCTGGTGCTACAGGTGGTACTGGTGCATAAACCGGAGGTACTCCCGGGGCTGCTGAGTAAACAGGAGCATATGCTGTCGGTGGCACTATAGGGTGAACAAAGGTGGTCGCGGCTGGAGGTACAGTAGGCACTGGTACCGGATGTGAATCAACCGGTATCCCTAATGCCGGAGCTGCTGGGTACACGATAGGTACTGGGGGCACAGGCGCCGCTGATGCCGGGTACACTGTAGGCCCAGGTGGTGGTGGTACCGAGTACGCAATAGACTGAGCTGGAGCTGGTGTCGGATATGCTAATGGTATCCTTGGTGGTACCGGGAATACAGGAGCAGTGGATACTGTCGGTGCAGCTGAGGTAGGCACCTCTAAGGGAGCCATCGGAGTCTGAAGGCCCGCCGCACTCGCAGTATGCTGAGTCTGTCCCTGACCGACAGGCTCAGCCTTGGTAGGCATCTCTGGTATATCCAGAGATCCTGCAGTCCTCGCACGTGCTCGTCCAGCACCACGTCTCGCAGCAATACGCGTAGATCGCCTCATATCTGTTAAATTATATTACAGATATTACTACAGGTATAAACAATTACCAAAATGACATCATACCTAATTGTTGTCTGGAGATGTTCCGTCGCTGTCCAGCCCCCAAATTGACCTCGGAATTCCGTACGAGAAAAACAAACACCGGAAATCCATATAAACCCAAAACGGAAGTTCATAACAAAATCGAAACGGAAAATCCGTGCAACCCAAAATAACTGCCCAGACTAATCTGTCTCGCAACTAGGGCTAGTATAAAAATGTCCAAAATACTAAAAGCAGGTATCACACTCTGCTCTGATACCAATGAATTGGTATCAGATAAATCCCGAAAATCCAACACACGGAAATCAAATAAATATCGCCAAACTTTGGCGAGCTGATACCCAATAAACTGATATCAGATTATTCAAAGTATCCATAATACGAAAACAAAGATCGTATAAATCTAGAACACACAGCAAGTATCGTATACCTGCTCTGATACCACTAAATTGTCACGCCCCAGAGGAGTCTCTGTCCGAAGAAATTTCGGCAGCATCTCCCCTGTACGGCGGACAATATGAAACTTTCTACATATCACATATACATCAGCCACAGGCGGCTGGAATGATAACAAAAATAAAAAAAAAATAAACACCACGCAGTTTATAAAGATATTCAGCCTCTGACGCAGTTAATAATAGTAAACAACAACAATAGGACTCTGACTCGAAATCCACCCTACTCCACTACACTCGTAAAGCTCAAATCCAACGAACTCACCTCTTCTGCAATCCAGGCAGGCACGTAGTAAAAATAAAATCCAATATCATATCAAAATCCATCAAAAGGTGTCACTCCATACAATATTCATACGAAAAATCCAAAGACAATACTAAAACAAAGTCTGATATAGAAAAAGGCCAAAATAAAACCAATAACGAACTAGTAGAGAACTAGCTCTACGTGCATATGGGGGGCCAGCGACTGGAACTGCTCCGGACAGCCTCAACCTGAAAATATCAACAATGGAGGCGGGGTGAGTCCAACACTCAGCAGGTACAACTGATATGCATAATAAAACAAATAATAGACAACACTAATCATGCGTACAGTCTCCTGAATACGAGAAGGAATAAATGCAACTGAAATGAAATCAGGAGATAACTGTACTAACCGGAATCAAGGTACAAAGGTAACAGGTCGTCAGACCGAAGAAATCATAATCCTGTATGCATGTCAATCAAATGCATCCATACAAATGCAGCATATAAGTGCAGCAATCACAACAATAAAATGCAATAAATGCATATGGTGACCGTGCACTCGGACATCACTGCTCCTGACAGTGACTGAGTGGACGGAATGCTGTCGGAGTACTCCTGTCCTCTGGCCCCAAATCATAAATGGGGGAGCTCAATGCTCTCATCTCCCGGTACACAATGACGGGGAGGCACTGAGTCATCTGACCAACGGAGCCAAACAAAGTCCACCATCTGCCGGCTACTACGCTGCTACACTAAATGCCAGCGGAGCCAAACAGAGCGGAACTGACTGCCGGCTACCACGCTGAGTCCTCAGACCAACGGAGCCAAACAGCAGAACCGCCACACTCCAGCCAGATATACAACTAATCCATGGGTGGTGTGTGCAGTACATGTAACTGGCGATGGGCTCAACCAAAGTGGAGCCGACAATCGCACAGCATGCAATCATGATGCATGACACTAAAAAACATGGCATAGTCCATATAACTAGATACAAGTGTGTACCACTGGAAGAAGTATCAAATAGAAGGTACACCAATCAAATAGGGTATCAAATAAACCCTAGGTCCAGAACATATCATAGCATGTGGTTGGTTCACTACCTAAAGCATATGTGATCAGGTAGATATCATGCAGTGCAACATAAATAAACAAACAAACATGTAACTAATCATATAGCGACCAACCGAAACAAACAGATAACACAATTATTGTTATATGTTAAACATATTATCATGCATATCAAAAGACATAAGTCAAGTACCCGCCTCCGAAAATAGAAAGGTCCGATCTGACTCCGAGATACTCGTCTTGCGTCAAAGTCCTGTGTCACATATAAATAAATATATTTTATTTAGCTACAATTTACATAAATAGCTAAACAAAATTCGTAAAACTATTTAGGGCAAAACCCTAAACCAAAAACACATAAACATAATCAATATACACATGATCGTCTAATTAAACCCTCCAATTCAGAACAAGATCTACCACAGAACTCAAATACACCTAATCCTCACCCTAATTCACAATCCAAAAGATTATGGTGAAGGTTGCTTGCTGCTAAAACATTGAACAAGCAATTGTTTGTTGATCCACAGCACACAGAAACTCACGGTAATTCTTCCTTCAACTCACAACCCTCATTTCTGTGTACTAAGTCTACTGTTGCTGATCAACAAACACCACAGCCCCACTTCCTCTCCAATTCCGTGACCTAAATTTGTAGCAAAGAGAAATTCGAACTAGCTTACCTCCTTTGATCAATTAGGGCACGTGAATTGAACACACAGTGCTGGCTCGATCAAACTGACAGAGAGATCAGTGAAGGAGGTGCTCTGCCGAGGTGCGTCCGTGCAGAGATGGCCGAAGAAGTGAGGAGACACGAGAGGTCAGAAATCGGGCGGCGCCGGCAGTGAAGTCGGCAGTGTACAACAGATGTGAGACTCGGCGATGTGGCGGAGATACTAGGGCACACTGAAGAGGAAATCAGGAGTCGGGGCAGAGGCTAGGGCACCGGCGATTGGGTTGGCGTCGGCTTCTATGGTCGACGTCGGGTGGCTAGGGCAGGCGGTCGGGCGGCGGTGATTTGCGGCGACGGGGCTAGGAACTCCACGGCAAGGCTAGGGCAGAGGATGGATCGCCGGCAATGGCTTGCGCTTGCTGGCGCTTGGGCAGGGCTGGAGAAGAAGAGAAGAGGCTCGGGAGAAGTAACCGCCGCCGGCGGTTAGGGCAAGGAGGAAGAAGGGAGACGGCGTCGGGCTCGAGTGTGAGGAGGAGGAAGAAACGAAGGTTTTAAAGAAATTAAAAAGAAAAAGAAAAAGGAAAAAGGAAAAGAAAAAAAATAAAACTTTTCCTTATTAAAACTGGGTACCCTAAACAGGCTTTTCCGGACCCCGTTCTTATCCCCGTCAACTCGTCCGTACGAGCTCCGAAAAATTCCCGAAAAATGTCCAAAAATTCCGGAAAATCCCCTTATTAAAAATCGTCATTTTTCCGGTATTTTACAATCACCTTAAGGTATCATAATTAGACATAAGAAGAACATGAACATCAACTTACGTACAAATTCATAACATAAGCTTAAGCATAGACTTGTGTATCAACATATCAAGAGCGTGCATAACAACTTAGACATGGCATAATCGTAAACTTAAATGTAAGCATGCAAATTCTGTTGGTGCGGGAAGCATCCGACAATCGAACCTGAGTTTTGATAATGGCAAAGGATTCGAAGTTAAGGTTATTTGTTATCTAATGTGGTTAAATGAGTTTGCAGGAAAAGTCCTAAGGTATCTTAGACAAATGTCCTATCTGCGGTTAGGCAGGTGGAAAATCCTAGGGGGCGGTAATCCTAGGTCCTAAGGGATGGTAACCCTAAGCGGATAGCCTTGGCAGGTCGAGGTATTTGGGAAAAAGTCCTAGAGTCGGATACTCTAGGTGGAAAGTCCTGGTGTCGCGAACCAAGTGGAAAGTCTGGACGGGTCGTGGAGTGGGCGTCCACTGGAAAGACTTGAAGACATGGGCACTAAGAAAAAGTCCAATCGGTCTGGAGGACTAGACTGGCAACAGGTATACTCTCCTGAGTGGAATAGGTGAGGATGCATTCCCCGCTGAGGGAACAATAGGCGTCGATTCGACCTACGATTTTCGGTCGGAAATCCGAAGTTAGAACCTGATAGTTCAGTGACTGTCAAACATCTTTGTACATGTTATTATGTGTTAACTTTGTGTTGCAGGGTATTTTTAGGACTAACATATCTTGCAGGGATAAAGGAGCAAGCTTTACCTCGGATGAACAGTACCCGAGGCGCCCTCCATGGAGCTTGGAAGCGCCTCGGGTGCAAAGGCTGAGGAGTGCACGCAACGAAGCTGGAGGGGCTCTCATGGAGTACTGAGGCACCTCAGACGACATTGAAGGCACCCTCCAGGAGGTTGGAGGCGCCCTCAAGTGGATAGATTAAGACTGTTTCAGAGCTAATCCACACTGCGGATCCAGCGGTGATGGAGGCTCCCTCAAGGAGCTTGAAGGCGCCCTCAATAGCCTTTATAAGGCAGTCTCAACTAGCAGCATAATCAATCACAGACTGAGCAATCTTTCTTCAGCGCACTGCAAACAAGATGATCTGGTTGAGCTACAACAAGACACCGATGACCAAGATCTTCAGTTTTTCAATTCCCTTGTGTCGGTATAGTCTTTCAGTACAATTAAATTGTAATAATCTCTTGTACTATTTCGTGATTATAGTTGTTGCCCAAAGTAAATGCTAAACGAGCATGAGCCTTGGAGTAGGAGTCACCCAAGGCTCCGAACTAAGTAAAAACACTTGGGTCTTTCTGTGTTATGTTTTATATTTTTGCTGCATTTACTTGATAATTTTTCGAATACGAAAGGTGAAAGCCATGAGCGTTATTCACCCCCCATCTAGCACATCTCGATCCAACAATTGGTATCAGAGCGGGGTCGCTTCGATTTGGTGCAACCACCAATCAAGCATCTTTTCTTGGTGATTTTTAGTTTTTCAGAGTCGATCGGAATTGGTATTATTACCGCCTTCTGATCTATTTTTTCCGTAATCAAATTTTTCTCGAAGTTGGTGCAACATCACTCGAGATCACGTGTTAGTTTTTCTTTTAACCTGCACTACTAATCCAGGATCAAGTCCTGGGATAAGCTTCTTTTTGTTGTTTTCCTTGTGCAAGTTTCTATGGTTCTTCAAGAAGGCTACAGTACAGCCCGACCTCCGCTCTCCACAGGAGAAGACTTTGGCTATTGGAAGGGCCAAATAGAATCATACCTTCAAACACATTTTGAAGTCTAGATGATCATCAAGACTGGCCTTGAACTCCCAACTGGGATGCATCTTTGATAAAGAAGGTAGAAGCAAACGCTAAAGCAACTTGTACACTTCAGTGCAGCCTAACCAAGGAGGAGTTGAACCGCGTCGGCCCATTCTCGAGCGCTAAAGAATTGTAGCAAAAGTTAATCGAGTTGCATGAGGGCACGCCCGACACAAAGGTAAGTAAGCGTGACTTACTACTTAATAAATTATATAATATTAAAATACAGGAAGGTGAGACGGCTAGCCAACAACATGCCCGTATACAAGATCTGCTCAACGGACTCTACGCAATCAGACAAAAAGTGGAGAACCGCGACATCCTAAGGTACA
Source organism: Zingiber officinale (assembly GCF_018446385.1). Classification (NCBI taxonomy): domain Eukaryota; kingdom Viridiplantae; phylum Streptophyta; class Magnoliopsida; order Zingiberales; family Zingiberaceae; genus Zingiber; species Zingiber officinale. The sequence continues at coordinate 12,196,345 of NC_056005.1, forward strand.
CCCTAAATGCCTTTCTGAGGAATACCTTATGGGCATCCATGGTAGATACTTACAAGGTATCTAAGGATGTATCTTTAATTAAACTGGACGAAATATTTACTGAATTTGAATTGCATGAACAAATTAACACTCGATTGACCGAGAAGGATATAACTTTAATTGTAGGTACAAGCAGAGCACGTGAACCAAAAGCAAGACGCAGAACTGAACCGGAGTCAGAAGAAGAACCAGACTCGAACGATGACGACGACGAGATCACAACTGAACTCATCAATCTGGTGAGAAAGCTCTACAAAAAGAAGAAGGGCTTCAACAAGAAGGACATCAAGAAGGTGATCCAGTCCAAGGAAGTTCAACCAAGTTCCAAGATGAAGTTCGAAGTCACCTGCTACAGCTGCAACCAAAAGGGACATATCAAAGCCAACTGCCTGAATCAAAAGGAGGCAAAGAAACAAAGAAAGAAGAAAGTCTTGAAGGCAACTTGGGACGAGTCTTCTTCAGAAGAGTCTTACGATGAAGAGCTCGAACAGACGAGCTTCCTTGCATTGACAGCCCGGGACCAAATCAACGAATTCAAAAGCGAGGACGAATTGGAAGCTGAGTCCGAGAGAAGTCACAGATCTGTATCAATTTCTGAAGGGCCGAACCCCGTTGTAAGTATCTCTCGGTTACATAACTTAGTTAATTATCTTATGCGTAAATTAGCTAAGTCCAACATTCGGATCAAATCACTTCTAAAGGAGGTAACATCCCTTAAAGAAGTGACTAACTCCGAATCCTTAACTGCCCCTATCAAATTGAAACCTCAACTCAAGTTTAAAAGCTTGAGGAAGAGAATTCCAGCCTGAAAACTCAAGTGAAGGATTTGAAGATCACATTGGAATGATTTACATTAGGTTCCAAGAATCTTGATTTGATTCTTGGAAAACAGAAGGCCGTATATAATCGATCCGGACTAGGATTTAAGACTAAAAGGAAATATCGTTCATATCTTTCACTTGTTAACAGACCAAATAGAAAGGTAGTCCAAGCATGGGTACCTAAGTCTAACTTGGTCAATCAAGTTGGACTAGGTCATTATTGGGTCCCCAAGGATTAGATGTATTACCTTGATAGACCATATCGAGGCTATGATCCAAGGGGAGCCAATAGAAAAACTATCTTTATAAATAAATAGAATTGTTTGATGATTGTTATTTTCTTTTCTTCATAATATGCATGCTTAGATTAGGATAGATTAAGGACCTAGGCGTAACTTACACTTGATTGATTAGTCCTAGGAGTTTCAAAAGGAAAATTAAATATATAATTTCTTTGAAAGGCTCTGTCTAGAAGTGGTGGATGATCTCATACCCAAGAAGGTCTAGTGTCTCACCACAGCCTGAGAGCCGATCCTTGAAATGTGTATATAATTGACTAATTGAAAAACCTAAGTCTAACTCAAATGCAAATTAATCCTTAGACATAATCTAAATGAAAAGATAACTATCTCACAAAACTACATAAGGTTTCCTGATTGATAGCTTAGAAATGGGTGAGATGGACCTAGGATGAACTTAGTCAAATTTAATTAAACCTAACAAATCTAATTAATTAATTTAATCAAATTAACCTACTTGTGTTTGATATTTCAAGATCTAAACAAAAAGATAAACTAGTTATGATGCGGAACTAATAACTAGTTATACCTTTTATAGCTTATAGACCTCACGATCTTCTGTCGTATTCCTCTTCTTATCTTGGACGTCGTGTGGGCGACGATCTACCGAAACGAGAATCCACCCAAGCTTCCTTCTTCTCCAAGCAAGTTTCGGCCACCAACAATCTTCAAGAGATGAAGAACTTTCAGCCACCAACCAAGCCCAAGGGATGCAAAGAAACAAAGCCTCCTTTCTCTACTTCTCTAAGCAAAATCCAGCCACCAAGAGTCTCCTAGAGAGTTGATATCGCCGGCCAAAGAAGAAGAAAAGGAGGAGAGGATGAGGGCCGGCCACACCAAGGAAGAGAGGAGAGGAAATAATAGATATGTTGTTGTGAGGTGAGGCATCTCTACCCTCTCTTTTATATTCCTTGGTCTTGGCAAATAAGGAAAGTTTTATAATTAAAACTTCCTTATATTCCTTGCTAATGTATCAAAAGAAAATTTTAATAAAAAATTTCCTTTTAATCCTCTAATGGTCGGCCACCTCATTGTCCTCCAAATAAGGAAAGTTTTAAACAAAAATTAAAACTTCTTAATTTGTTTCCGAAAATTTTTAAAATAAAAATTTCTCTTTTAAAAATTTCCTTCATGGTTGGTTATAAAAGAAAACTTTTATAAATTAAAATCTCTCTATTAAAACATGTGGATGATTACAAAAAGGAAAGTTTTCGCTAAAATTAAAATATTCCTTTTAACTACAAATAAGGAAAGATATCAAACCTTTCTCTTAATAATTTGTAGACACTTATAAAAGGAAAGATTTAATTTTAAAATTTTCTTTTAAATCATGGTTTCCACATAAGAAAAGATTTTAAAAATAAAATCTCTTTTATTTAATTGTTGTCGGCCACCTAAGCTTGGAGTCAAGCTAGGGCCGGCCACCAACTCACCTTGGTTTGGCCGACCCTAGCTTAGGCTCCAAGCTAGGCTTGGCCGACCACCTTAAGGTGGGTAAGAAGGTGGGTATGGGTGGGTATAAGACTTTATAAATAAGAGGCTACGACAGAGACCGAGAGAAGGAATTGGTTTTGGTCTCCCGATGAACTTGAGTTTCTCGTGTTCGCCCCGAACACCCAACTCGAGTTCATCAATAATAACTCATACCACTAAAGAGTTATTATTGAACTACCGCACCAATCTCATATTACTATATGGGTTCCTTCTTATCATGAGTGTGTTAGTCTCCCTGTGTTTAAGAAATCGAATGTCCACTAATTAAATGAGTTACTGACAACTCACTTAATTAATATCTAAGTCCAATAGTAGTATCACTCAACCTTATTGTCATGTCGGACTAAGTCCACCTGTAGGGTTTACACGACAATCCTTATGAGCTCCTCTTGGGGACATTATCAACCTAGATTACTAAGACATAGTTTCCTTCTATAATAAACAACACACACTATAAGTAATATCATTTCCTAACTTATCGGACCTATTAATTTATCGAACTAAATCGCACCCTTTGATAAATTAAAGAAATAAATATTAAGTATATGTGCTTGTTATTATATTAGGATTAAGAGCACACACTTCCATAATAACAGAGGTCTTGTTCTTTTATTTAGTCAGTATAAAAAGAAACTACCTCAAATGGTCCTGCTCAATACACTCAGAGTGTACTAGTGTAATTTTATAGTCAAGATAAACTAATACAAAATTATACTACGACTATTCCAATGGTTTGTTCCTATCATCTTAGTCGTGAACTACTGTTTATAATTTATAAGTAACTGATAACATGATCTTCTATGTGTAACACCACACACTATGTTATCTACAATATAAATTAATTGAACAACTACACTTAGCATATAAATGTAGACATTTGATCAATGTGATTCTTTTATTTCAAAAATAAATGTTTACCAAAAGCTAGGCTTTTAGTATACACTCTAACATGGGAAACATTTTTTAGCCTGAGAGAAGCCCTAAAAATTGGGGTTCCATGAAGCTTTGAACAAGCAGGTTCTGTTAGGGTTGCAAGGTTGCAAACATAGTCCCACATTGAAAACACATGAGAAAGATCATGATTTATAAGAGAAAAGATATCTCAATTGAAATGAAGCATTTTGAGTAGAGCCCAAGAGCAAAACCATGAGGGCTTAGGCCCAAAGTGGATAATATCATGACATTGTGGAGATATCTAAATTCTTTTCGATCCTTCAATTGGTATCAGAGCCCAGACTGCCAAAAGATTTAACCGCCGACTATGCACAAGAGCTATGGTCTGATTGAGCTATATGGGTACAATATTGACCTCGAACAAAGAAAGTGGGGGCTCCTATGTTCGGATCAAGAGGACCAGACACCAGGCAGGAAGTCCTAGTTGTGACTAGGCAAGGAAGTCCTACTAGGTCGGGTGGACCGAGGGGCATGAAGACCTAGTGGGTCAAGGATCAGACATGGGAAGCCTGTAGTCCTTTGTTTGAGGGGGGATTGTTGGGGTTGCAAGGTTGTAAACATAGTACCACATTGAAAACACATGGGAAAGATCATGGATTTATAAGAGAAAAGATATCTCCATTAGAATGAGGTCTTTTGAGTAGAGCCCAAGAGTAAAATCATGAGGGTTTAGGCTTAAAGTGGACAATATCATGCCATTGTGGAGATATCTAAATTCTTTTCGATCCTACAATAGTAAAAAGAATGACACAAGTAATTTTTTACTTGGTTCGGAGCTTGTGTCGACTCCTACTCCAAGGCCCGCACACAAGGGTGCTTTCGATGGGAAATCACTAATAATTCGAAATATGGATTACAAAAGAAGTACAGAAATTATTAGAAAATAAAACAACCGACAATAAGAAAAACAATACAAATAGATTAGCAATTTGTCGGAGAGCTTTCGCAGTGTCGCAGGAGTACAGAAGAGCAGATCGTGAGTTGTGTTTTGAGCTTCTACCCTCCTTATATAGGAGGTTCAAGGCGCTTGGAACCTCTAGGGTGCCCTGAATATGGCATAGCCGAGCCAACCAGGGCGTTCACGTGGCGAAATGATGTTGCGGATAAAAGTTCACCTTCGGGCGCTCGGATCCCTCCCAGGCGCTCGGATCCCTCCCAAGCGCCCGGACCTCCAGGCGCTCGGAACCATCCTGGCGCTCGGACCCTCATTTTCCAACAGATTCCTTCCTGCAAAAAAAACGTTAGTCCGGAGGCAAATATAAGATATATATCCTGCAAACTAGAGTATTAGCACAGTTAAAAATCAAACAGAATATTAATTAGATTCCGTCAACTCGAGACCGGAATCTAGTCACGATCTCGACTTAGATATCCGAAATGGGTCTAAGTCGGATCGACGCCTAATGTTCTCTTCTCGGGAATGCGTCCTCATAGTCACTCCCCTCCAGTGACTTACCTCCACTTACCTGTCAGACATCTAGTCAGCCCTTCGATCAGTCTGGACTTCATGCCAGCTATCCGGTCAGCCTGTCGACCTAACTAGACTTCGTGCCAAACGTCCGGTCAGCCCATCGACCCGTTTGGACTTCGTGTCAGACATCAGGTCAGCCCGTCGACCTGTCTGGGCTTCTCCTGCACATTCGATCAGAGTGTTAGATCACCACAAAAACCAACTTAACCTATTTTATCATTCATCAAAACTTGAATTAGACCTTTAGTACTAACCGCACCAACAGGTTCTTGGGTTTTTGAGAGACAAATGTTGCTACATTTCATAATACAAAGAGGCAATCCAAACTAAAAAAAGAGCAAGCAAAGCAATGTTCATGTTGTAAAGGCTTTTTTTTATTTCCTTTGTAATCTTATTTTTGTTTCTTATTTATATTCTCACATTCGAGCTTGTACAAGACTTCTCTGCCTATAGAAAGTTTTTAAGAATGAGGCATTCATAGTGGAGTTGTGAGTGTGAGGAGTGGACTATTTGATTAGTCATCTCAAAGAGGTAGATACCAAGTAAAATCCTAGTGTTACTTTAAGTTTCCGATGGCATTAAAAATTGAAGAATCGACCAAGCTATATCGATATGGAAGAATTTAATCCAACAGTGTCATGACGCTTCCATTCTTGCAATTACCTAGCAGTAAACTGAAGGTTTCGCTGAGTAGTAGGGACATTGATGTCAACATTGATTTACTTGGATTGGAAGTATCTCAACAGCTACTCATCAACGAAATCACCAGAACTTCCTCTCCCCGTGCGACTTAGGGCTTGAATAACTTAGCAACAACATCTCACTCCTTTGAACTCAACGATATGACGGGGCCTATAAATACATCGCTACTAACTCAGTTGCACAACATCTCCATGCAACTCCTTAATTCCAATCCCCTCCTAGTCTCCAAAAGCACCAGTCGCAGCATCTCTCAGGATTCGATGGCAACCTGTCTTCATCCTTGCCAGTGAACACGACCTTATCCTTCAACCCCGACCGAGGGGATATTGAGGGGATGATCTCCGTTCTTGAGTCCTATAGGCAAGATGTTAAAGATGGTGATAGTGATGCAAACTTTTCACACTTACCGAGGCCAATGTATGACATCGCCTTTTCAACTAATGATAGACCAAAACTTTTGAGTTTGTTGACTGCATTGTTTGGTGAGGCCTTATTATACAAGAAGCCCATGCATTCTCAACAAATGATTGTTATTCCTAGGATATGTTTGTTGTTGAGGGTTGGCCTTATGAGGAAACTAGGATTTGTTAGAGGAGAAAATTGAGATCAACTTGGTCAAACTCTTATGCATGGTCTCTTCAAATACAGAGTCCACTACATGAAGGATACTCTATGCACTACAACAAATATACTTTCCGTAGAGTGCAAATATGCTATCCACAGTGTGCATTGCATATTGCACAACTGCAAATTGTTGAAAGTCATAAGATATTAAGAGCATTCACAGCACATAATGTGTGCTTCAGTTAAGAGAATTTGTAGCATGCGTTGCGTGCTGCGGTTAAGAGCATTCACAGCGAGCGTCGTGCGCTGCGGTTAAGAGCATTCACAGCATGCACCACGCGTTGTGGTTAAGAGTATTTGCAGCACATAATGCACACTGCAATTAACCACCTACAATTATCGCCAATATTTATTTAAAATATATAATTCAAATTTAAAATTTAGACATCATCCCAATTCATTCATCACTTAAAATAGAAATAAAAAATTTTAAAATCCAATCAAAATACGAATCCATAATTTTTATTCATCTAATAAACATTTGTATCAATTTACATATAAAACTAATACAACATTAGAAATTTGATCCATTAAGAATTTAAACATTTCCTAATACAAATTAAGCCTTCACCAAATAGCCAATACCATCCATGGTTTCATCGAAAGCCAAGGATATCCGATTCTTTCCAAGCCTCTTTTATCGTAAACAACTAAATCAATCCATCTAGTAACACCGTCTTCATTAACCATTGCAAGGATCTCTATGTTTACCTCGAGGGCAACTTGTACAACAAACAAAATATCATTAAAATCGAGTAGCAGGAAACATAATTTATACTAGTGGGTTATAAATTGAAGGTGATTAGAGAAAGTACAAATCAAGGATTATGATTATATAAAGCATCAAGATTTTGTAGCAAAATAATATTTAATTAACAAAGTTTTGAACTGGTTATTATGAGTTCCACAAATTAGTTTGTGGTTTGTAATGCCAACAAGAGAAGACACTCAATATGAAAACTTATCATAAAATGGGTGAATAAATTCAAGCTTTATGTCATATATTGAGTATCAAATAGATGAAGTTAATAGGTTGCCCCTATCCTTGTACAAATAATGCGAATAGGTGCATACTGATGATTTTTTATAGTTGTGTAGTTTACATTGTTCCAAGATAGAACCACACAGAGTCCAAGCATCCCACACATCAAAATTATGGCTTGCAAATACAAACTCCATTCTCTTGTTGATATGGTACCCTGCAAAACATGAAGAAGTTATATGGAAGTTGTGAATTTGTAGCCAAAGCAAACACTCGTTGGTGTTGCATTAATTGAAAGCTTGCAGACATTAAATTCAATTTCTAACCTATAAGAGTTTTCCACTGGAAGATAAAGACTGCAATCCAATTATGCCCTTGAGATGGTAACCGCTAATAAGAGAGATGAAGTAGCATTTAAATCAACAACACTAAAAACTATTTTGTATATAAGTCACTTGCATTGTTAAAAGTAAAATTTCAAAAAAAAAGTGTACTGTATTGAATGCCTCACTGCATGATGCTGAAATACAAGGTGTATGATACCTACAGTAGAGAAATTTCATGATAAAGTCTAAAGGTATGTTGTCATTGTTGGTTGCTATTCAGAAAGTCTAATGGTTCCATTGTATAAAAATTTTATACAAAGGTCTGAACTTTTTCCTAGCTACCATGTGTTCTTTTAAATTAAACTTGGATCGCCTACGAAACTTAACACGTTTGATCCAAAGTTTAATTTATTTGTTCTTTTAGCTTTAAACTTTGATCTCCTGCGGAACTTAACACGTTCGATCAAAATCACCTAGCTTATTAATTCCATTAAATATTAATTTTCAAAATTGGCTTCCAGAAGTGCATGACGAGGCACATGACCTTCTTTGATATGGGAACAACCACCACCGCCTAGACAAAGTCTTTTAAGGAAAGCTAATATTTAATTTCCTTAAATAACTTTAGGTCAACCAAAAAAAATAATCAAATCACAAGGAAAAGAAAAATAAAAGAACACAACATCGAAAATAAATTCGAAATACTAGAATCGTATGCCTCTTGTATTTGATATTTTTACAAAGGAATAAAACTAGTATGATGCGGAAATTAAATACTAGTATACCTTTTCTTTTGCAAACAAAAACCTCTAGGTCTTTTACCGTATTCCTCTTCTAACCTCGGACGTTGTATGAGCAACGATCTTCCGAGATGAGAAACCACCAAAGCACCTTCTTCTCCTCCTTGCAAGGTTCGGCCACAAAAAGAACACCTCCAAGGATGAAGAGAAAACACCACCAATGCTCCAAGGGATGCAAGCTTTCTCTCCTTCTTCTCCAAGCTAGAAACCGGCCACCACTTGATCTCCAAGAGGAAAGAAAGTTTCGGCCACAAGGATGGAGAGAAGAGAAAGGGATGAGCCGGCCACACCAAGGAAGAAAAGAGGGAGAAAATAATAGAGGTTGTTCACCTTGAAGGCTCCCAAAACCCCCTCTTTTATAATCCTTAGCTTTGGCAAATAAGGAAATTTAATTACAATAAAATTTCCTTAACTTTTCTTGACATGAATTAATTAATAAAAATTAAATAAAATTTCCTAATTAATCATATCATGGGCGGCCACCTCATGGAGAGCAAACAAGGCAACTTTCAATCAACAATTAAAATTCCTTATTTGTTTTCGAAAATTTTAAAAAATAAAATTTCCCTTTAAAATCCCTTCATGGTTGATAAAAAGAAATCTCTATAATTTTAATTTTCATCATGTGAATAATTTACAAAGGAGAAAAATAAAATATCTTTCCAATCTACAAATAAGGAAAGAGATTTAATCTCTTTCTTTAATCTTTTGTAGAACATTATAAAAGAGATATTTTAATTTTTAATCTCTCCAATAAATTATATCTTTCACATAAGAAAATTTTAAAATTAAAATTCTTTTTTAATTTAATAGGGCCGGCCACCTAAGCTTGGGTTCAAGCTAGGGTCGGCCACCCATGGACCAAGGCTTGGCTGGCCCTAGCTTGATCCATAAGCTAGCTTGGTCGGCCCCTACAACATGGGTATGAAGGTGGGTATAGACGGGTATAGTACTCTATAAATAAGAGGCTACGATAGGGACCGAGAGGAGGAATTGGTTTTGGTCTCCCAATAAAATTAAGCATCCCGTGTTCACCCCGAACACACAACTTAATTTTTCAATAATAATTCATTCCACTAGAGAACTATTATTGAACTACCGCACCAATCCCAAATTACATTTTTTTGGGCTCCTTCTTATTATGAATGTGTTATTCTCGCTGTGTTTAAGATATCGAATGTCCACTAATTAAGTGAGTTACTGACAACTCATTTAATTAATATCTTAGTCCAAGAATAGTATCACTCAACGTTATCGTCATGTCGGACTAACTCCATCTGCAGGGTTTAACATGACAATCTTTATGAGCTCTTCTTGGGGACATTATCAACCTAGATCACTAGGACACAATTTCCTTCTATAATCAACAACACACACTATAAGTGATATCATTTCCCAACTTATCGAGTTTATTGATTTATTGAACTAAATCTCACCCATTGATAAATTAAAGAAATAAATATTAAATATATGTGCTTGTTATTATATTAGGATTAAGAGTACACACTTCCATAATAACTGAGGTCTTGTTCCTTTATAAAGTCAGTACAAAAGAAACGACCTCTGATGGTCCTACTCAATACACTCTAAGTGTACTAGTGTAATTATATAGTTAAGATAAACTAATACCTAATTACACTACGATCTTCTAATGGTTTGTTCCTTTCCATTTTGATCGTGAGCTACTGTTTATAATTTATAAAGTACTGATAACATCATCTTCTATATGTGACACCACATACTATGTTATCTACAATATAAATTAATTGAACAACTACAAACAAATGTAGATAATTTGACCAAATATAATTCTTTATTCAAAATAAATATTTACAAAAGCTTAGACTTTCAGTATACACTCTAACAGTCATAGCTCTCACCCACGCTCTCCCTCTCTTTTATTCTTCCTTTCATTGCTTGTCTAGATCCTCTAAGTTATGTAACTCACCCAATTAACTTGTCATATCAACTATAATTAACCTAACTCAAATTAAATAAGTCAATATTCACTCCCTCATAGTTCTACAGTTACTGAAAGGACATTCTGATGATACCGTGCCATATGAGACTATAAATTTGTAGAACACTAGTGGATGGAAGCAAAAGTTGTACTTGTTCATAGAGATTTATCAGTCTGGATAGAATGGGAACTAGAAATTACCATATAACCGGTTTTGAAATGTGCATGAAGGCATATGCCAGTTCTCGCTTCCGGGTTTCATCGACTAGCGCATCTTTGATAAAATTGGAAAAGTAGTATAAGTGAAACATAAATAGTCATGGTACAAATGAGCATAAGAGAAGTTGCATCTTTCGGCACTTGAGTCAACTTATCATCAAGTACAATTCTATTTTCCTCGAGTGTAATAATGGCTCCACTTGTACAGCGTCATAGGAATTGGATCCTTGTTATATGAAACAATCACCTATTGAACCATTCTAGATTAAAGACTTAAGCATTCTTTTTTATATTCTATGAGCATTAATCTTTCATGAAAAGACAAATGATTAAAAAATAATGAAGGAATAGAAGCTGAGTAAGATCAAGCTTGAGTGATTACTAATCAAAAACCCAAGTTCCCACTACAAAAATCTATAAAACATGTTGAAATTAACTTTTAGAAAAATAAACACCATCTACATAGGTAAATCAAAGCCAAACATCAATCTAGCACCTACCGATCCAAAATGGCATCATCAGAATACAACTATACAAAGCAAACAACACTATGAACATCAAACCTAGGAACCCCATGTAAATCATGGTCATTGCCAGCAAGAAGAGCAATAGCAATAAGTTGTTTTCTTTTCAAACCAAGGCCATCTTCCATATCTGATATGCTATAGCACTCAAATGGTTCCTAATAAAATGTTGTATAGCCAAACACAAAACAAGGAATTATTAGTAGAAAATTATTCTATGCAAACAATAAAAAGTGAGGAAGCAACAATAACATGGATGAAACAATTATGTTAAGAAGAAAAAAAATAAGTCTAGTCCTTACATTAGAATTAGAACTTAAGCACTTTACAATGCATTTTGCTCCAATGAGAAAGAAAAGTGTTACTAATATGGTGAAAGTTTCTTCAGAAAAGTATACCAAAAACCATTCTTTATCATTTTTGAATACACCACTAACTAACAAATTATTCACTAGCAGTTTTCCTGGTTCTAGCGAAGTTAAAACAAGGATTGACAAAATTTCACAAGGCAACATTGTTGGTTTTCTCAAGCACACAAAAAAAACTTAAACAAATTCTAAAAGCAAGAGCCTTTACCTGCAAAGAGAGGTCGAAGGATTAAACTGAGATGGATCCCTAAATCGAAAAAAGATGGTGAATATTAAAAACCCTAACAGCATATCGTTTCATTGTCTTCCTTTATCCTCCTCTATGGGAGATTCCTAAAATCAATAAGCAATAGAAAAAAATCGATAACGATAGATTGAATAGTGGCAGATGAGCTCGAATTGGATAGATGAGCTTGTATCTTCATGAACTGAGGGGGAGAAAGTAGTACCTAGAAGGAATCGACAACGACAGATTGAATAGTGGCAGATGAGCTCGAATTGGATAGATGAAGGTTATGCAGGTTGCGTACCTGGAAGGAGGTGGAGGCTCATCAACGACGGGCAGGAAGCAGGTGTTCTTCAATTTAGTGGAGGTCTTCGACTGAGAGGGTTTCAACGAAGAGGGCTTCAGCTAAGAGAGGATGGCGGAGATGTTCGGCAGAGAAGTTTAGGGTTGGCGCAGAGAAACTTCAATGGAGGGAGTTGCATGAGGAGGGCGTTATTTTAGGCTAGGCATGTGAGAGGTTCGTGTGAGGGTTTTCACGCATGAGGAGTTTGGTTCTCAGGAGTGAGGAGCTTTGCCAGAAAAATAATTACAGGAGGATTTTCGCATAAAAAGTTTTGGTGAAAAATAATTAGGGAGGTCATAAGATGTTTCGATGGAAAACATTAAAAACGTTTGAAAACTATTAACGGTGCATATTACATATTATTAAAATTTTATAATATTTATTGGTAGCGTGTATTTTTACACATCGTCATTTATATATATATAATAATTATTAACAGCGTGTTTCGCACATCATTACTATTAAATTTTAACAACACACTTGCACGTAGAAAAGTTTTTTGACAACATACTTTTTCTGTACATCATCATTTGTATAAATATTATACTATCCGTAACGTACATAATTGGACGTGCCGTAAAAACTATTATTAATGGCACGCTTTAACTACGTGTTATTGATGATGTCCTGCGAAAAGTAACTTTTGTTATAGTGATTGTAAAACATGTTTAGATATCAACGGATGGAATTGATATGTGCAAAATTGATTTTTAACTTCTCAAGTTTGGAAATAAAATTATATTTGGATCATCGAGGATTCCCAAACTCTAGCATCTATTAATAGATTTTGCCGATTTAATACTAGAGGGTTTTCTTCTTGGGCAACCACTTGATACTACTCTAAACTTGAGGATAAGTTATTTTCAACCCAAGACAACTGATGAGAAGGATTCGTTAAATCTTTTTTACTATTTTTAGGAAATTATTCTTTTTTGTAATTTTTGAATTTTTTTTTGTTTAGGATATTTTGATAATTTCTATTTTTAGATTTTGAGTATGTTTAAATTTTTTTTTTTTAGATTTTGAGATTTTTTTTCTATTAGGATCTCTTTTCTTTCTTTACAAGTTAGGAATTGAGATATATATATATATATTAGATTTTTTCCCTTTTTTTTTTTTTATGTATTAGGATTTGGAATCTATATATGTGTCTATTTTAAGGGAAAATTTACATGTAGTCTCTATTGACAAACACAACTTTACATGTACTCCCCATTGGAAAAAATTTTATTTTTCACTCCTTAGTCTAATATACTTACCTAATTGTCCTTGATATTTTAAGTATAAAAAGTCTAAAAATGAGTATAAATCCTCTTAAATTCAGTACATTAAACTAGAATCTAGTATATTTTCTTTCAAATTGAGTACGATTCTTTTTCCACCTCAATTAGATGGAAAATATATTAGATTTTCTTTAAATGGTACTCAATTGGATGTAAAATATACTAGATTTTCTTTAAATGATACTCAATTGGATGAAAAATATATTAGATTTTTTTTCAAATGGTACTGAATTTAGGAGGAATTATATTAAATAGGAAAAAAGTTATACTCAATTTAATAGAAAATATACTCGATTCCAGTTTAAAATGCTGAATTTAATAGGAATTATACTCATTTTTAGACTATTTATACTTAAAAAATATGAAGTACAATTTTAATAGAAAATATATTCGAATATACTAGATTTTCTTTAAATGATACTCATTTGGATAGAAAATATACTAGATTTTCTTTAAATGATACTTAATTGGATAGAAAATATACTAGATTTTTTTTATATGGTGCTAAATTAGGAGGAATTATATTAAAACAGGAAAAAAAATATGCTCAATTTAATAAAAGATATACTCGATTCTAATGTAAAGTGTTGAATTTAAGAGGGATTATACTCATTTTTGGACCTTTTATACCTAAAAAATCTGAGGGGCAATTAGGTTACAATATTTGCATGAGGGAGTTGAAGCAAATAAAACTTTACATGTAGGGAGTGAAAACAAAATTTTTTATGAGTGAGGATTACATGTAAAATTCAAATTGTGCGTCGATCTGGCTTAGATCCATTTCGGATATCTAAGTCGAGATTGTGACTAGATTCCGGTCTCGGAAAGACGGAATCTAAGTCATACTTTTTATATTAAACCTATAAACTGTGCTAACACTTTGTTTTGTAGGATATACCTTATCTATTTGCCTCGGACTAACCTTGTCTTGCCGGAAAGCTGTCTTTTAGAGAAAGGTGGTCCGGGCGCCCGGAGGGGATCCGGGTGCCCGGGAGGTGAATTTTATCCAGATCGCGCGTCGCCACGTGGAGCTCGTTGGTTGGACCTGCCACGTCTCACCAGGGCGCTTGGAAGGGATCCGGGGCGCCCTGACCCTCATATAAAAGGAGGGTCAGAGGAGAGCTTCAAAACACAACTGAAAGAAAGTCTTCTACTGCTTGCTCTGCTACTCTGCGCTCCTGCGACGCTAACAAAGCTCCGACAACACGCTCCTTTTTTTTTTGGTTAAATTCTTTTCGGTATTTACTTTATTTCCATTAGCATTCCTGTACTTTAATTTGTAACAATTTTCGAACTGCTAGTAATTGCCCATCGAAAGCACCCTTGTGTGTAGGCCTTGGAGTAGGAGTCGACACAGGCTCCGAACCAAGTAAAACCAGCTTGTGTTAGCATTGTCCTTTTATTTCCGCTGCGCGTAACTCTTTTCGAACGATTTTGTTTATCGATATTCACCCCCCCTCTATCGAATCTCACGGTCCAACAAGTGGTATTAGAGCAGGTACCGCTCTGATTTGATGCAACCACCAATCAGGCAAAGGGGGGACTTTTTGAAAGAAAAATTAGATATCGTTTGTCTTTAAAATAAAACCTTACGCCTTTTGTTTTTTCCCTCCAAAACTGTTTTTGAAAAATACATCGCCATCTCTTCTTACATTTTCAAAAATTTGAAATAATATTTTTTATTAATATTTTAATAATATTTTATTATTTTTTCGAAAATAGTGAAATATTATTTTTTCTAGCACTGCTAATCCAAGACTAAGTCTTAGGATTTTTTTTGTTTGTTTCTCTGTGTGCAAGAATAATGACTCTTCTAGAAGGACGGAACCCTCATGAACCACCACCATATAATCAAGATTTCAACTACTGGAAGCGATTAATGGAATGCTTCTTAGGAAGCTTAGATTTTGATTATGTGCTAATATTGAGGAAACCTTCTCAGGACTCGGAATTGAATAAAAATGTAAGTAAAATTATTTGTAATATTTTACCTAACAATATCTTATGCAGACTAGAAAAATATAAGAATGCATATGAGCTGTGGACTCAGTTGATAAGCTTCACAAGACGCCAATGGAGCTAGAAGATCAAGTTAAAGTCGAATCCGGACTCGAGTCAGATCCAACGGAGAAGCCTGCTGAATTAGGGGTTGCGTTCAAGGTTAGTAATATTTACCAAAACACCTTTGCTAGTAAAAGTTTAAAATATATGCATGTTAATTTGGATATGTCTGAAAGTATATGTGAAAATAGTGTACATGACATTACTTGCAAAAATATCCCTAGGATATTTTCTGATAAAACAAATATAATTAATTTAGAAAATACAGAAAATCTGAAAATAATTAATAAATCTAAAAATTCGAATTTAAACCTAAACAAACTTGAAAATTCAAACAAAAAGGATGACAATGTCAATATTGATCTAGATAAAATTAATAAATTATTTAATCTAGACAATATTAATCTAGAAAGTCTTATCAGATAATCTAATTAACAAAAAATTAAATATTAAAGATAAAACTTATCTAATAAATTTCACTGATTATATCAACTTAAAAGATAAAGAAAATATAAGGATAAACCCAAACACTCTGATAAAAAACAAAAATAAATTTAACAAATTTAAAATTAAATATTAAAGATAACATATTAAACAAAGATAATTTGGAAAATTTAAAATTAACAGCTAATAAAAGACTAAAAGATAAACCTTTAAAAAATATAATCTAATTAATTCAAATTTAAAAATAAATAAAAATTTAAACTTTAAAAATAAGCTATTAAAGAAAGATAATTCAATTAACCCAATAAAATTGAAATTGAAATAAAATTTAAATATTAAATATACCCTTTTAAAAAAAGATAATTTAACCAATTTAATTAATTCAAAATTAAAAACTTAAATTTAATTAAAACTTAACTAAAACCAACTCTAATTATACAAGAATCTTAAAATAAAATTAAGGCCAATAATTCAGGGGGAGGCTCTAAAATAGCTGGCACCTCCAAAACTAACCTACCCGACAGGGTAACTCAAACCAACATACCCGGTAGGGTAACAAGGACTAAGTAGAAAGGAACCAAGTTTAACTTGACCCACGGTACTGGTGAAGTTTTGGATGATAGTACGTTAGGGAAGCTTAGTCTATGCATGTCTAGGAATATATAGCTTCAACCTGGTGCATTTGCCTAAGTGGAACTAGCCAAAGCTACCCCTTACGGATCCTAACTAGTTAGACCAAGGTTTTGTATTAAGTTCAGTGGATAGGACTATTTGGAAAACCTCGAAGGCATGGTTACTCTAATGATGTCCAGGTGACTCACCATAGCCCAGAAGTTTATCCAGAGAACGGCTATTTGTTGAACCCAAAGTTAAACCTGAATCTAACACAAGTTAAAAACAAACCCTAAAATTGAACCTAATTCATCTCACAAAATTATAGGATTTCCTGATTGAAAATATAGATTGGGTGAGATGACTAAGGACTTAAATTAAAATTAAAATTAAAATTAAATTAAATTAAATTAAATTAAATAAAAATTAAAATTAAATTAAAATTAAAATTAAAATTAAATTAAAATTAAATTAAATTAAATTAAAATTAAAATTAAAATTAATTAAATTAAAATTAAAATTAAAATTAAATTAAATTAAATTAAATTAAAATTAAAATGAAAATTAAATTAAATTAAAATTAAACTTAATTTTTTTTTAAACCAAAAAAAAAATATTTAAAAAATTAGTTTAAAAAATTATTTTAAAAATTCTTTAAAAAAAAACTATTTTAAAAATTCTTTAAAAAAATTATTTTAAAAATTCTTTAAAAATCCTTTTAAAAATTATTTCAAAAATTCTTTAAAACCTATTTTAAAAATAATTTTAAAAATTCTTTAAAAAATATTTTAAAAATTGTTAAAAAAATTATTTAAAATATTATTTTGAAACTTCTTTAAAAAATTATTTTAAAAATTCTTTTAAAAAAATTATTTTAAAAATTCTTTAAAAATCATTTTAAAAATTATTTTAAAAATTCTTTAAAAACTATTTTAAAATTTCTTTAAATAATTATTCTTAAAAAAAATTAAAAATCATTTTAAAAATTCTTTTAAAATCATTTTAAAAATTCTTTAAAAATTATTTTAAAATACTTTTTAAACTATTTTAAAAATTCTTTAAAATTATTTTAAAATTTTTTTAAAAAATATTTTAAAAATTATTTAAAAATCATTTTAAAAATTATTTAAAAATCATTTTAACAATTCTTTAAAAATCATTTTAAAAATTATTTTAAAATACTTTTGAAACTATTTTAAAAAATTCTTTAAAAACTATTTTAAAAAAATCTTTAAAAATATTTTAAAAATTCTTTAAAAATTATTTTAAAAATTATTTTAAAATTATTTTAAAAATTCTTTAAAAACTATTTTAAAAATTCTTTTAAAACTATTTTAAAAATTATTTTAAAACTATTTTAAAAATTATTTTAAAAATTGTTTAAAAATTGTTTAAAAATTATTTTAAAAATTCTTTAAAAATTAATTTTAAAAAGTATTTTAAAAAATTATTTTTAAAACTTTTAAAAATCATTTTAAAAAGAATTTTAAAAATTATTTTAAAACTTTTAAAATCATCTTAAAAACTCTTTAAAAAATTATTTTAAAAACTTTAAAAAAAAAAGAAAAAAAACATTTTAAAAAGACTTTTAAAAATTATTTTAAAAATCTTTAAAAATCATTTTAAAAAATCTTTTAAAAAATTATTTAAAATTCTTTTAAAAATTATTTTAAATTAAAAAAAATTATTTGAAAAATTATTTTAAGTTAAAAATTATTTTAAATTATTTTTAAAATCCTTTAAAAAATTTTTATTTTTATCCTTTTAAATGTTTTTTTAAAAAAAAAACTTTAAATCATTTTGAAAAATTCTTTTAAATATTATTTTTCACTTTAATAAAATTTTGTTAACTTAAAAAAAAATGGTATCAATTATTTTCATAATTTTCACTTTAATAATAAATTTTTTTTTTCACTTTAAAAATTATTTTTTAGACTTTAAACTTATTTTTAAACATTATTTTAATCTTAAAATTATTTTTTTAATTTAACTTAATTGAAAATTAAAACTTAAATTAAAACGTAATATTGAAATTATAATTAAAGTTAAAAAAAAAATTTAACTTAAATTAACCATTAATATTAATTTAAATCTAAACTGAATCATGTTAATTGCCATGAAACATATTATAAAAATCATTTTAAATTCCTTTTAAACACTGTTTTAGAAATCCCATTAGAAATCCCTTTTAAAAAAATAATAAATAATAAATAAATAATAATAATAATAATACTAAATCTTTTTAAATTTATTCAAAACTTAGACACCTATCTTAAAAACTTAAAACTTTCAACCTAATTATGTATAACTTAATTGTTTAAGTCTAGCTTTAGTTGAGAACTAAAATTAACTTGAATTAAACCTTACTTAATTATGTTTAATAACTTTAACTTCATGCTAACTTCAAACTACATTAATCCTACTTGAAAGGAAGTAAATAAAAAATAATTGTAACGACCACCTTTCTTACTACTACTACACTCTAAGGATGACCGTTACTTGACTACTAACTCTACTTAACCGGTATGATAAAAATATCACATGGAAACCCTACCGAAAAATTTCGGCAGAGTCTCCCCTGTACCGGTGACCATATCCGTAAATATATACAGAGTATACTCAGCCACAGGCGGCTGGAACATATATTGTCACAACTACGCAGTTTAATAAATCAAATCATGTAAGTAATGAAAAGCGGAAACATAACTTCCTACTACAAAATTTTCTTATCAACTTAATAAGAAATTAAGCTAAACAAATTCTTAAACTAAGTGAGTTCTTTAGCTAAATCTCAAGGATCTCCATAGTCCACACATCACACACCGTCACAGCATCTCCTTGTCGTCTTCTTCCTTATACTTTAGCTTTTTCCTTTATCTGCAGTAGGAGGAAAATAGTATCTATAACCTAAAAGCTTAGTGAGCACTATTCTACTCACAAAAACTCGATATGCATGTATATAAATAAAAACATGCTAAAACTGAATGCTAACATGTAAAGCTACTCATGCTCATAAATAGCAAAGAAACTAACTGAAAAGCTAACATGTAAAGATAATCATGCTCATAAATAGCAAAGAAATCTAACTAACTGAAATACTAAACATGTATAGCTAATCATGCTCATAAACCAATAAAGGAATCATACTAACTGAAATACTAAACATGTATAGCTAATCATAGAACTATCATGTGTATCAATAAGAAACTGAATTGATATCTAGCTAAACTAATTAATGCTAAACTGAGTCTAACTTGTATTCACATAACTAATTTGTGAAGTTTTGAAAACTATTTACATAATAGATTAAAATAATAATCATGCTGCTGATGGGCCCGGCAACTGTACTTGCTGTGCGCGCATCCCTAACTAAACCCGGGATTGCAAGTTCCGAGTCTAGTAGGGTTTGCTAGGTTATCTAAACCTAGGGACGACTGTGGGAGCCCAACCCAATGGATATCTAATCTAGTACAGTGCCACTGCTGAAAATAAAATACTGATTTCATAGCTTAATTTCTTACCTTGCTTTAACTAGGTTATCTGAACCTAGAACTAGGTTATCTGAACCTAGAGGCGACTGTGGGAGCCCACCCATTGGACCGTAGTCCCATATAAGCTGAAGCAAGACTAAATAAGTTATTTTAAATGCTTCTACTACATTAATTGAGCTATTAAAATGCCTACTGTAGCATTATATTGAGCTAAGCATTTTATCAAGCACTTGGGGTGCACTAGAACACACTCTACGTACTGAAAATCTGTATACAAAGCTTAACATAAATCTGCATGTAAAGCTTAATAAAAATCTGCATCTTAAGTTTATCAAAATCTGCATACTAAGCTTATCTAAAATCTGCATGCAATACTTATGAAAATCTGCTTATTAAAAATCTGCATACTTTACTTATAAAAATCTGCATGCTATAAAAATAGAACTGCTCATGTTATTCCATTAGCAATTAGGAAACTAGAACAACTTAAGCATGCTATGAAAGTAAAACAACTTAAGCATACAAAGAGATCTAACTATACTAAAATTCTGCACTATACTACTAAATTCTGCATATTATAAGCTTAACAAAATCTGCATACTATGTTACTAAATTCCACATAACATTCTGCCCTATCATGCTTAACAAAAACTGTGCTATATTACTAACCAAAAATCTGCAGTACCTTTAATTACATACTTTAAGAACTAAACTACAATCAAGTATCCCACGGCATCTTCACCCACATTGTGGCATTGTACACACCTTGCAACTAAACAAAGATTTGCTACTGAAAACTAGGAAAACATAACTGTTCTTCATGTATTGTAACATAACATACCATTCTGCAGTAGACTACAAAATCAAACTATATGCTTTAAAAGAAAACTAAACTCTTTCTTGTTCCTTGCCCAACAACAGGAATCTGAAATCTGTAACCCTTCTAATTTACTGATCATGCCCACAAGAATTCATGAACAAAAGGATTTGGATCCACATCTGAATTCTCTTAAGCTAGCTACGGCAGCAATGACAAGAGAAAGCCAAAATTAACTAAACTACAACACTAAATTCCGAACAGCATGTTTTAACAAGAGAAATCTAACTACAATAAATTTGAAACCTACTGAAACTAAAATTCCATGTAAACATGTTCACCACCGAGACTTTCATAAAGCAACAGAGAACTTTTAGGGCAAAACATGCTGCGGCAGAACTTCAAAAGCCTCACATTTTACAGGAAATAAAGGTCGAACTAAAGATTCAAGAACTACCCTTATTGCTCTAGGAATCCCGATTTATACAGCCTTCCGGAAACAAAGAAAGGAATCAAAACTCTTAGCAAACTCAAATCTCTGTACAGCATGTTTCAAAGCAAAGAAGGAGAAAACAAAGCTCGGAACAACTCCTACTGCAGGTGAGTAGCAACTCACCCTTGCTTTTAGGACTTACAACCGGAAGGGAGAAATCTAGGGTTCGGATGAAGCTTCAAATCCGGCGATCCTTCTGTGCCCGCGTGCTCCCCTCGACGAGCCGGCCTCAAGGAGGTGAAGGAAACCTCTCGGAAACCCTGGCCGGCGCCGGAGACGATCCCTAGTTCCGTCGCCTCTTTCGCCCGAGAGCACAGCTGCGCGCCGTCGCGAGCGTGAGAGGAGAGAAGAGAGGTTCGGGAGTTTTAGGTCACGGCTAATCAAGCCCTAAGTTCTCCCTTTATAACTCCAATATTTCTATTAACTACTCCTGCTTAAATACAACTTGATTCGGGTTTTATTAACAAACCCGCGGCTGGTCTGTTGGTTAAGCGAACCTCTGCTTCACCCGAGGTTCACGGTTCAAATCTCGGCTTGGACATTTTTTGTCGAAACTTCTTTCGTTCAGTAAAAATACCAAACGAACTCCAAAAATTACGTACAAATACTCTAAAAATTCCTAAAAATCTCTAGAATTTTTCTAAAGCATTTCTAGATTTTTATAAGGACTTTTAGAACTCGAAATAGGGAAAATTGGGTCGTTACAATAATAATAATTATAACTAACACTTTCATTGACCAACTTAATCAATTAATACGAAATTTAAATTATTTCACTGAGTATTAAATTATTAAATCAAGTAAAAACTAATCAATAAATTATTGATAATGGTTAACTGTTATTGAATTAATAAATTCTTATCTTATTTAACATTAAACTAAAGTTAAGCACCTGAATTTAAAATTAATTATTGAATTTATCAAACTCAAAGAAATAGTTATACCAAGGATACAGAGATAATCATGTGTTACTAAATCCCCTAGAACACTTAGGTAGATAAATGTGTTAGGGTTTTAAAATTTAACACACTCAAACTTTAGAATTATATTAAGGGGGATAATATAATAAAGAAGATTAATAAATTAAAGCAGTATCAAATTCAGGGGGAGGTTTTTTTTTTATCCCCTTAAATGTCATTTTTTTTCTCTTTAAAATAAATCTCTTTAGAAAATTCTACCTCAATTTATTTAAAAAAAAATTACTTTGAAAATATTATATTAAATATTCTTAGCAAATATTTTCAAAAGCTTTATTTTAAATGTCAGGTTTAGGGGGAGGATTAAATCAATCTATTATAAAAATTTTCTTAATTTATAGTCTTTTCTTAAAAATTTTCTAAAACCTGATCTTTAGAAATCTAACTTGATAAATCTATTTTTAAAAAACTAGCTTTTATAAAACTAAGTTTTTAAATTGGATTTTATAAACTAAGGTTTTGAAAATCTGGATTTTACAAACTTAGACTTGAAAAATAAATTTAAGTAGATTCTCAAACTTAATTTTGAAACTTTGATTTTGAAAAACTCATGTTTGTAAAGAATTCCAAGTTGAAACTTATTTTGAAAATTCAATTTCTTGAAACTTGGATACTTATGTTTGAAAATTAGACGTATACTTTAAAACTAGCTTTTACTCTTTGAGTTTGCAAACCCATTTAATATTGCAAAAATTATTTTTACTCAAACTATACTAAGTTATTTTTCAAAACTTAGTTATTTTACTAAAGTTAAGAAACAAAAGCTAAATTACTCCCCCAAGTTAACCTAACATCATTTCCTACAATTTTTTATGCATTCTGTATTGTTGAATGGTTAATTTGTCTTCCTTATTTGATAAATGCCAAAGGGGGAGGGATAGGTGGTTAAGTTAGAAAAACAAAATAAAATTAAAAACTAACTTAAACCTCATACTAGAACAAACTGTTTAAACTTCTTTACTCGCATATTTTTACTAATTTAACCAGGTTGTCGTTCCATCAAAATGGGGGAGATTGTTGGTGCGGTTAGCACTAACGGTCTAACTCAGGTTTTGATGAATGACAAATCAGGTTAAGTTAGGTTTGTTGTGATCTAACACTCTGACCGAGTGTGCAGGAGAAGTCCAGCTAGGTCAACGAGCTGACCGGATAGTTGGCGAGAAGTCCAAGGGGGTCGACGGGCTGACCGGACGCTTGGCGAGAAGTCCAAGCGGGTCAACGGGCTGACAGGACGCTTGGCGAGAAGTCTAGCTAGGTCGACAGGCTGACCGGATAGCTGGCGAGAAGTCCAAGCGGGTCGACGGGCTGACCAGACGCTTGGCGAGAAGTCCAGACGGGTCGAAGGGCTGACCGAACGTCTGGCAGGTAAGTAAGGTAAGTCACTGGAGGGGAGTGACTGTGAGGACGCGTTCCCGGGAAGGAAATATTAGGCGTCGATCCGGCTTAGATCCATTTCAGATATCTAAGTCGAGATCGTGACTAGATTCTAGTCTCGAAAAGACGGAATCTAAGTCATACCTTTATATTGAACATATAAACTGTGCTAACACTTTGTTTTGCAGGATATACCTTATCTATTTGCCTCGGACTAACCTTGTCTTACAGGAAAGCTGTCTTCTGGAGAAAGGGATCCGGGCGCCCGGAGGTCCGGGCGCCCGGAGGTCCGAGCGCCCAGAAGGGATCCGGGCGCCCGGGAGGAGAATTTTATCCAGATCGCGCGTCGCCACGTGGAGCTCGTTGGTTGGACCTGCCACGTCTCACCAGGGCGCCCGGAAGGGATTCGGAGCGCCCCGAGCCTCATATAAAAGGAGGGTCAGAGGGGAGCTTTAAAACACAACTGAAAGAAAGTCTTCTACTGCTTGCTCTGCTGCTCTGCGCTCCTGCGACGCTAACAAAGCTCTGACAACACGCTCCTTTTTTTTTTGGTTAAATTTTTGTCGGTATTTACTTTATTTCCATTAGCATTCCTGTACTTTAATTTGTAACAATTTTCGAACTGCTAGTAATTGCCCATCGAAAGCACCCTTGTCTGCGGGCCTTGGAGTAGGAGTCGACACAGGCTCCGAACCAAGTAAAACCAGCTTGTGTTAGCATTGTCCTTTTATTTCCGCTGCGCATAACTCTTTTCGAACGATTTTGTTTATCGATATTCACCCCCCCCCTCTATCGAATCTCACGGTCCAACAACTCCTTGCATTGAAAATCTCAAGCCTCACGAATTGCTTGAGTTACGTACCTGTACGAGAAAAATTAAACAAAACTTATCAAAGAAAAATATAAAATATAAGAAAAAAGAGAATTGTAGTAAGTACTGCATGAACTGTAACTAGAGAATAAATTTCGCATAGCTCTAATATCTAGACATGAGAGAAGGATTTCCAGAATTCCAGGACAACACTCAATGTCTGCAAAACGGAAGAGAAAAAACTTATTCAATACAAACTTATAGTCTCTAAGAAATAAAACTTATACAATACAAACTTATGCAATACAAGCAATTTAACCAACTTAGAGTTGTCTTGGTAACTTCCATTGGAAAACTTATGAACGTAGCTTTAAATTCGCAGAATAAGTTTATATTCAATCAATGAATTTCATTGACCTTACCATTGAGTTTATAAATAATTAGTCGAGGACATTCTTAAAAGATACTCGTGGCGGCAATAAGAAATCATCAAAACCTACAAAAAATGCATCTAAACTTGGAGCCTACAGGAGGTCATAACAAATCAGCTATTCAAATATCAATTTAGGATGCGATCTTGCTGAGTTATAGGCAGGATTGACAAAATGACAAGAACTTGTCTAGACAAATGTTGAAAACAGACAATGAATTTGATATATGCTTTGTTCCTGGAAAAATGTCTTTATATACCAAACATGCTCATAATTCCAGTCAACATGCTACAGAATCCATCTACTAACTCAGCCGAATCACTATACGACGAGCTTATTTCCCAGAGCCAAAGTTTAATAGACAAAACAAAAATAAAATTATAAGGACACCATAACTTTACTTATAACTAAATTTACAAAATGTTCAATCAGCAAGATAACACATAGATGTATATTAGGTATTGACATATCAAAGCAAAAGATGAGAACAAAGAGAGACATTTAATAAGGGAAATGTCAGCCAATTCTGCTCATGATATAAATGCAAGAATGAGATATTGGGCAAAGGTATGTATATAATTTATTTCATGAAACATCAAATGCAGAAAAAGAGTTTTTTTTTCCTTCAACCAAACATTTAAAAAAATAGAAATTTTAAAAGCGTGAAATAACTGCCCCAATCTATGTTGGATATAGATACTTGGATATTGGCACTCAAATAGTGACACTAAGAGTGAACAATCACTAATCATATTGAACACATGTACAATTTGTAAAAATAGTCATGTCAGAGATTGCGATCATACTCGTGTTGAACACTATATCAAGTCCAAGAAACATAGACATGGAACAGTTGCAACACTGACACCATATTCAACTACACAAGCATTATCATACTAGAGATTTAAATGAACACTATGTAACACCCCAAATTTCATGATTTGGAGTCCTAAAAGACCTTATTAAAATCTAGAAATGCTTTAGAAAAATTCTAGGGATTTTTAGAAATTTATAGAATATTTTTATGTAATTTTTGGAGGTCATTTGGTATTTTTACTAAACGAAAGAAGTTTCGACAAAAAAAAGTCCAAGCTGGGGCTTGAACCGGCAACCCCTGACCCGAGCAAAACCCGACTAACCAACTGGGCTAGCAGTTATTACTTGATCAAATAAGGATCGAATTGTATTTAAGTAATAAATAGTTAATAGCAGAATAAAAGGAGAATAAAAGGCTCGGCTGGGAATTTGAACCTGCGGCCTTTGGCTCGGTCAAATCCCGGTTGACCAAGTGATCCAGCCACCGGTTCTGTTTAGAAAAGGTAGGAAATTTTATTTAAGGAAGTTAACAGAATATCGGGTTATTAAAAAGAGAAACTTAAGGCTTAATTTTCCCGTGACCTAAACCTAATCCTTTTCCCTCCCGATCCCTTCCTCTCTCGCGCGACAAAGGCAGCTCGAGCGGAAACAAGCCGCGGCTAGGGCACGATTCCGGCGCCCGGCGGGTGGCTAACTCGGGGTGGTTCTTCACCGTCGTGATCCTTTCGTCGAGTAGGGTCGGTGACCACGAGAGGAGGCCAGAAATCTCAAGTTGCCCGAACCCTAGAAGCACTAGAAGGTTCCTCCTTCGGCTGTGAGTCAAGGAAACGAAGGTAAGCGCTTCCTCACCTGCAGTAGAGTAGCTCCGGGTTCTCGTTTCTTCCTTGTTTTCGAATTTTGCTATAGGGATTTCCGTTTAGGGCTTGTTGCCGTGAGGTTGATTTCTTGTGAAACCTGCTGCCGAGAATCTCAAGGAAAGGAATTAATTGGTTTGTTAGGCATATGTTTTGGTTTCTACAGATTTCAGATTTATGCTGTAAAATTCTATTTGGCACAGCATTCACTTCCTTTGTTTCCCTGCCGTGATGTTCTTGTAGGAAGATGAGAAGGGGTTTCATTGGGTTTGACAAATAGTTAGGCTTCTCAATTCTGATAGCAAGCAAGTTGATTTCTTAGGTTGCAAATCAGCAAGTTTTATTCCTTTTGTTATAAATTCAACAGGTTAGTTAATTTAGTTTTCCTTCAACAAGTTAGCTAAATTCGGTCATAGTTTTTGGTGCTAGTTAGTGGGCACGAACAGCCCTATACATATATATATTTAGCATCTGTTTAGACCCTTTTGTACTATGTAGTGGCACGAACAACCCTTACTCCAAGTACATAGTTAGTTTTCTGTTGAGATACATAGTAGGTTTTAGTTTTGTTCATGCTAAGCAATTGACATGAACGGCAATAGTTTTGGGAGCAGCAGTTGAAAGAAAATAGAAGTGTAGAATTTTAGATTCCTAAAAGCAATCTAGTTCTTTTCAATTTGCAGTTTAGCAAGTATAAGATTTAGTTTTTCTTACCGTGTAGTTTTAGTTTTCCTCTTCGTGCTCAAGTTCCAGATTTAGTTCTCTTTAGTTTTCCTTTTGTTAACTTTGTATCTAAGTATAAGATTTCAGTTTTAGATTTAGTTTCTTATGCTTCCTTAACTAGTTGGAACAACCCTTATATTTAGCATACAAGTTTAGATCTTTTTGTGCCATTAATGGGCACGAACAGCCCTATGTTTAGTATTTTCTGTTTAGACTTTTTTGTGCTATTTAGAGGGCATGAACAGCCTTGAATCTAAGTACATAGTATTAGTTTTCTTTGCTATTTTAACAAACATGATCAGCCCTGTTTATTAGCATTGCAGTTTTAGTTTCTTCTCTATTTTAACAAGCATGAATACCTACTCTCTAAGTATACGCAGTTTTCCTTTTAAAGAATGCAGATTTTTCTTTCTTTGATTTATTTTTGCTATAGCATGTCTAAAGACTTCATATTTGTTTTCCTTTGTTTTAATCTGTTATAGCATGTTTGAAGAGGCTAGTATTTTACTTGAACAAGTATAAGAAAGATAAAGAAAAGAAAGAAAAAGGTCAAGGCCTTAAGTAGATCCCAAAGTCAAGACCTTAGGGATTTTGGCACACAAGGTGTTAAAGAAAATGCCGAGGCATTATATAGAAGTATTAAAAGATAACAAGTATTTTACTTTTATCAGTGGCACTGTACTGGACTCTCTGTCCTTGGGCTGGGCTCCCATAGTTGTCCCTAGGTTTAGATAACCTAGTAGTAACGGCTCGGCCGACGGTCGACGGTCGACGACCATAGGGTCGCCAAATGGGCCGCCAAATGGGCCACCGAATGGGTCGGGTCGTTACAAAAGTAAAAGCACAGTTGTCGGGCCCAAGAAGAAGTTGATTATTTTTTTAAAGTATTACAAGTATAAGTTTTGAACAAGTAAAGCAAGTTTTACATAAGTATAAAGTATTTAAAGAATAAGTCTTTAAACAAGTGAAATAAGATTCAGAAGGTGTTTAGAATTCAGTAAGCTTAGTTCTTTATGCTAGCATGATTGTATAGATTTACTCTACATGTTTATCCTTTCAGTATGTTTCTTTCACTAGTAGATGAGCATGAGTAGATTTCCTTTTGAGCATTCAGTTTTAGATTTCAGTATATCCTCATGCATATCGAGATTTTGTGAGTTAGATAGCGCTTACTAAGCAAATTTTGCTTATAGACTACACTTCCTCTTACTGCAGATACAGGAAAGGAAAAGATATAGAAAGGAAGGCGACAAGGAGGTGTTCGAAGGATGTGTGATGCCAGGACTATGGAAGCCTTGGGACTAGGAAAGAAGTTTTAGTTTAGTTTTTATTGTCTTTTGCTATGTTAGGAGTATTTGAGATAGTATTTGTTATTTTGATATGATTAGGACATAGTAGAAGAATTGTAATATTGTGTGATGGTTTCTTGTGTTGTTTTCTTTATTTTGGATTTATTATACTGTGTGGTTGATTGATATGTGTTCCAGCCGCTTGTGGCTGAGTATATATTGCCTGTATTGTTGAATAAGGTCACCGGAACAGGGGAGACTCTGTCGGAATTTTTCGGTAGGGTTTCCATGTGATTTTTAATCATACCGGTTAAGTAGAGTTAGTAGTTAAGTAACGGTCATCCTTAGAGAGTAGTAGTAGTAAGAAGGGTGGTCGTTACACACTAGTTATCAAATTTCGTAAACAGTATGCAATAGAGTACTAGCCTTGTATGTTAAACTTGTTGAATGTACAATATCTCATAAGAAAGTTTACCTTTAATGTTATCATAACAATCACATCCAGAGAGAATACACAAATCAATGAATTGATCCATAGTGAGTCTTAGCTCTTCAAGAACCTGAAAAATAAGGATGAGAATAAATACAGTAATTCAATTAGCAATAAGCAGAATAAATATACCTTTGAAACTTCAAATTCCATCACAGAGAGCAGAAATAACATGTTACAATTTTTTGTAATATGTGAGGCATATAAAGTTGGACATTTTGGAAAGCTTTGAAACAAAGTAATAATAACTGATAAGTAAGAGATGTCTCCAATCGAGCAATAAGTGGTGAGATGAGTTCTCACCGAAATTTAGGAGATTTGGCAGACAACAAGCTTTTTAGTAGCACCATTGTCCATTGGAGTGTGATCTCCTAACAAAGAGAAGGGGCATGTTAGCTGAAGATGCTCTTTGATCTAATTATCTTTCTTCTCCTTTTTTGCCTCTGATTTTTGGGATAAAATTATTTGCCCTAATATTGTGTCATTTATCACAATGCTAATGACCGAACCCATAATGACTTAGCATGAATTAAGGGCAACAAATTGAAGATGAGAAAGTACTACAATGTGTCTGAGCTACAGCTTAGTTGTTGCCCTTGTAATTTTTTTAACTACCCTTTTGATGTGGCTTGAGCCAAGGAGAAAAAAAATGATTTAGAGTTTAAGAACTAGAGCTTCTCCACCTAAGTGACTAGTCACCAATGATAATTAGATTATGCACAAAATAGAACTAATCCATATTAGAGTGTCATCATGTTGATTGCAGGTATACCAGATAGATTGACTTAGGTAAGGAGACGAAAGGAGCATCTACATCCAAGCAACTAGCCACTAGGATTGATAATAAGCAGCAGTGAGATACTACTAACTGGAGCATTTTTCCTAAATGCTGGTGAAGACTCTCACTGCAAGATAAAGAAAAAGTATACTGTGTATAAAAGTTCCACAATAGAACATGAGCAATAGCACAAGAACTATCAAGAAGTTGAGGATCTGGTAGTCCATGAGATTCTCAGTAAACATCATTTTCTAGACTGAACAAATATTTGTTGATCTTTAAATCTTCACACACACACTAGTTTACAGTAAGATGCATTTGCCAAAAGGTTAACAAAATCACAGTTGCTAAGGAATTGCCCCACATGAATTAAATGAAAGATGACACAAAAGAATTAAATGGTTAAATCTCTTTTCAAGAATCACTTGGGAGAACATACCTATAGAGCCAACAAAATTCATAAAACATGTCAAGAAGCTGAACTCTCCAGTACTTTTATTCTGCACAAATTCACATGAGATGTAATGGTCTTTAGAACTGAATGAAGCCCCATCAAATGTACATTAGATGTTATCATAAATTACTAAGTGAATTGCAACCTTAGCAGTTTTTCAGTCATTTTGTTATAAGCAATTGCATGCGGCTTTAGGAAATGTTTGCAAGAGAAAGTAAAATTGTGTCATGTTTACAATCTTCATTATGTTGCTTGGTTACTTGTGAAAAAACTCTACAGTCAACTACTGGAATCAAATTCTTCAAGAAAGTAATTTGAAAGTTCAAAATATATTTAAAGAAACTCTATGTTACATATGAAGAAAACAAATAATCAGCATGCTAACTTCATGCTGATTGCATATAATCAATAAGATCCTCATGGTAATTTCCAATAAAATAGCAATATCAAAGATTACCTTGACAGTTCTTTTGTTGTACTTTTCAATTCCCTCTAGATCACAAGTCTGCAAACAGCAAATATAACCAACTAAGATAGCAAAAGAAATTCTAGCACACTAAAGAGTCCCAATAAAGGTACTTGTTATGCACAAGCAATGACCTCAATTGTTGTGTTCAGATGGTTAGTTGCATCTTCCCTCTTTGAATATCTAAAGAACAAAATAAGCTTAAAGATTATCATTATCTTACAACAAAAAAAAAGGAGGGGGCAATGACAAAACTGTAAAGACTAGCCTTTTGGCAAGTTCTTGTTTCTTCAGCTTTGGAGGTTGATCATCAAATACATATCTGGCATAAAAAAGATGATAATAAAATATGGTGGCTGAATGAGAAACAAAATGATATTTAGACATGCAAATGGACTTACACTGGCTCGATACCTACTTCTAATAATATGATAGTTCGATTGAACATCCCTTCATGCCTTTTAAAAAAAGAAACAATTGGATCTCAACTAAAACCTGACATCCCTATGTTAACAAAAAAATTGTCAATGAATAATGCGCATTTAAATATTTTTTAATTAATCAAAGCATTCTGGTAATCCTTGAGCAGCGAATCGATACACTTCCTCATCTATCCAATTGGGATGGTTGCAGCTGCGGCCACGACTACAGCAACAGGTGGGGCGGCTATGGCAGCGACAACTATTGAGCAGATCAAGAAGGTGGTCAATGTGGTCGTGAAGATGATGCTCAAGACTTTCCTCCAGGACTTGATGGATTTGAGCTTCTTGTCAAGATTATTCTTTCTCATATGCATTTTGTCGAGCATCTGGAGCTGCTAGTGGTGGATGGACCAGAAAGCCTTGAAGAACTCTTCCGTGAAGGGATCGTCGGCCACCTTGAAGTGCCTCAGCTCCATCAGAGTACGAGAGTTCCTCGCATTGTCGCCTTTGTGGTCCTCCTCCTCCTCGGCGAAGCACTGTAGCGCAACTTGGAGGATGAGTTGGTTGTCGCGAGCTTTAGTGAGGCACTTTTCAAGGATAGTGTAGAAGTTGAGAGTTTGGAGGCTATTCTGGATGTAATCCTCAACGAGGTCGAAGAGCTCGGTGTTCTTCCACACATCACGCTTGCAATCAAGGATGACCGTGACCACCTCCTATTCATCTCAAGGAGGCAACCGATGATCTCCCTAAGGGAATCGAGGGAGAGGGACCGGACCTGGACGCCGTCGGTGAGGGTGGAGATGACACAATCGGTGCGCTGCTAGAGCGTGGAGTCAAAGGTCTCGAGCTCGGGATCGAGGCGGCAGGCCTCCTCGTAAGGCATCATCTCCACCAGACACGGGAGGTGCGCGTGGCCATCTCCTCCGTCAACGTCGGCATCTGCAACAGCTAGATTGTGCGGCCTCGTGCTGTGTTGAGCTCCCATCTAAGGATCTGGGAAAAAAGATGTAAACAAGTTGAGATTTTTACCGCTGAAAATGATGGAAAATCTGAAGTCTAAAGGGGAAAAGCGAATGGATCGAAAAAATGAACAAGAACTAAATTAGCAACTTGACGAGAGGAGAGCACACCGTCGTGGAGGAAGATCCAGCGGAGGCAGCACCCCTTACTGTCGTGTGGTCGACAGGATGGTGTGAAGAGATTGTATGAGGAGAGGGAAAGAAAAATGGCTAGGGTTTGGGAACACGAAGGGGAAAACACGGCATCGAAAATACATTCGGAGAGAGGGAAAGCAAACCTACGAGGGAAAATGACCAAAGTCAAATACAATGATTTTATCAAAACTATTGTTGTAGCTCCTAAAAACGCGCTTAAAGACAATGGTTTTAGAAACCATTGTAAAAAGTATTGTTAATTTAAAAAGGAGTCGCTCAATGACAACAGTTTTCATAAAATCGTTGTCTTTTATATTTAATGGGGAGTTCAAAGACAACGGTTTTGTCAAAAACCATTGTCTTTGAGTAAATTTGCAACAGTTTCTCTTAAAACTGTTGTCTTTGGGGTGTTATCTTTTAACTTTTTGTTGTAGTGGGAGATTGGAAAAGTTGGAGCTTTCTGCCAAAAATTCTCAGATGCAAAAATTCTACAACATCCAGCACTACTTGTTAAAGCTATTGTAGGATTAACTCCATATAGGTAAACTAAATCCAATTGGATAGACTTAATCTCTATAAGATGGGATTACACTTGATTAGCACATATCTAATTATCATTAAATTAACTAAACTCAATTAAGTGATCTAATACTTTAATACATGTAAAGAGAGTTTAGATTAAATGGATGTGGATTCAATGTGTAGGTCCAATAACCCAATTCATTAATATTAATGGATTGTTAATGAGGGATGAACTTTAAGATGGATAGTCCCTATAGGAAGGGCTTGTCATATAAAGGAAAATGCTCATGAATTAGGGTATGTTCTAGAGTCTCTCCAATCTCTTCTCTTTCTGATTGAGAGAAAACTAAGAATTGTCGTCGCCCACTCCTGTAGAAGATTATTCCACACTAATAAGAACTCTGGCGTCAAGTAAGAAGCAATACTCTTTTGCGATAGATTTAGGTCATATATTCATGAGTTACTATTTTAGTTTTGTATTGTGCTTTAAAGACTGATAGAAGCTAGATCATGTTATAGATGTATCCTTTAGTTCATATATGATGTATTACAAATCTAACAATTGGTATTAGAGCTTAAGATTGACTTATTATCAATTTTAAGGCATAAGGATTATTTTTCAACATTGTGGTATAAATACATCACTTTTTGCATTTGATTCCATATGAATGAGCGAAATTGATGTATATGCGTTGAATGTAGCATGGATAGATTAGGATTTAACCTATAAATAAAGTTTTTTGCATTCTCTGCGAAGAATGAGATTGGTGGCGCAATTTTAGGGCAAAAAATTGCTTTAAGAAATAGGCATTTTCTGATATCAATCGATTGGGAGTCGCGGATTCACGATCAGAAGCTTCTCGAATCGATCGGTCAATTGATTAGTGTTCGCCAATCGATTGGCATAATGCTCAATAAATTGGGATGCTTAAATTCTTGAACAAAAGGTCCAGAATCGATCAGCTGATCAATTGGTATTTACCAATTGATCAGCAGGAGGAATTAATTGATTCAGATTGCTCGATCACGACAAGAAACCAACAGAAAGGCTCTGGATCAATCAGCTTATCGATTGGAGTCACCAATCGATTAGGGTCACCAATCGATTGAAGGTTGCAAGGAATTCAATAAAGAACTTCTGGATCAATCGACTGATCGATTGGGATAACTAATCGATTGAAGTTCGTGAAGAATAAACATAAAGCTTCTGAATTGATCGGCTAATCGATTGGGGTTCATTGATTGACCAATCGAGTTCCTTGGGTTATCCACAGAAGGTTTCTTAATCAATTTGTTGGATCGAAAGCGCTAGGGGGGGGTGAATAGTGTTTATGGCTATTTTAACGATTTAAAACTAAGAGTAGAAATGCAGCGAAAAGTAAATGCAAACACACAGAAGACACAGTAGAATTACTTCGTTCAGAGCCTAGCTCGACTCCTACTCGAAGGCCCGCGATCCTTGATCGCTTTCGGTGGGCAACAACTATAGGCTCGTTAAATGATTACAATTTGAAGTACAATAATTAATAACAATAAAATATACTGACGACAATGGAAAGATGGAAGAACTGAGCTCTGGGTCGTCGAGATGATATTGCAGTACTTTGGGATCAACTTGGTAGCAGCAGGAAGTAAAAAGTTCGCTTCTGTGATTGATTTCCGAAGTTGCACCCCAAGGCTCCCTTTTATAGCTCTGCAGACGCTGATCCAGATCCCCAAGTCTTGGGATCAGCTTTGACCCGAAGCGGATCGGTCGACCGATCCTCACGTTCGGTCGACCGATCAAATGATCTCCACTGCATCTGATTTGATGATCCGTCGCTCCACTTCGATCTGGTCAAGCTCTATCCCCTGGGTTCGGTCGACCAATCGCAATATCCGGTCGACCGATCAATCTCCTCTGACCCGCTCACCTCGGCCTGATCCAGTCGACACTTATCCCAGGTTCGGCCGACCGATCACGAGGTCCGGTGGACCGATCCCTTGGTCGAACCCGGTCCAACCTCTGGAGATCTGATCTGCTGACTTATGGGTTCGGTCGACCGATCTCAAGGTTCGGTCGACCGATCCTGGTCAGTCCTAACCCTACACAAAAAGATTAGTTTCCTGCAAAACAGAGTTAGAACACCAAAGATAATATATAGAAATAAATTTGACAGTCACCGGACTGTCCGGGTCTGACTTCGGGTTTCCGACCAGAAACCCTAGGTCGACCCGACGTTTACTGTTCCTTCTACGGGGAGCGCGTCCTCACCTACTCCTCTCAGGAGATTTACCTATTGCCAGTACGATCCTCCAGATCGACTGGACTTTTGCTCAGCGTCCGATGCTTCCGGTCTTCATGCTGGATGTCTGGACCTCGACCCATCCAGACTTCTACCCAGTTCGCAACACCAGGATTTTAACCTAGGGTTACCACCCCCTAGGATTTTTGCCCGAAGCGTCGACCCGCCAAGACTTCCCACATAGGGTTATCACCCCCTATGACCTAGGATTACCGCCCCCTAGGGTTTTCCCTTTGCCTAACCGCAGCTAGGACTTTTCTCCACCTGGGGTTACCACCCCTTAGGACCTAGGGTTACCACCCCCTAGGGTTTTCACCTTGCTTAACCGCAGCTATGACTTTCCTGAAACACTCGGTCTTACACATTAGATAACAACTAAACTTAACTTTGAATCCCTTTGCCATTATCAAAACTAAGGTTCGATCGTCGGATGCTTCCCGCACCAACAATCTCCCTATTTTTGATTATGACAATCAAAATTCAAAGTTAAGTGAAAAATTGTAATAAAGGTAAATATAAATGAGTACAAACATAAATAACGCCTAAGCACATTGAAGCTCCCCCTTAAACAGATTTCTTTTAGTTTTGAATTTTTGTATTTTAGTTTCCTTTGAATTTCCTTATACTCTCCCCCTTTGTCATATATCAAAATAAAGAGGGAAAAAAAATGAGTACTGAAGTAAACATTTAGCTTTTCAAATTAATTTTCCTGTAAACATTAAAGTCTAACAAAACTTCTTCTAAATTCTAAGTTTGAGAAATAATTTTAAATAATTTTCAAAGTATTTTTTCAATGCTTTTTAAGGATTTTCCAAATCACTTTAAAAGATTTTTAAAAGCATTTTGAAATTTATTTTTCAAAGGATTTTGAAATAAGTTTCCAAAATAATTTTTCAAATATTTTTTTTAAAGAAGTTTTTCAAACAGTTTTTCAAAGGATTTTTTAAGTAAGTTTTAAAATTAATTTTCAAAGGATTTTTCAAATGATTTTGAGATTAATCTCCAAAGGATTTTGAAATTACTTTTCAAAGGATTTTGAAATTAATTTTTGAAAGATTTTTAAAATAAGTTTTGAAATTAATTTTCAAAGTATTTTTCAAATGATTTTGAAATTAATTTTCAAAGGATTTTTAAAATAATTTTTAAAATAATTTTTAAAATAATTTTTAAAATAATTTTTAAAATAATTTTTCAAAGGATAATTTTTCAAAGGATTTTTAAAATGATTTTTAAAATAATTTTTCAAATGATAATTTTTCAAAGGATTTAAAATAATTTTTTTAAAATAATTTTTCAAATGATAATTTTTCAAAGGATTTTTAAAATGATTTTTAAAATAATTTTTCAAATTATAATTTTTCAAAGGATTTTAAAATGATTTTTAAAATTTTTTTCAAATGATAATTTTTCAAAGGATTTTAAAATAATTTTTTTAAAAAAAAATAATTTTTCAAATGATAATTTTTCAAAGGATTTTTAAAATTATTTTTAAAATAATTTTTCAAATGATAATTTTTCAAAGGATTTTTAAAATGATTTTTTAAAAGAAATTTCAAAGATTTTGAAATTGATTTAAAAGATTTTTTAAATAATTAATTCATTTGATTAAATTGAATTTATTTAAGACTGAGTTTGACCTAGATCCATCTCACCCGATTCTAAATTATCAATCAAGTAATCTTATATTATTTTGTGAGATGGTTATCTGTAATTTAGGTTATTTATAAGGATTAATTTACATTTGAGTTAAAATTAGGTTTTTTAATTAGTCAATTAAATATATATTTCAATGATTGGTTTCCAGGTCAGGGCGAGGCTCTAGGCTTTCTTGGGTATGGGATCATCCACCCCTTCCTAGACAGAACCGTTCAAAGAAAATATATATTTAATTTTCTTTTTGAAACCCCTAGATTAACTAACAAGTGTAAATTATTCCTAGGTCCTTAAGCTATCCTAAATCTAAACATGCATAATGTCAATAAGAATAAATAAACAAGCATCAATCTATCTCTTGGTAAAGATGGTCTTTCTACTGGCTCCCCCTGGATCATAGCCTCGATAGGGTTTATCAAGGTAATGGATTTGATCCTTGGGGACCCAATATAGTCCAAGTCCAACTTGATTAACCAAATTTGACTTGGGGACCCATGCTTGAACTATGGTTTTATTATTTCTATTTACTAAAGATAGATATGATTTATATTTGTTCTTGGTTTTAAATCCAAGTCCGGATTTGTTGTAAACGGCTCGTTGTTTTCCAAGAATCAGATCCAAATTCTTGGAACCCATAGGGAATCGTTCCAATATGTCCTTGAGTTCTTTAATTTGAGTTTTCAAATTGGAATTTTCTTCCTCAAGTTGTTGGACTTGAGTTGAACTTCCAATTTGAATAGGCTCATTTAAAGGACTCAAGTCTGTCACTTCCTTAAGGGTTGTTACCTCCTTTTGGAGTGACTTGACACGAACATTGGATTTAGCCAATTTCTTAAGCAAGTAAGGAATTAATTTTTGCAAATCAAATTGAGTTTCGGCAAGTAGGGCACTTACAGTGGGGTTCGGTCCTTCGGAAAAGGATACGGATCCGTGCCTTCGCTCGGACTCAATTTCTGACTCGCTCTCGGTTTCAGACTCGAATTCGGACTCAGTTTCGTCAATATTTACTTGTGCTGGCAACGCGAGGAAGCTTATTGGTTCTTCTTCATCGGACTCGGATTCATTTGATGACTCAGACCAGGTTGCCTGTAATACCTTCCTTCTTTTCTTCTTGTTTGGACAATCTGGCTTGTAGTGCCCCTTTTGGTTACAGCCGTAACAGGTGACTTCAGACTTGTCCTTCGTATTTGTTTGATTCACCTTTTTCGACTTGCATATCTTCCGTATGAGCTTTATTAGTTCTGAAACACCTTCGTCATTGTCCTCTGCATCTGATTCATCTTTGGACTTGGGCTTAGTTTTGCGCCTCGACATTGGTTCACGCGTTCTGCTGGTACCTGCAACCAAAGCAACACCTTTCTCGACCGTGCATGCATTAGTCTGTTCATGCAATTCTAATTCTGAAAAAAGTTCGTCTAATTTGATTGAAGAGAGGTCCTTAGAAACCTTGTAAGCATCAACCATGGATGCCCACAAGGTGTTCCTTGGAAAAGCGCTAAGTGCGTACCTTATTATGTCGCGGTTTTCTATTCTTTGGCTGATTGCGTGAAGGTCGTTTAGGAGGTCCTGAATGTGTGCGTGAAGATGGCTTGCTATCTCATTTTCCTGCATTTCTAAGTTATACAATTTATTGAATAATAAATCTCGCTTACTTACTTTGGTATCGGAGGTCCCTTCGTGAAGCTCGATCAACTTCTCCCATAGCTCCTTGGCGCTCGAGAATGGACCGACGCGGTTTAGCTCCTCCTTTGTTAGTCCGCACTGGAGGGTACAAGTTGCTCTGGCATTTGCCTCCACCTTCTTGCTTAATGCAGGTTCCCAGTCCTCGCAGGGTGTAGGATTGCCATCTTTATCTGTTGGCAGATCCAAACCAGTCTTGACGATCATCCACGTCTCGAACTGGATCTTCAGGAAGTTCTCCATTCTGCCCTTCCAGTAACCAAAGTCCTCTCCGGTGAAGAGAGGGGGACGGACAGTGCTATAACCCTCTTGTTGGGCCATTGATACCTTGCATGACAAAAACACAAAAATCTATTCCAAGACTTGGTCTTGGATTAGTAGTGCGGGAATAAGGAAATAAGATGTACTCAAGTGGTGTTGCACCAGCTTCGAGCAAAAATCGATTCAAACGAGAAACAGATCGGAAAATAGTAACTATACTAATTCCGATCGACTCCAAAAAATTGAAAATAACCACGAAAAAGATGCGTGATTGGTGGTTGCATCAGATCAACGCTACCCCGCTCTGATACCAATTGTTGGATCGAAAGCGCTAGAGGGGGGGTGAATAGCGTCTGTGGCTATTTTAACGATTTAAAACTAAGAGTAGAAACGCAGCGAAAAGTAAATGCAAACACACAGAAGACACAGTATAATTACTTCGTTCGGAGCCTAGCTCGACTCCTACTCGAAGGCCCGTGATCCTTGATCGCTTTCGGTGGGCAACAACTATAGGCTCGTTAAATGATTACAATTTGAAGTACAATAATTAATAACAATAAAATATACTGACGACAATGGAAAGATGGAAGAACTGAGCTCCGGGTCGTCGGGATGATATTACAGCACTTTAGGATCGACTTGGTAGCAGCAGGAAGTAGAAAGTTCGCTTCTGTGATTGATTTCCGAAGTTGCACCCCAAGGCTCCCTTTTATAGCTCTACAGACGCTGATCCAGATCCCCAAGTCTTGGGATCAGCTTTGACCCGAAGCGGATCGGTCGACCGATCCTCACGTTCGGTCGACCGATCAGATGATCTCCACTGCATCTGATCCGATGATCCGTCGCTCCGCTTCAATCTGGTCAAGCTCTATCCCCTGGGTTCGGTCGACCGATCGCAATATCCGGTCGACCGATCAGTCTCCTCTGACCCGCTCACCTCGGCCTGATCCAGTCGACACTTATCCCAGGTTCGGTCGACCGATCACAAGGTCCGGTCGATCGATCCCTTGGTCAAACCCGGTCCAACCTCTGGAGATCTGATTTGCTGGCTTGTGGGTTCGGTCGACCGATCCCAAGGTTCGGTCAACCAATCCTGGTCAGTCCTAACCCTGCACAAAAAGATTAGTTTCCTGCAAAACAAAGTTAGAACACCAAAGATAATATATATAAATAAATTTGACAGTCACCGGACTGTCCGGGTCTGACTTCGGGTTTCCGACCGGAAACCCTAGGTCGACCCGACGCCTACTGTTCCCTCTACGGGGAATGCGTCCTCACCTACTCCTCTCAGGAGATTTACCTGTTGCCAGTACGATCCTCTAGATCGATTGGACTTTTGCTCAGCGTCCGATGATTCTGGTCTTCATGCTGGATGTCCGGTCCTCAACCCATCCAGACTTCTACCCAGTTCGTGACACCAGGATTTTAACCTAGGGTTAGCACCCCCTAGGATTTTTGCCCGAAGCGTTGACCCGCCAAAACTTCCCGCATAGGGTTACCACCCCCTATGACCTAGGGTTACCGCCCCGCAGCTAGGAGTTTTCTCCACCTAGGGTTACCACCCCCTAGGGTTTTCACCTTGCCTAACCGCAGCTAGGACTTTCCTGAAACACTCGGTCATACACATTAGATAACAACTAAACTTAACTTTGAATCCCTTTGTCATTATTAAAACTAAGGTTCGATCGTCGGATGCTTCCCACACCAACACAATTGACTAATCGATTGGCATTAGTCAATCAATCAGTTGATCAATTGGGGTGGATAAACGAGCGAACAAAAGACTTCTAGATCGATCAGTGGATCAATTCATGTGTGTTTAATTGATTGATCAATTGATTGGTACGTGTCTAAATCTATTCACATCCATTCATGATCGATTGATAAAGGTGTCAACAATCGATTGATATCTAATACCAATAGATTGATAATTAAATTTAGCTAAGTTTTTAGTAATTTCTTCCTGGATTTTTATTCGATCTTACTACTTAGTCAAACCTATACTATCGCCAAAGCGAGAACTATTGGGGTGGCTAGAAGTATTAGTGTAGAGGGATGTATGTCCATGCTAAAAGTGATTGATCCAAAGGAAAATCATTCTTATGTCAGATATATGTTTAAAGAAGCTCACAAATTAAGCTAAACTTCTTGATCATGCACATGGTGTGTCGGCCTAAAGAAAGGGACACTATATGGCCAGTTAGAAGCATTGTGAATAATGCTAGAAAACATAAGTTAACTAAGGAAGCTCATGAATAAAGTATCATACGCATAATGTGTCGACCCCAAAGGAAGATAAGTTGTATGGCAGATGAAGGTGATCATGAGTTATTTAGAGAGTACCAATAGCAAGTTACAATTTAGTCTAAAGACTTAATGTAATGTTGCACTAGGAATCTCTATTAATGTTCATATAGTTGCATATTTTATTTTTTGCATTTTGTTATTGCACGACTATAAAGATACATGCCTTGTTTATTAAATTGAGTTATGTTCTTTATTTTTGTTTATATAGTACTCTCAATATCTGCTAATTTGAACAACATCTCCGTGCTTATGACACAAACTTTAGACAATGGAAAGATCATAATATACAGTTTTATTAGGCTACATGGATCTAGACTTTGCATTTAGACATGATCGTCCTGCACCTTTGACTGATGATTCCACTGTAGATCAAAAGGTGAACTTTAACAAGTGAGAGCAATCTAATTGCATGAGTCTAATGATCATGAGAATGTAAATTTCAGAATTACTTAGAGGTTCAATAACTGAAAAGGAGGATGCTAAGACGTTCCTTAAGGAATTAGCGAACCGATTTACCTCAAACGAAAAGGTCAAGACTACTACACTTCTCACGAAGTTAGTGTCTATGCGATACACAGGGAAGGGTGATATTAGGGAGTACATCATGGAGATGTCCAACTTGGTTACATGGCTTAAGACACTAAAGTTAAACATGTTTGAAAGTGTCCTTGTGAATCTTATCTTAATCTTTCTGCCTACATAGTTCACTCCTTTTAAGATTAATTAAAATACTCAAAAGGAAAAATGGACACTAAATGAGCTTATAGCTCAGTATGTACAGGAAAAAGAGAGATTAAGAGGTGACACATCTCAAAGTGCTCATTATGCATCCTCATCATAGTATTCAAACAAGAAAAAGAAGAAGAGTAATGGTAAGAGTAAGGGTAAAGAACTTGTAGTGACTGGAGCTTCAGGGCATAAGGTGCAAAAGCAACAACATTCGGGCCTAACTTATTTCTTTTATAAAAAGAAAGGTCATCTGAAGAAGGGTTGCCCTAGATATGCTAACTAGTATGCCACGAAAGATATACTTCTCAACTTTGCTAGTTCATAAGTCAACCAAGCTACTGTACCTAATAACATTTGGTGGATAGATATTAGTGTAACTACTCACGTAAGTGTAACTATGCAGAGTTGCCTCATGAGTCGAATGTCAATTAATGTCGAAAGATTCATCTATACGGGAATGGGCAAGAAGACAAAAGTAGAGACAATAGATGTCTTTAGAGTTTGTTTGGGGAACAATACACTTTTGAATTTGAAAAATATATTTGTAGTGTCATCTTTTAAACGGAACTTAATTTCTATTTCATGTTTGGACAAATTCGGATACACTTGTTGATTTAGAAATGAAAAGTTTAGTATTTTTCAAAATTCTATCTTGTGTGGTACTGGTTCCTTGATTGACAAACTATATAAATTGGATACTGAAACTCATACAAATAATCTTGTGATGCATAGTATAGGTGTGAAACGTGGTATGATAAATGAGAATTCATCCATATTATGGCATAAGCGTTTAGGGCATATCTCTAAACAATGCCTAGAAAGATTAATGTCACTAGGAATTCTAGATCCCCTTAATATATCATATTTTTAGAATTTGCATTAAGTGTATCAAGGGGAAAACAATTAACAAAAGTAATACGAGTTAAAGGCGGAGTAATAGAGTCTTAGAACTTATACATACAGATATATGTAGAACATTCCCTAAGGTTTCTTAGAATAGTCAAGCATACTTTATAAGCTTTATAGATGATTGTTCCCGATACGGATACTTATACCTTATTCATGAGAAGTCACAATCCCTGGACATGTTCAAAACCTTCAAAGCTGAAGTTGAAAATCAACTTGGTAAGAAGATAATGCTGTAAAATTAGTTCATGGTGGTGAATACTATGCTAGATCTGACGGATCAGGTGAACAACGTCTTGGGCTATTTGCGGATTACCTTCCTGAGTGTGGTATCATGGCGTAATATACCATGCTTGGGACACCTCAGTAGAATGGTATAGCAGAGTAATGAAACTTATCTTAAGGACATGGTGAGAAGTATGATTACATTTTCTTCTCTACCGAAGTCCTTGTAGAGTGAAACACTCAAGACTGTAGTTTATCTACTCAACAGAGTTCCTAGTAAGGTAGTAATAAAAATCTCATACAAGTTGTGGACAAGTAGTCCGTCTAGTTTAAAGCATCTACATGTCTGGGATTATCCAGCTGAGGCTAGGCCTTATAGGCCTAACTAAAAGAAATTGGACTCAAGAGCCATTAGTTGTCATTTTGTATGATACTCTAAAAACTCAAGAAATTTCAAGTTCCATAACCCCTTAAGTAGATCCTTTTTCGAAACAGATAATATAAAATTCATTGAGGATAGTGGGAGTGATAAAACTAGGAAAATATCATTTGAGGAGAACATTAGTGATCTTAATATGATAACTATTGATTCAGTTAATAGTGAAATGGTTACCATTCCACACATAGTTGAAGCTGCACAATCGAAAGGAGTAGTTGGACATGATATTCCCATGTCACCTCCAATTCATTTGGAAGGTATATCATCACAAATAGAGGTATTCCTTCCTATGGTTGAGAATAACTTTCAACCACCTCAAGATCAAGTGACAACAAGAAGATCCATTAGAGAGAGGAGATCCATGATGTCCCGTGATTATGTATATCTCCAAGAACATGAATTTGACATTGGGTTAGAAGATGATCTCACATCATTCTAAGAAGTCAAACAATGCCCTCATCCGAAAAAATGGATTAATGCCATGAAGGAAGAGATAAAGTTTAGGTGAACAATGGCATTTAGGAACTCGTAGGATTACCTGAAGGTGTGAAACTCGTTAGTTGTAAATAGATATTTAAAATCAAACGAGATTCACATGGCAATGTCAAAAATTATAAGTACACCTAGTCACCAAGGGATTCATTCAAAAGGAGGACATTGATTACCAAAATACCTTTTAGCTGGTTTCAATGAAAGACTCCCTTAAGGTAATCATGGCACTTATAGCTCATTATGACTTAGAGCTACACCAAATGGACATTAAGGATGCGCTTCTCAATGGAAACATTAAAGAAACTATATACATGGTGCAACCGGAGAATTTTAAGTCAGATGATTCTAAGCACCTAGTATGTAAATTAAGGAAGTATACTTATAGTTTAAAGCATACATCTAGTCAATGGTACCGGAAGTTTAATCAAGTGATTTTTTCATATGGTTTTAAGGAGAATCTAGTTGATCAATGTCTATATATCAAGTTCAGTGGGAGCATGTTTATTATACTTGTTCTTTAC
This sequence comes from Zingiber officinale, assembly GCF_018446385.1. Classification (NCBI taxonomy): domain Eukaryota; kingdom Viridiplantae; phylum Streptophyta; class Magnoliopsida; order Zingiberales; family Zingiberaceae; genus Zingiber; species Zingiber officinale. The sequence continues at coordinate 12,240,757 of NC_056005.1, forward strand.
ATGGATGATATATTGCTTGCGGGCAATGATATGAGTCTGCTACTAGAAACTAAGTCATTTCTATCTGATGAATTTGAAATGAAGGATCTTGGTGAAGCATCTTTTGTCTTAGGCATACAGATTATTCATGATCATTCAAGGTACACACTTAGACTATCATGAAAAGCATATATAGAAAAGATGCTCATTCAGTATGGAATGTAAAATTGTGCTTTTGGTGATACTCCGGTGGCAAAAGATGATAGACTTAGCTAGCAATAATGTCTATGTCATGAACTTGAGATCAAGGAAATGCAGTAATTCTCCTATGAATCAGCAGTAGGGAGTTTGATGTATGCTCAGGTATGTATGCATTTGGATCTTGCGTACATTGTGGAGATGTTGGGCAGATATTTGAGTAACCCTGGACCGGAGCATTAGAAAGTCGTAAAGAAGGTTATGCTGCATTTGTAAAGAACGACGGATTACATGCTCATATATCAGAAATCAAGTCATCTGGAGATCATTGGATATTCAGACTCCAATTTTACTATATGCTTGGATAGAAAGAAGTTCACCTCAGGTTATGTCTTCATGTTAGTAGGAGTTATATCATGGAAAATCATCAAACGGACACTAATAGCCACTTCCACTATAGAGATAGAGTTTATAGTTTACGATGAAGCTTCCAACCATGGGATATGGATGTAGAACCTTATCATAGGGTTACAGATCATTGAGGCCATTGACTGGCCATTGAGGATCAACTGTGATAAAAAAACTGCAGAATTGTATTCCAGGAACAACCATAGTTCATCAAAGTCTAAACACATTGACAAATGTTTTAGCGGTTAAAGAAAGAGTTCAGAATGGTCAAATAATGATAGAGCATATAAGGACAAATTTCATGTTAGTGGATCCACTCACCAAGGGTTTACCATCCAAGGTGTTTCATCAGCATGTGCTGAACATAGGGTTCTTCCTTTTAATAAAGTACTCATTATATAGGAATCTATATTTTGTGTGATGCTCTATGTTCATGAACACATATTTTAGCTCATTATATATACTACAATTTTTCTATATATGTACATGATTTTGACTTTCTTTTGACATATGTATATTGTATTTGGTTGTTATAAATATAATGTGGACTCCATTTAGAGTCATAAAGTTGAATCATGATTTACCACTACAGTTTAGCATAAAGTTTTGATAAATATGATTTGAACCCGGTTTGGGTCATAAATAGGATTTATTGAGAATGACACTTATAGATCATATTTTGTGTCATTCTTATACTACACATCCGCATTTAATCTATGTCGTTAATGATATTAGTATTGTGATTACTATTAGGTTATGTTACAATTGTAGTAGTTATGACTTCTTTAATCATTTATTAATTGATTTAATGGACGAGATTATTTAAAGGGGTATATAATCCATAAAGTTTGGCATGTTGAGTTAGGATAAAGTCCACATGGGTGGGCTTAATCTCCATAAGGTGGGCTTATACTTGATTAACACACACACCTAATTGTCATTAAAGTAACTAAACTCAATTAAGTGATATAATGTTTCAATGCATGTAAAAAGGGTTTAGATTAAATGGCTGTAGATTCAATGTGTAGATCCAATAATCCAGTTTATTAATATTGATGGACTATTAATGAGTGATGTGCTTTAAGATAGATAATCCCTATAGGATAGGCTTGGTATATAAAGGAAGATGCTCATGAATTAGGGCATATTCTAGAGCCTCTTCTCTTTTTCATTGAGAGATAACTAAGGATTGTCGCCGCCCACTCCTGTAGAAGACCATTCCACACTAGAAGGAACTCCGACGTCAAGTAAAAAAGCAATACTCTTTTGCAACGGATTCAGGTCAGTCATTCATTAGCTATTGTTTTGGTTTTGCATTGTGCTTTAGAGACCGATAGAAGTTAGATCCTGTTGTATATGCATCCTTTAATTCATATATGATGTATTGCAAATCTAACCATTGTTGGTCATCGATGCTCACTCCCATCGCACTGTATGGTTAATTAATTTAGTTCATATTGATTCCAAAAAAAAACATGATCAATTAATTCAATTCCAAAATGTCATTTGCTTTGTGATCTTAAGATGGTTTTACTTATGGATCAGATACTCGGTGTGGGGATGTCAGACAGGGTTGAGAGACAACAGTGGCTCATGCCAAGATCTGCATCGTGCAAGAAAATTTGTATCGAGGAATGCTGTGCAGCCTTCTCTAGAACCCTGCATGTGAAGTTGTGACCCATTGCGGGATCTAAGCAATCCTCAAAGTGTAATTACTAGCTTAAGTTCATCCAAATTTAACTTGAGAGTGCAGAAATCATGGAAGCTCAAATATTTTGCAGGTGTATGTACAGTATTTGGTCAGAGAGGCTTATCATAACTAGGTACACTTTGGGTTTAATTACTGATAGATGCGCAGATGCAACACTGGAGAAAAACCATTAGCTTGGTGCCCAATTCATCAAGAGCGAAGATTGCTCGATTTGAAGACTATGAAATCCTTGTTATTTCCCTTCCTTATTTTTCTACTGAAACAAAGCAAAGAAACAAAGCAAAGGAACGAGCGCTTGACAACATACTTAGGGTAGTACATCAGTTTAATTATGTTGGGCAATATGCCAATATTTGCTGGCTATCCAGGAAAACAAAGAGCCAAGGTTTCAGAGCTGGCAAAATTTGGAAGACATGTATGTTCTGCGACTAATTAAATGTGCATTTCTTTTGTCATTCTATTATTTTTAGAAGTTATTTCCTATATATTGGCATCTTTTATGGACTTACTACTTTTTTATTCTCTTTTATTGTGTTTGCATCAGAAAAATTACTGTTTTATTTCATTAAAACTGCAAGAAAGTACTAAGATGTGGTTAAAAAGGTTAACAATCTCACTTTCTGTTTTTTGTTGGTAGCAATATGCTCATGTACCAAACATAATCTTCCTTTTTTTCCGGCTATTTTATTTTTAGCATTCTTAACAAGTGTTCTAAGATCTCTGCATATTTTTTTTGTTGATCAGTTCCAATATTTTTCTGAATTGATTGGCACGGTAGTAATTGAATGAACACTAATTCCCGTTTTGCTTGTTTGTAGCTATTTTTGGTTTTAGTATTCTTGTTCTCTATTTATGCCTTAAGATAATAGTGGCAAAAGAAATTATGAACATAATTAACGTGTATGCGCCACAAGTAGGATTAGATAAACTTACCAAATCAAGATTTTGGGATGCTTAGAAAAAATATTACAAAATATTCTACCAAATAAAATGATTTTAATAGGAGGTGATCTAAATGACATGTCGGAGTGAAAAATGAGGAATATGAGAGGGTACATGAGAGTTATGGGTTTGGAATGAGAAATGAGAAAGGAAAAAATTATATTAGATTTTACAATAACATATGATCTTATATTAGCTAATATATTTTTTAATAAAAGAGAAGAATACTTAGTCACATTCAAAGTGGGAATAATAAATCACAAATTAATTTTCTTATGGTTAGGAAGAAGAATAGAAAGATTTGTAAATATTGTAAAGTCATCCTTAGAGAAAACTTAACTACCCAATATATGTTAGTAGTGTTGTATATACGCCTCAAACATAGTATCAATAGAAAGAAAATATATACGATTCCTCGAATTAAATGGTAGAAGTTAAAAGATGGGAACTAAAATATATTTAAGGAGAAGGTAGAAGTACAAGTATTAGGTGACATATATAATGACTCTAATACAACATCGGATAAGATGGTATCAAAGTTGAAAATAGTAGCTAAGAGTGTACTCGGTGAGTCAAAGAGACATGTACCACTAAGTAAGGAATCTTGGTGATAGAATGAGAAAGTACAAGAGAAAGTGAAGGAAAAACGAATAGCTTATAAAAAATTATATATTTGTAAGAATGAGGAAAACTTAAAAAAATATATAATAGCCAAGAAAGAAGCTAAGAAATTAGTGAGTGAAGCAAAAAATGAAACTTTTGAATGATTATATCAAAAATTAGATACAAAAGAAGGGGAAAGAGATATTTATAGAATAATTAAAGTGATAGAAAGGAAAACAAGATATTTTAGCCAAATAAAATGTATTAAAGATGAATGTAATAGAGTATTAGTAAACAATGGAGAAATAAAAGACCGGTGGAAGAGGTATTTTCATCAACATTTTAATGAAGGTTTAGGTGACCAACTTAACTTAGGTAATTTAAGTAGGTCAAATGAGCATAAAAATTTTAATTTTTATTGTAGAATTCAAACTCAAGAAGTAAAACAAACTTTAAATAAGATATACAATGGAAAAGTCATTGGATCAGATGATATTCCAATAGAGGTATGGAAGTGTCTAGGGAAACAAGGTATTGAATGACTTATAAAATTATTTAACATGATATTGAAAACGAAAAAATATTTGATCAATGGAGGATAAGTACTTTACTTCCCTTATATAAGAAAAAGGGAGACGTATAAAATTGTGCAAACTATAGGGGTATTAAACTAATGAGTCATACTATGAAACTTTGGGAAAAAGTAATAGAAAAAATATTAAGGAAGGAGACCACGGTGACCGAAAATCAATTTGGGTTCATGCCTGGAAAGTCGATAATAGAAGCTATACATCTTCTTAGACAATGAATTGAAAAATATCGGGAGCAAAAATAAAATCTACTTATGGTATTCATTGACTTAGAAAAAACTTATGATAGTGTCCCAAGAGAAATTATATGAAAAATTTTAAAAAAGAGAGGTATTAGCATAACATATATTAAACTAATTAAGAATATATATGACGATGTAACAACTAGAGTAAAGACTTCAAGCGGAGTAACTGAAGCATTTTTAATAAAGATAGGGTTACATCAAGGATCAGCTCTAAGTCCCTATCTTTTTACACTAATTATAGACGAATTCACTGCGCACATTCAAGACACAATACTGTAGTGCATGTTGTTTACAGATGATATTATTTTGGTAGATGAAACACGTGAAGGAGTAAATGCTAAACTAGAATCTTGCCGGGAAACACTAGAAGGGAAAGATTTTAAGCTTAGTAAATTAAAGACAGAATATATGAAATTTAAGTTTAACAATATTAGAAGTAATGAGACAATTGTTAAGATATGAGAGGACAAGTTGCCCGGAACCGAGAGATTTAAATATTTAGGATCATTTTTGCAAAATGATAGAGGGATTGAGAGAGATGTCTTACATAGAATACAAGCAGGATGGTTGAAATAGAGGAGAGCGTCGAGTGTTTTATGTGACCGTAAAGTAACTCTTAAACTTAAAGGTAAGTTATATAAAATCGTAGTTAGGTCTGCTATGTTATATGGAGCTGAATGTTGAGCTAGGACTCGAGCGCATGAGCAAAAGATGAGAGTTGCATATATGAAGATGTTAAGGTGAATGTGTGGACATACGAGGATGATGGACAAAATAAGAAATGAGAAAATTAGAGAAAAAGTTGGAGTTGCATCTATTAAGGAAAAACTTCGAGAGACACGTTTAAAGTGGTATAAACATGTACTTAGACAACCAATAAATGCTCCAGTTAAATAATGTGAAACTATGATAAATATGCATATCAAATGAGGAGGAAGACCAAAAAAAGACTTAGTTAGCAATAATAAAATAAGATAAAATTTATTTAAATATAAATGATAATATAGTAGAAGATAAAGTTCGATGACGTAAAAGGATTCATACAGCCGACTCCACCTAGTGGAAAAAGATCTGGTTGTTATTAGTGGTGGTGGGCAATATGTTTTATTAGGCCCAATTAGTCCCCCTGATAGCTTGCTTGGTCGATTAATAAAAGATTGGCAAGCTGAACTGAAGGCAAATGTGTTGTTTTATTTATTATGTGTTATGATAAGGTTTTGTAAATTAAGATTGCTTCTGTAAATTGCGTAGATTGATATTCGTTACCAGAACTTCGAGTGGGTCAAAAAAAACAGTGTTACTTGCATGGATGGCGATTACGTGATATAGATCTAGTGTTCTAAATGTTAGTATTTCTCATTGATGTTATATTACGCTCTTTCTATGCATATTAAGTTCAGGGTGTGTTTGCATAGTTCTCCATAACACTTGAACCACATTTCTTAGACATTGTTATTGAACAATCGAAGTTTGTAAAGGTTGCAACTGAATTTTAAACATAAACAATGAGAGCAAGTTACATCAACTACATAGACGGAAAGCTAAACGTGTATGATAATGTTTAGAACAATTAGGATCCAACATGAGCAATCGACTCGTTCAAAGAATATGTTTACAAACTATAAACTAGGTTACTAACAGCATTCCTGATGATAGCAAAATATACAGATTTAGCTGCTTTTTACCTTAAATTTTTAATCTTTAAAATAATGCTATTTTTAAGGGCTGAACCCTTGCATATTGCTAACTCAGGCCATGCATCTTTATTAGGTATTGCACTTCAACTGTATTGACAATCATTGACCCGGAATATTAGAATCAATGCTCCAGGTCCAATGCAAAAGAATTATCAATTAAATGCTGGGCATGCTCTTTGTCAACAGCATCTTTGTTGCTTGTTAATTGTCTGCCTTTCTTTTCTCAAAATCTTATTGCCACGGGTCTATGATTTCATATGACTATTAGAAATTGGAAGTAAATCTGGTTGTCTCTCGTCAGATGAAACAAACTTGAATTGGTGCATAAATCTTTGAATCATCTCATAGCTGGTGAACGTGATGACAGCAGCTGGAGTGGTTCTTAACAAATTTGTTCCATAACCACGGTAAAACCCAGACACGCCTTCCTTTTGGAAGATTTTCTTAACGCAGTCCACAGCACCAGCATATTGCGCTGGAGAGTTCCTAGAATGTCCTTGTCCTTGGAGCTTGGATCGCACAACCTGTGGATAGAACATGTACATAAACTTTTAACATACAGGAAGATGCAGCCCAAAAATTCAGTCATTATTTGCCACAATTTGTCACAAGCAGCTTCAACTATATGAAAAAAAAAATTGTTTCTTTATCAAGGCATGCTTTATTAGGACTTTAACAAGGCAGAAAGTTGGTAGACTGTAGGCTAATCTACTACCTAAGCTAGTGCAACTAACTAGTCAACAATTAGTCCAGATGAGGAAAAAAATCTCTTACTTCCAGATACTGTAAATATTGGGGATATTAGTATATTACTGATCAAAAGGAAAGGTAACAAGAATTTCCTCTAGTAATCAAGTATTTGTTTCAACTTTTCCTTTAAGCCATCGGTACAATGAAGTCAATGCTTGAATCTAATACATTTCAGGAATATGATGAAAGAAGTACCTCGTGAGGATAAGTCATAGTGGAGGCAAGAACTTTAGATAGTGAAGAGGCAATAGCCACATTTCCAGCACTGAGCTTATCCACAGATGTATTGCCTGGGATTGATCAATTTTACAACAATATTCCTTTAGATCAGAACAATATAATGAAAAAGAAAAAAATACAAACGAATAGATGAAGATAGAATGTACCCCTATTTCCCAAGTATGACTTGATATTTTCATATAGTGGAAACTGTATGGCTACATGGCTAATACCAGCTAAAGCTGGAAGCAGACCACTGCAAACAAAAAAAAAAACAGAGAAAGAAAGATCCCATAATCATGTGAATTGTAATCCCAAAGAAAAGACATGAATTAGTTACATAAGATAACGGTTCTTACCTGTATAGCCCTCGTATACCTTCTTCTCGGGAAATTCTTCCAAGTGCAGAGATTATTCCTCTGTAAGGAACTACTCCAGAGCTCATCCTCTGGGTCTAATGGCAGAAAAATATCAAACATAAAAAAAACATCATAATCAGAAACTACTTCCTGAAGTTTAACCAAGATTGGTAAATGTTGGACATAGAAAATGTTGACAACAATGAAAAAATTTAACTTTTTGCCAAAAGTGTACAAAAAACCAGAGATATGGTGCTTAATATCAAAACATACTTGTAGTCTGGTCTTAACAACCCACAGTGGATTTGTAACGACTGTGGTTGCAACTCCTGCACCAGAGGCAGCAACAATGTTTGCTCCAACTGAAAGTGGCTTGTCAACATCAGCTGCATCTGAAATTAGAGAAGTCAGACATCACACTGATTTTTCTGTTTTTGCCAATTTAAGTATCTCTATAAAGGAACAATAGGATAGTAACAAATATCTAAAATCATAAGCAGGAAATTAGAGAAGGAACTCCTATGCCAACCTTGTGAATGAAGTAAGCCTTTGAGCTTATTATAAACTGTAAAATATACCTGAAGATCAAGTTAAATTGATTATGAGGATGTCAGATCTTAAAAAAGTATAACAAGTCAATGGAAACCAAAACAGAAAATTTTAATGAATAACCAAAACGAAATACATGCTTTGCATAAACATTTTCACATATTTCACTTGTATAGAAACTTGCATAGGAATATGATGCACCAGAATCTTCATATTCTACGTTGGTGATTTTTGCTACCTTCAAATCAAGCAAAACATTAATGGAAACAATGGAATGTTTTAGTTTATTAGTATAAAAGAAATCTAACCCACAATTTTCCAACATTCAACACATTATTAAGTCATACAAGTATTAGTGCCCATCAAAACCACATGATCACGTGCAAGAAAAGGAGAAACAAAACTAAACAAAAGATTTGCAGTTGCTTTTGATCCATCTGCTAAACAAAAAAGTTTGTGCAATGATTTCAGATGCAAATGAATGCATGCTGTTTGTTGGTAGTTTTGAAAGAGAAGCATTATTTAAAGTTTGTAAAGTTGTTCCACCATCTTTGGTGTATCATCTTTAATGCAATTTGCATATCATGAATAACAATAACTAAGGATCATTAATCAAGTGAAAGAGTAAATGAATTATCATTCAGTATCACAATCCACTAGCAATAATGTGTATTTTTGGTCAATGCCAATCCAGGCAACTAATATTGATCTTTTTTTATGCAGGCCCAGTAGGTATAGATGAAGGAAGAAGGAATGTGAAGAACCTTAGATACTTACTGCCCAATTTGGAAGTAATGCGATGATTGTAGGAGAGAGTCCATGATACATTCCTCTAACTCCTTCCTTTTTAATTATCTGTTCTAGGCTTGCGATGATAATGCTTCCTAATTTGAGCAAAAGAAAATCAATCATGTGAGTCTTGAGCAATGCACTGGCTGAATAAAAAGCAAATGATAATGTAATTCAAATACGAATAGCTGGTTTCCTATTGATCAATGATCATCCAGATTAAGAAAAAAGAAATTGGATGATAAATTATCAAATGGAGCTGCAATATAACTAATTCAAAAAACAGAAACTAACATGATAAATAGAAAACTGTTACGAATGCATGGAAGGCGCATACAGGAGATCCATGCAGTAACATAATCTTGTGAGATTTAGAAACTGATTTGAGCGAAGTTTTGAATCCTTAAAAGAGGCCAAAACAACTTATTAGGGAAAAGTACACTGGATCTCAGAATATATATTCCTTGTATATACTAATATCATGGGTTGAAGTCCTATCAAGAAGCCTTTGTCCCAACTATTTGAGGACTACATAGATCTCATCCCTTCTATCATATAACTCACAAACAATTGTTCAGAATTTATACGAAAGCCTGCATCAATTCCATGATATAACTGTCTTCCAATTCATTACAATTAATCCATGCTTGTTTACAATGCCAAATATTGCCAAATAATATAAAGCACTTTGTTGCGCCTATCCTTCACATGGGTTCTGCACAAACCATCTCAATAAAAGGGATTTGCGACATTTTCCAGAAGGCATAGACAGGCTGCTTATTCACAGATTTTTGAAGTTAAATGTGTTTCTCCATTTAGTTTTAATAGGAGAGACTTGAGAAATAAGTAGACCTATGTATCCATGATTCTGTACATTTTTTTATTTGATTGTTATGTATTATTTGCTACAATTACAAAACGTTTGTTTTTGACTGTGGATTGGGGTGAAAGATGAAGCTCCTAAATTTGTTTTCTTCATGCTTCTGCAGGTTCTTTGTTGGTTTTTATCTTCATTTGAGGATGTTTATCTCAAATGCATATTAGGCGTGCAACGGATTATCTTTTCCTAGGGTAAGATGATTTGTTTCCATGTAGCTTTAAGGAAAGTTGAGTATTCTAGGCTTACTATGGTTGATCTATCATTCAACCTATGGAGACTTTAGGCAAAGTCGAAACATTCTTCCTACGTGACAAAGATAACATAGGCAGTATCCTATCCTAGTAAGTGATAACAAAACGGCCTCAATCTCAATAGAATGTTTACAGGATGATCTCATTCATATAGGGACAAGTTAAACCGATTCAACTGCTAACTACTCAGTTTCATCTGTTAAAAGGAATAAATTTAGACATGAAAGGCAATCACTTTCAAAAAGAAGGAAGAATAATAGACGTATCGGAACAGAAAAACGGAAGCGTGTACCCCGGCGGGAAGAATCTGCAAGCGTGGCAAATCCATGCACCTGTAGCCTCGTCTTGATAACATCCAGCGGACAAACAAACGTAGCGGCAACTATCCCTGCCACCATTCTTCCTCTTAATCAAAAATATCAAGAAGCGAAAATAAAACCACCACAAAAAAAAAAAAAAAAAAACCTAAATTGAAAACCCTAACTAGACAATCCGAAATCAAACCCTAAATTAACAAAGAGGAAGAAGGGAAATATAATTGCTTTGGTACGCAAGAACCCATTTGCAAATTCAAAGAAGAAAAATATACACCATCGCAAGGTGGACTAACACCAAAAAGCACCAAAACTAAACCTAAAATTGGGGAGAAAGAAAAGGGATAAAAAGATCACAAGAGACAAACCAGCGGAGGCCCCGGCGAAGGCATTGCAGAGAAGTTCGCGATGCGTCGGCTGGTGGAATTCACCAGGCATGGTGGTCGATTCCTCGACTTAGCGGGCGGCGCAAGATTTTAATTTTTATTCTTGTCAGTTCTCCGCACTATAACGAAGATTCTGCTCTAGAAGACAAGATCTAACCAAACTCACGAAGCGAAAGGGAACAGCTTTGCTCTCGCCGCACCGGAAACGAGACGGAGAGGGCTTTAAATCAACCAAGGTTTGGGAGAACGTAAGCGACGCGGAGAAGGGGCGACGAAGCTCTGCAAACCGGAATGTGTTGTTTGATCCGGTAAAAATAACGACGCATTATTTTAGGAGGACTAATTCCCAAAATTTGCCCTCATAAATATAATCAGAAAATTAGTATAACTTTAAAAATATATATATTTAATGTCAAAATCTATTTTGTTAAATAGATAAATTTTATAAAACAAGCTCAACGTTGAGCATGGAACACGTTCAGAGACCGTGATACGTTGAAGGAAAGGCCCCACCTGAACCCTGTCTTTACACTAAGATTGGAATATCTTTCGAACGATTGCGTAATTGACCAGATCATTAATTAGAAATGTCATTAAGAATAAGAATAAAAAAAACATGAAATCTCGGAGACCATTTGATGATTGTGTGAAATAAATCTACACCAAATAATCACCATGTTGAGCTTGTTTCGAGGTCGATAAAAATAATAATAATAATAATAATAATAAATATTGAATTGACTAACATGGAATCGATTATATTTAAAAAAAAAAAATCATCGATCGATTAGAGTGATAGACAGTTCAAAAAATCAACATCCTGTAATTGGACCTACAAATACCTGACAATTTGACTTTGACAACCTTATGTTGTACCGCAGCCCCGGAGCCCAGGTCACTGCACATGCTGATTTATTAGTCTATTGATCTGCAATTGTTGATTGATGGCTGTGCTGGCTTTGGCATTAGTGATTCAACTGCTTCAATGTGACCAGCTGGATTATACAAATTAAAATGGTATTTAAAAGGGGCCAATCACCCTGATTGAATATGCCTCAGATACTTCTTAAGTACGAGTACTAATACACACACGTTATATATATAATATAACACATAAATATATATAAATTTTATAAGAATAAATATTATATTTAATTAAAGACAAAAGTACATACATAAATTGAGCAGGGATACGTTAGATTCATGTAATAGTACAATGCAAAGATAACGCTTGAAAATTCTAATAGTAATTATTATAACGGACTCATTGCTTATAAAAAACTTAATTTAATATATAATATTTGATCTTAACCAAAAAGTCAAGAAAATTATTATTTTTAATATCGTCAGCCCAAAGTATTTATAACAACTTCTCTGCTCGTAATGTTGTCAATCCTAAGATATGTGATTAAAGAGACTCTAAATTCCCAATTGATTAATGAGAAAAATTCTCAATAATACGCCGCGGCTAAGTCTTGAATTCTAGATTCCTAATTGATTAATAACAAAAAATCTTAATAATACGTCATAATAAGTCTCAAACTCTAGATCCCTGATTAATTAATGAGAAAAATTCTCATTAATACACCGAGTCTTGAACTCTACATCTCTGATTGATACATTTGTAGAAATTACTAATAAACCTTAGAATTATTTTCGGTGTGAATAGAAAAAAGGATATTAACGTAATTTCATTTTGGATTTCACCAAAGTTATTAGTAAAGAATCTAGATTCTTAATAAAATAGTAAGATTACGCTCGAGCACTTCCCAATTTATCCTAGTGGCCGGTAAAAAAATTCTGTGGAGCCAGACCGGTCACCCTCAGGGCTAGTCAATGAGGCTAATTGAGTTTATTAATTTTTTATATATATATTAAGCACAAAATCCACTAGTTTGCTTCTACGGATTATCACAGTTAGTACGTACATAGATGATTATTCTAATAGATCTTAGAATTAATTTTCAGCGGATACAAAAAATCTTATTGGGTATCTGACCTCCCTCGTCTAAAGGGTTATTGTGCTAAAGTAAATGCCCCTCGTGATTTACTCCCTTCCAGAAACTGTGGGACCACCCTAGAGGGGTCACTAAGATAACGACTTAACCTTTTGCTCCAACAAAATTGATTGGTTTGCCCCAGTTGTGGTGTAATGGCAAGGAACTTCCATAGTTAATCAATATGCATCGATCAATATCTAATGTGGCACACTGTAGATTAATTTCCTCTAATGGGAAGACAACCCCGTGATGTTGGTTGCAGAGAGATGTGTTATTCATACTTTCGGATTTATTTTGGTAGTGTAGGATCGATGCGCGCTAGAGAGGATGAATAGAGCTCATGGCTTTCACGTTCATTTTAAAAAGAGCAATCGAGAGAAAGCAGCGTAATAAGAAAAAACAAGAGCAAGGCTAACATGCCAATATTTACTTGGTTCGAAGCCTGTGGCGACTCCTACTCCAAAACTCACACGTGAGAGTGCTTTCGATGGACAATGACTAATTAATCATCAAGAGTACAAGTACAATTTCAAATAGTTACAAGTAATTAGAAAAGTAAAGAATATCGACTTTAGAGAATGTAATCTTCAGCGTAGTCATCGTCAAAGCAGTTTTCGAGCATCATGGAGGCATTTTCTGAGCAGCACGCAAAAGCGGAAGATGTTCAGAATGTTATTCCAAAGCCACTGGTCTAAGGCTACTTTTATAGCCTGTTCCAGGTGTCTGGATCCCCTCCCGGGCGCTTGGACCGTGCTAATGTAGCGTGCTCTCGTTAAAAGTCGATCGGCAAAAATTATCCACTTTCGAGTGCTCAGACCCCTTCCGAACTCCCGGACTATGACGTAGGCCCATCCAATCCTCACACTCCAGCTCGGTGAAGAGATGGATTTTGGTGGTCCGGCGTTCAGACTCCCTCCGAGCACCCAGACCACCATGTTTTACCAACTTTAATTCCTGTAAAATAAGGTTAGTCCAAGCAAATAATATGTAAAGAATGACAAGATTTGATAGCCTTAGAACTATCCAATCCTGACTTTGAGTTTCGTTGAAACTCTAGGTCGAATCAACATCTACTGTTCCCTCTTCGAGGAACTCGTCCTCACCTACTCCTCTTAAGAGAAATTTCTTTTCGCCAGACTGGTCCTCCAGACCGTCTAGACTTTTGCTCAGTGTCCGAGACTTTAGGACTTCATGCTGGATGTCCGCTCCATGACTCGTCCAGTCTTCCACCTGGTGCCCGTGACTCCTAAGATTTTCACCTAGAGTGCTCGACTCTAGGATTTCGCCTAAAGTCCTCGAACCGCCATTCCACCATTCCGCCAAGACTTTGTCTAGTACCCCTGACCAAGACTTCATTGTCTAATCGCAGCTGGGACTTTCCATCTGCTTAACCGCAGCTAGGACTTTTTTTTACCTAAGATCACTTAAGACTTTCTTGCACACTTAGTTCAACTTATTAGACAACAAGACAGCATAACTTTGAATCATTTTGTCATTATCAAAACATAGGTTCGATCGTATGGTGCTTCCTGCACCAACAATCATCCCTTTTTGATTATGACAACCTGGTTCAAAAATTAAGTAAAAATATACAAAATAGTAAGACATGAAGAACAAGTAAATTTTCAAGTAACATTTTTCAAGGAGCTTTTTTCAAGGCAAAAATAAAATATTACTTACTCCCCCTTAAGTATTACTTTTTCTCAACATAAAGATCTTTTTCTTAAAATAAAGCTTTTTGACTTTACTTTTAATATATTTCTCCCCCTTGACATATATCAAAAATTATTAACGGGAAAGAAAAGTTGTAAAAAAACCTTTAATCTTGAAAGGTTAATTTTTTAATCTTTTTCTTTTAAATTTCCCCTGAAAGTAGAACTTAACTTTCAAAAAAATGTATTTAGCTTATAAAATCTTAGCTAAATACTTAGCTTTTAAAAATTTTCATATAAAGCTTAGCTAAATACTTAGCTTTGAACACAATTTATTTGAAAAATAATTAGCTAAATATTTAGCTTTAAAAAGAGTTTTAAAAAAACTTAGCTAAATAATTAGCTTTTGAAGATGATTTCTTTGAAAAATATTTAGCTAAATACTTAGCTTGAAAAGATTTTTCTTATAAAAAAACTTAGCAAAAAAATTATTTTAAAATTTTCAGGAAGTAATTGATTTTGAAAAAGTTTAACTTATAAATCTTTTGAAATATCAACCGAAAAGAAAAAAAAATAACTCTCTATTTCTCTCTCTTAAAAAGTTTAAGTAATTTGTAAAGGATAATGAGCTTAAATATTTCAATTAATGCCTTGATTAATACTTTAATTAATGACTATGATCTTAGAGTTCAAGCATGAAAACTTAAGTTTAAAAGTATGTAAGTAATTATTTATTTTCCTAATTTTTCATCTCACACATTCTATATTATCAAACATATTCAGCTTATGAGTTTGTGTGAGATGAAGCTAAGTTAATTTTGAAGTTGAATTTTGAAAAATATTTAAGTTTGAAATTTGAAAAATATTTAAGTTTAAAATTTAAAAAATATTTAAATTTCAATTTTAAAATATTTAAGTTTAATTTTTAAAAATATTTAAGTTTGCATTTTAAAATATTTAAGTTTAAATTTAAAAAATATATAAGTTTGAATTTTAAAATATTTAAGTTTAAATTTTAAAAATATTTAAGTTTGAAATTTAAAATATCTAAATTTGAATTTAAAAAAATATATAATTTTAAATTTTAAAATATTTAAGTTTGAATTTAAAAAATATATAAGTTTGAATTTCAAAAATTATTTAATTTTGAATAAAATATTTAATTTGAATTTGAAAATAATTAAGATTTGAAAATAATAAAGTTTTAAAAATATTTAAGATTTTAAAATTAAATTTTAAAAATTAATTAACTTTGAAAGTATTTAAGATTTTGAAATTAAAATTTAAAATTTAATTAAGATTCGGTTTAAGTTTGGTTAAGTTTTATTATGTTTAGTTAATTTGAATTATATTTCCATTGATTAAGTTAGTCTAAAGTTTTAATTAACTAATTTTAAACCTAAATTCATCTCACCCTTTTTCTAGATTGTCAATCAAGAAATCTTATCTGTTTTGTGAAATGGTTACTTTTATCTTCAATTTAGATTCAAATATAAGGATTGATTTATATTTGAGTTAAACTAAAGTTTAACAGTTAGTCAATTAAATATTTATTTTAATAATTAACTTTCAAACTATGGCGAGACACTAGACCTTCTTGGATATTAAAACAACAACCAATTCTAAACAAAGCCTTTAAAAAAAATAAATATTTAATTTTCTTTCTGAAAGTCCTTGGTATAACAATCAAGTGTCGATCAAGCCTAAGTCCTTATTTATCCTAATCTAAGCATGTATAAGGAAAGAGTTAAATCTAACATCAAACAAATTAATTTAATAATAAAGATGGTCTTTCTATCGACTCCCCATAGATCATATCCTTGATAAGGTCAACTAAGGTAGTGGATTTGATCATTGGGGATCCAATATTGATCGAGTCCAACTTGATTAACCAAGTTAGACTTGGGGACCCATGCTTGGACTACCTTTTTATTCGTTCGATTAACAAGAGATGGGTAGGATTTAAATTTATGTTTGGCCTTATATCCAAGTCTAGATTGGTTGTATACTGCCCTTTGTTTCTCAAAAATTAGGTCAAGGTTCTTGAAACTCAAAGTGAATCATTCCAACGAGTCACTAAGTTCCTTGACTTGAGTTTTCAAGTTAGAATTTTCTTCCTCAAGTTGTTGAACTTGAGTTGAAGTTCCAACTTGCGCCGATTCGATTAAGGAGCTTGAGTTAGTTATTTTCTTGAGGGCTTTGACCTCCTCTTGGAGTGATTTGACCCAGAGGTTGGATTTAGCTAGTTTTCTGGACAAGTACAAAATCAGGTTTTGAAATCTAATTAAGGAAATTCTTATAGTGGATTGGGAGCCTTTTGAACTGGATATGGATCCGTGGCTTGGCACAGACTCATCTTCCAATTCTGTCTCAAATTTGAACTCGATGACTTGTTCTCAAGCTGGAAGTTCAAGGAGGATTGTCTGTCTAAGATCTTCGTCGGAGTATTCTGATGAAGACTCCTCCCACGTTGCTTGTAGCGCCTTCTTTTTCCATTGCTTCTTTGTTTCCTTCTGGTTTGCACAATTTGCCTTGATATGTCCCTTTTGTTGCAGCCATAGAAAATGACTTCAAACTTGGTTTTTGGATTTGGTTGCGTTGTCTTTGACTAGATCACCTTCTTGATCTCTCTTTTGGTGAATCTCTTCTTCTTCTTGTATAGCTTCCGAACTAGGTTCATGAGTTTAGCAGTAATTTCATCATCTTCTTCTGAGTCTGATTCATCTTTGAACTCAGGTTCGATCATGTACTTTTTCTTAGTCTCCTTCATCTTGCTTGTACCTGTAACCAACGTAATACCTTTCTCGGCCAGAAGTGCATTAATATGCTCATGTAATTCAAATTTTGAAAATAATTCATCTAACCTAATTTGAGAGAGATCTTTGGAAACTTTGTAAGCATCCACCATTGATGCTCAAAAAGTGTTCCTTGGAAAAGCATTGAGAGCATACCTTATAATATCATGATTTTCTACCTTCTGACTGATTGTGTGGAGACTGTTGAGTAGGTCTTGGATCCAAGCATGGAGTTGACTCGCCGACTCAACATCCTGTATTTTAATATTATATAGTTTATTCAAAATTAAGTCTCGTTTGCTTACCTTAGTGTCGGAGTGCCCTCGTGCAACTCCATTAGTGTTTCCCATAGTTCTTTGGCGCTGTTGAAGGGGTTGACCCGGTTCAATTCTTCTTTAGTTAAGCCACACTAGAGGGTCTGGGTTGCCTTTGCATCAGCTTTGATCTTCTCACAAGTTCATACGTCCCATCTGTCGCAAGGGACGAGTACTCCATCTTCGATGGAAAATATGAATCCGGTTTGAATTATAATCCATATTTCCACTTAGGTCTTGAGGTGGTACTCCATTCGGTTCTACCAGTAGCCAAAATCCTCATCGAAGAAGAAAGGTGGATGAGCAGTGCTATAGCTTTCTTATTGGGCCATTTAGAAAAATCTTGTGCACACAAAAAAAATTGACAAATGTCCCAAGACTTGGTCTTGGATTAGTAGTGCTGGAGAAAAATAAAATAAGAGTGTTTTACTAATTTAAAAAATAAAGGAACCCCCTACTCGAGTGGTTGTTTCACTAATTCAGAGCAACCTAGTTCTGATATCAATTGTAGGATTGATGTGTGCTAGAGGAGAGGTGAATAGCACTCGTGGCTTTCACATTCGTTTTAAAACAATCGAAGAACAATCGAGAGAAAGCGGTAGAATAAGAAAAATAAGAGAAATGCTAACACTCCAAGATTTACTTGGTTCGGAGCATGCGGCGACTCCTACTACAAGGCCCGCAAATGACAGTGTTGTCGATGGGCAATCACTAATCAATCGTCAAGAGGGCTTTCGATGAGCAATGTTTTATCTTATATTTTATGAGTTGAGATTCATGGAAGGCTTTGATGCATTTCCTTTATATTTTGTGGAGTTTTATCTAATAATTGCACGTTGATTTGTAGGGAGGTTGGTTTATTGAACCAAATGAATCTGAATTGGGTCCAATCCATCAAAGTCGAGTCTACTTCTTAAGATTAACCCAAGTCAAGCCCTCTAACCAAATCCCTAATTTCTCCCTAAACCAAACCTAAACCCAATTCAAAATTCTGGTTCAAGCCAAGGTATAAAGGCCAAAGAGATTGCATATGAACAATGGTTGTGCCTACTCTTCATCGTGCCATTCCGTGGCTTCTTCTTCTCACAAACGCGCACCCCTGATCCTAGATGTAACTGTTTCTTGAGTGACAAAACCATGGAGGAAGTCCATGGAAGCTTCTGAACTACCTTCCCGAAGCTGGAAACTCATTGGAGAGGTCTCGATGGTGAGTTCTGCTGGTGATTCTAATCTTCACTTCTGCCCCTGTTTAAATGATGCTAATAGCAGGGGATCTTCGATCATCATTGGGGAACATCAGGGAGGTTTCCTTGGCGGTTCTTGACTCTGTTCTGATCGCCAGCCACAATCCATCAGCATATAATTGCTGCCCATAGATTGGAATTGTTGGTGCGGAAGCATCCGACGATCGAACTCAAGTTTTGATAATGGCAAAGGGATTCAAAGTTAAGTTTAATTGTTATCTAATGTATATGAATGAGCTTGTAGGAAAAGTCCTAAGTGTACTTAGTCAAAAGTCCTACCTGCGGTTAGGCAGGTGGAAAACCCTAGGGGGTGGTAACCCTAGGTCATAGGGGGTGGTAACCCTATGCAGAAAGTCTTAGCGGGTCGAGAGCTTAAGGCAAAAGTCCTAGGGGGTAACCCTAGGTGGAAAGTCCTGGTGTCGCGAACCAAGTGAAAGACTGGACCAGTCGGGAAGCGAAAGTCTAGCAGAAAGTCCGGAAGCTTCGAATGTTGAGCAAAAGTCCAGTCGATCTGGAGGATCGCACTGGCATCAGGTAAATCTCCTGAGTGGAGTAGGTGAGTACGCGTTCCCCGTAGAGGGAACAATAGGCGTTGGGTAGGCCTAGGGTTTCCGGTTGGAAATCCGAAGTCAGACCCGGACAGTTCGATGACTGTCGATTATATCATTTATCATATTTCTGTGCTAATTTTGTTTTGCAGGGTTTGTGTTTGGGACTAACACATTTTGCAGGAACAAATAAGCACATTTGACCTCGGATGAACAGTGTCCGAGGCGCTTCCATGGGGCTTGGAGGCGCCTCGGGTGCAAGTCGAAGCCAGCTGTCCAGAGGAGCTGGAGGCACCTCCGATGGAGCTAGAGGCGCCTTGGACCAGGGCTTGAAGGCGCCTTGAGGAGGCTTGAAGGCGCCTTAAACCTGATAAGGTGCGACCAGGTTTGCGCTGATCCACCCGTGCGACTCGGCGGCCTGGAGGCGCCTTGGACAGGCTTGGAGGCACCTCCAGCACAGTATAAAAAGGGGGTCAAGGCAGCAGCTCAAAACAACACATAACAACCAACCCTTCTGCTACGAGCTACTAAAGAGACCTTCCGACGAAGCTACGACTTGACACCGACAACCCGAAGCTCTGAATCTGCGATTTCTATTGTTGTCGATATATTTTTCTGTATTCAATTGTACTTCATTTGTAATCATTTTACGAAATAGTAGGTGTTGCCCAAAGTAAACGTTCAACGAACGTAGGCCTTGGAGTAGGAGTCGCACAAGGCTCCGAACCAAATAAATACTCTGTGCCCTTGTGTGTGTTTGTGATTTCTTTATTATTTCCGCTGCTAACTCTCGAACGTTTTACGATTCCGAAACAAGTGAAAGCCACGAGCGCTATTGACCCCCCCCCTCTAGCGCTTTCGATCCAACAATTGGTATCAGAGCGGGGTTGCTCTGAATTGGTACAACTACCGTTCGAGCATTTTTTTTTCGTCGCTTTCTCATTCATATAGGGTAAAAATAAAATCTTACGTCTTTCGTTTTTTCCCTCCAAAACTATTTTCAAAAAACTCATTCTCATCTTTTCACCATTAGTCAGCATTAGCGAAATATCGCAATTTTAAAAATTTGAAATAATAATTTTTTAATTTTTTTAATAATATTTTTTTATTATTTTTTTCGAAATTCGTGAATTTCTATTTCTATCCTTCCATACCGCACTACTAATCCAGGATCAAGTCCTGGTACATTTTTGCTATTTTTTGTGTGCAAGGTTCTTTTAAAATGACATTCCAAGAAGGATTTTGCACCGTCCGACCACCACTCTTTTCTGGCGAGAACTTTGGATATTGAAAGAACCGGATGGAATACCACCTCAAGACTCAAGTCGAGATGTGGATCATTATCCAGACCGGACTCGAACTTCCACGTGACGACACCGGAAAACTTATCTCATGCATCAACTGGGATTCTAGCACAATGAAAAAAGTTGAAGTCAATGCCAAAGCGACCTGCATGCTACAATGTAGCCTAACCAATGAAGAACTGAACCGCATTGGCCCCTTCACAAGTACAAAAGAGTTGTGGCAAAAGTCGATTGAACTACACGAGGGCACTTTCGATGCTCAAGTAAGTAAGCATAAGTTAATAAATGATTTATTTGAATTAGATTAGCAGAATGATACTACTTCGGCCGAGGAAGGTATTATGATGGTTGCAGGTACAAGTAAGACAGAGGAACAGATGTTAAAGGTGACATGGTCCGAGTCTTCAGATGAATCCGGGTTCGACGAAGAAGAATCGACAGGCCTCCTCGCATTGCCAGTACAAGTAAACCTTGATGAAACCGAAAGTGAATCAGACACTGAGTCCGAGCGAAGCCACGAATCTGCATCCGTTTTCGAAGAACCAAAACCCACAGTAAGTGCTTTAATGTCCAGTATTAACTTAGATGACTCAGAAAATTTAATTCCGTACTTGCTTAAAAAGTTGGTTAAATCCAACGTCCGGGTTAAGTCGCTCCAAAAGAAGGTAACAGCCCTTAAGGGAGCGACTGACTTGAGTTCTTTAACTGAGTCAGTTCAAATTGGAAGTTCAACTCAAGTCCAACAACTTGAGAAAGAAAATTTCAATTTGAAAACTCAAATTAAAGAACTCAAGGACACGTTGGAACAGTTCACCTTGGGTTCCAAGAATCTGGATCTGATTCTTGGAAAACAGCGAGCCGTTTACAACAAATCCGGACTTGGATTTAAGACCAAAACAAAGTATAAATCATATTTGTCGTTAGTAAATAGGAATAATAGAAACATAATTCAAGCATGGGTCCCCAAGTCAAACTTGGTTAATCAAGTTGGACCTGGTCACTATTGGGTCCCCAAGGATCAGATCCATTTCCTTGATAGACCATATCGAGGCTATGATCCAGGGGGAGCAAATAGAAAAACTAGCTCAATAAATAGCTAAAATTGATTGATGCTTGTTTATTTATTTTCCTTGTAATATACATGCTTAGACTAGGATAGCTTAAGGATCTAGGCGTAATTTACACTTGCTAGTTAAATCTAGGAGTTTCAAAAAGAAAATTAAATATATATTTCTTTGAGCGATTCTGTCTAGAAAGGGGTGGATGATCTCATACCTAAAGCCTCGCCCTGACCTGGGAATCAATCATGGAAAGACATATTTAATTGACTAATTGGAAAACCTAAGTTTAACTCAAATGTAAATTAATCCTTAGAAATAACTAAATTAAAGATAACCATCTCACAAAATTACTTAAGATTATCTGATTGATAATTTAGAATCGGGTGAGATGGATCTAGGTTCAAATAAATTCAAATGGTTCAAAATTTAAGCAAATTTAATTAAAATCAACTAAACCCAATCAACCTTTATCTTAAAATTCTTTAAAAATTATTCAAAAAATATTTTAAAAAATCTTTAAAGATTCTTTGAAAAATCTTTTAAGAATTCTTTAAAAATTATTTGAAAAATCTTTTAAAAATTATTTGAAAAATCATTTTAAAAATTCTTTAAAAATTATTTGAAAAATCTTTTAAAAATTCTTTAAAAATTATTTGAAAAATCTTTTAAAATCATTTTAAAAATATTTTAAAACTTAATTTCAAAATTCTTTGAAAAATCTTTTAAAAATTATTTTAAAAATCTTTTAAAACTTAATTTCAAAATTATTTGAAAAATCTTTTTAAATCATTTTAAAAATCTTTTAAAACTTAATTTGAAAAATCTTTTAAAAATCATTTTAAAAATCTTTTAAAACTTAATTTCAAAATTATTTGAAAAAACTTTTAAAAATCATTTTAAAAATCTTTTAAAACTTAGTTTCAAAATTATTTGAAAAATCTTTTAAAAATCATTTTAAAAATCTTTTAAAACTTAATTTCAAAATTATTTGAAAAATATTTTAAAACTTAATTGAAAAATTATTTGAAAAATCTTTTAAAATTATTTAAAAATCTTTTAAAACTTAATTTCAAAATTATTTGAAAAATCTTTTAAAATCATTTTAAAAAATCTTTTAAAACTTAATTTCACTTAAATCTTTCAAAATGCTTTGAAAAATCATTTTAAAAATCTTTTAAAAGCATACTTTGGAAATTATTTGAAAAATTAAACATTATTTCTCAAACTTAAATTTTAAAATCCTTAGAAAAAAAATTATGGTTCCAAACTTATGGCAAATTTTCTAACTTAGCTAAACATTTATAAGAAAACTTATTTTAAAGAGCTAAGTGTTTATGTCCATACTAATTTTACTCTCTTATTTATTTTTGATATATGGCAAAGGGGGAGAGTATAAGGAAATTCAAAATAAATTAAAGAAAATTTAAAATTAAAAGAAATTATTTTAAGGGGGATCTTCTATTAAGGGGGAGTTTTAATGTGCCTGTATTTTAATTATGCTTGTGCAAATTTATGCTTTTCTATTATTGCATTTTTTTTTCTTAACTTTAAATCTTGGTTGTCATAATCAAAAAGGGGGAGATTGTTGGTGCGGAAGCATCCGACGATCGAACTCAAGTTTTGATAATGGTAAAAGGATTCAAAGTTAAGTTTAATTGTTATCTAATGTGTAGGAATGAGCTTGTAGGAAAAGTCCTAAGTGTACTTAGGAAAAAGTCCTAGCTGCGGTTAGGCAGGTGAAAAACCCTAAGGGGTGGTAACCCTAGGTCATAGGGGGTGGTAACCCTATGCGGAAAGTCTTGGCAGGTCGAGAGCTTAAGGCAAAAGTCATAGGGGGTAACCCTAGGTGGAAAGTCATGGTGTCATGAACCAGGTGAAAGACTGGACCAGCCGGGAAGCGGAAGTCCAGTAGAAAGTCCGGAAGCTTCAAACGCTGAGCAAAAGTCTAGTCGATCTGGAGAATCGCACTGGCATCAGGTAAATCTCCTGAGTGGAGTAGGTGAGGACGCGTTCCCCGTAGAGGGAACAGTAGGCGTCGGGCCGACCTAGGGTTTCCGGTTGGAAATCCGAAGTCAGACCCGAACAGTTCGATGACTGCCGATTATATCATTTATCATATTTCTGTGCTAACTTTGTTTTGCAGGGTTTGTGTTTGAGACTAACACATTTTGCAGGAACAAAGAAGCACATTTGACCTCGGATGAACAGTGTCCGAGGCGCCTCCATGGGGCTTGGAGGCGCCTCGGGTGCAAGTCGAAGCCAGCTGTCCAGAGGAGCTGGAGGCGCCTTGGACCAGGGCTTGAAGGCGCCTTGAGGAGGCTTGAAGGCACCTTAAACCTGATAAGGTGCGACCAGGTTTGCGCTGATCCACCCATGCGACTCGGCGGCCTGGAGGCGCCTTGGACAGGCTTGGAGGCGCCTCCAGCACAGTATAAAAAGGGGGTCGAGGCAACAACTCAAAACAACACATAACAAGCAACCCTTCTGCTACGAGCTGCTAAAGAGACCTTTCGACGAAGCTACGACTTGACACCGACAACCCGAAGCTCTGAATCTGCGATTTCTATTGTTGTCGGTATATTTTTCTGTATTCAATTGTACTTCATTTGTAATCATTTTACGAAATAGTAGGTGTTGCCCAAAGTAAACGTTCAACGAACGTGGGCCTTGGAGTAGGAGTCGCACAAGGCTCCAAACCAAGTAAATACCCTGTGCCCTTGTGTGTCTTTGTGATTTCTTTTTATTTCCGCTGCTAACTCTCCAACGTTTTACGATTCTGAAACGAGTGAAAGCCACGAGCACTATTCACCCCCCCCCCTTCTAGCGCTTTCGATCCAACAAGAATCTCATATCCAGATTTTCACCATTTCAGTTTCAGATCCAAGCTTGCGTTCTGCTAGAGAGTTTTTCTTCGGGCAAGATCTGCAAGTTTCCGACCTAAACTAAGTTGAGTGACAGTCTTCTTCCTCTTCCTTGGATTTCAACCTTGAGGTTTCAAGTGAGGGCTCTTGTGTGATGGCAAGAGTTGTGAGTTCATAATTGGTTGCAATTGGGATTAGTTTAGCTTTATTTCTGCATTTCATACTTGTAGGATAGGATTAGATCTTATTGTGTTAATGTTTGGATTAAGTAGATTAGTTTCTTCCTTACTGAATTGTTTTGAATCTTGTAGTTGGTAATTTAGTTTCAATGAGTTTGCCATTTAGTTCAATTAGTTCTTAACTTTGCCTTTGGTAAGAATTTCATTTTTGTTTAGCATTGTAGTATAATTTTTAATTAATTGCAATTGTCTTTTCTAGCTTAGATTTAAATTTAAGGTAGTTTCAATCTTGGTTAGTTGTCAAATTCGTGTATCCCTTCATTTCATTCCTTTAGATTAGACTTTTCTTACTAGTGTTCAATCCATTTCTTTAAATTAGAATTAAAACCAAAAATTCAACAACCCCATTTCTATTAAGAAAACACCAAAAATTGTCCTTAATCTTGAACAAACATCCTACTATTAATTTCCTTGAGAGATTCGACTTGGGCCATATGTTATATCATTTCTTTGGGTAGTTGAGGGTTTTCAAACATTGTATGAATTTGGAGTTCATTTGTGACATTCAATTTGGACTTACCAAGGAGCCCATGAAATCTACACCCGCCCCCCTGCCCCTGCCCCTGCCCCCGCCCCCGCCAATACTTCAAAAAGTTCAACCATCATTTATAGATGTAGTCTGCACATCTTATGTAAGAATGGTTCGTCCTAGATGAAATATTTTACATCCATAAAGAATTTCTTCCTCTGTTGATAGGTGTTCTCCGAGGGTGAGATCTCGCATACTAGGAAGTTTGCTAGGTCACGTACCATGAAGCATTCAAACTTCTAATAGCTAAAAGTTGCTCATCAGGAAAAGAATTATTAATCAATAAACCTTCCCCTTTCCCTTTTCATCATATTGGTGAATTCAAGAAATATGGTGCGCTACTATATTTTTTTGACCCTTTTATCTTTGATTTCCAGATCAAACTCTTGAAGCAATAATATCCATCCAATAAGTCAGGGTTTTGCATCTTTCAAATTCAATAATACCTTATTGTAGTATAATTTGTGTAAACTATCACTTTTGATCCCACCAAATACGACCTAAATTTGTCGAATGTAAATACTTCGACTAACAATTCCTTCTTAGTAGTGGCATAGTTTACTTGAGCATTATCTAAAGTCTTGCTTGCATAGTATATGACATATAACTTCCTAGCTTTTCTCTATCCCAAAATCGCTCCAACCACGAAATCACTAGCATCACATATAATTTCAAAAGAAAATTTTCAATCTAGAGCCTTCTTGATCCTTCATGTAATTTTACCAAGAGATCTCAAAGCTCTTTTGCATTCTCATAGAATCCGACTCTTTTGCATTGCTTGCATTGTATTCTCATAGAGCGTTTTTGACTATCTTGAATGAAGCCTTTGTAATTCTGTCGCCTGGTCGGCGAACTTTTGAATGCAACTTTTGAATGCGAATTTTGTTCTGTTAGCTTGTTTTCCCATGGTTGTCGTTCATAATCTTATGGCCAGAGCGGAGTCTATGCTAAAATGTTTCTATTCGTTGGTCCTTTCTGGGCTTTTAGGATAGCTGTTCGCCTGCCTTTAAGTGCTGGGCTTTGATGTTGTCGCATGACGGCCTTCTGAGCGGAGTGTTTATGGTCGCCGCTTCGACCCTAGAGTTTAACGTCGCCTCTCGACGGTCATCAGGCCGGGGGGTTTATAGTCGCCGGTATGACTCTAAAGTTTAACGTCGCCGCTCAACGATCTTCCAGCCGGGGGGTTTATAGTCGCCGGTTCGACTCTCGAGTTTAACGTCGCCGCTCGACGGTCTTCCGACTGGGGGGTTTATAGTCGCTGGTTCGACTTTAGAGTTTAACGGCGTCGCTTGACGGTCTTCCGGCCGGGGCGTTTATAGTCGCCGGTACGACTCTAGAGTTTAACGTCGCCGCTTGACGGTCTTCCGGCCGGGGGGTTTATAGTCGCCGGTACGACTCTAGAGTTTAACGTCGCCGCTCGACGGTCTTCCGGCCGGGGGGTTTATAGTCGCTGGTCCGACTCTAGAGTTTAACGTCGCCGCTCGACGATCTTCCAGCCGGGGGGTTTATAGTCACCGGTCCGACACTAGAGTTTAACGTCGCCGCTTGACGGTCCTCAAGGCGCTTTGCCATTCGGTGCCAAATGCTCATATCCTTTCTTTTTTAATTTTTACTGCTGCAGCCAAAGGTTACAGATGAACGGAGCATACATGAAATAAATTACACTGGCGCACCTTTTACCCCGCTCGGTATGGCTGGAGATGGTTTGCGCTCCATGGTCGGACGCGATGAACGTAGTGGCCTCCGGTCGGACAGGGTGGATCTTTACCTCCTCCTTTTCTTCGTAAATTAAAGAAGGTGGCTTTTCGGTTATAGCATTTACCTCGACGCGTGGTGCCTTCCAAGTCGCATTTGCTTCAGCTCGAACCATCTCCACATAACATCGTCGGGCTGCTAGTTGGTCCCCGCGGACTTCTCCAACTTGGTCTTCCACTGGGAACTTGATTTTCTGGCAGAAGGTGGAGACGACCGCTCAGAACTCATTGAGAACTGGTCGCCCCAAGATCACATTGTACACGGAGGGAGCGTTGACTATGATGAAGTCAGCAGTCTGCGTTCTTCTAAGCAACTCCTCTCCCAGCGAAATAGCCAGCCGGACCTGTCCGACCGGCAAAACTTCATTACCGGTGAACCCGTAGAGGGGGGTTGTCATCGGCAGCAACTTGGCTCGGTCGATTTGCAATTGGTCGAAGGCCTTCTGGAAGATTATGTTGACCGAGCTGCCTATATCAATAAATATGCGGTGAATAGTGTAGTTAGCTATTACCACTCGAATGATGAGGGTGTCATCATGCGGGACTTTGACTCCCTCAAGGTCCCTAGGCCCAAAGCTAATCTCGGGCCCGTTCGCCCACTCCTGACTGCAGCCAACCGTATGGATCATAAGCTGCCTTGCATGCGCCTTCCTTGCCCTGTTGGAGTCACCTCCGGTTGGTCCACCAGCGATGATGTTAATTTCTCCTCGAGACATTGCTTCTATTCTCTTCCTCCCGAGCGGACGACCTCGGACGCTCGTGCGATGCCCGAGGTTGAGTCCTGGGCTGCTGATGATGTTGTCACTCGGGGGATCTTCTTTCTACATGCCGACCAGGGCTCTGGTGTCGATGTCGCCGGTCCGGCGAAGGCGATCGACGGCGGTAGTTCCATGGCGTAGGATGAGCGATTGGGGGGAAGCTCCGACAATCGCGCGTGTTGTGGGTTGCTGACTGATAGAGCCGTCAATTTGGGTTGGGCCCGTCGGGTTGGTCCGTCCCGTCAAACAATTTAAGCGGGTTGGGTTGAAATTTTATCAACCCAAGTCCGCCGTGGGCCGACCCGCCTAGGCCCGCGACCCGCGCGGGTCGGCCCGCTCGGGCTTGGGTTGGCTCGCGGGTTGAAAAACATATGTAAGTTAAGTTTTAGGCTAATTTATTATCTTTCTTTGTTATAATTTTGAAATAAAAATAGTACTTTTCATCCAACATAAGTATTCGTTTGTGTTCATTTATATTTAAAATACATGTTTATGTATACATTAAATTGTAGAAAAAAATTTCGAAGTAAAATGTTGAAGATATGAAATATTTTTTAATTTTTTTAAAAATTTTTGATAGGCCCGCGGGTTGGCCCGCCAAACCCGCAACCCGCCTTAGAATGGGTTGGGTTGGAAATTTCCCAACCCGCCAAGTTGGCGGGTTGGCCCGCCCCGCCCCGCCAAATGATTAGCCCATCACGGGCCGACCCGCCCCGTCACGGGCCGACCCGCCCCGTCACGGGCCGACCCGCCCCGTCACGGGCCGACCCGCCCCGTCACGGGCCGACCCGCCCCGCCACGGGTTGGCCCGTTTGACAGCTCTACTGACTGATGGAGTGAACAAAGCATGGGAGTCCATACCTTCCCCCTGGGCTTCGGCCGATCGGCCGCTACTTGTTGAACGGTGTGCGACCTTGCTTGCTGATGAGGCCGGACGGCTTCCTCCCGAGGTCCTATTGGTGGATGGTAGCTAGTAGGTCGCTTCCGTTCGGTAGAGGCCGGTGGTTCAGATGGTGCTTCCTTCCTTCTGGCCGCCTGCGCTTCCTCTACATTGATATACTCATTGGCCTTGTGCAGCATATGGTCGTAGTCACGAGGCGACTTTCTGATGAGCGAGCGGAAGAAATCACTATCCACAAGCCCCTGTGTGAACGCGTTCATCATAGTTTCTGAAGTGACCATTGGGATGTCCATGGCCACCTGGTTGAAGCGCTGGATGTAGGCTCGGATTGGCTCCTTCGAACTTTATTTGATGGTGAACAGATTGACGCTAGTCTTCTGGTAGCACCTGCTGCTCGCGAAATGGTGGAGGAAGGTCGTTCGGAAATCTCTAAAGCTCTTAATTGATCCGTCCGGCAACCTCTGGAACCAGCGTTGAGCCAAACTGGATAATATAGTAAGGAAAACCCTGCATTTGACCCCGTCGGTGTATTGGTGAAGAGTGGTTGCGTTATCGAACTTACCGAGATGGTCATCCGGATCGGTTACACCACTATACTCCCCGATCGATATTGGAGCATAATGCTTCGGGAGAGGGTCTTGCAAGATCGCCTCCGAGAACTGGCGATTAACCCGCTCGGGAGATGACTTTGCGCGCGGTGCCTTCCCCTTTCTGGTGTCCCGTACGGGTGCTTCATCGGACGATCCCTGGTTAGCTAGGGCCAATTCCGACGGCGTCTGGAACAGTGCTCGATGGAATGGAATAGGGCCGGTCGGCGCGTCTCCCGGTGTGCCGGTCTGCCCTTTGTTCTGAGCCCACGTAGAATATTGTTCCGGTCGGTCCTCCATGGCCGCTCAGCCTCCAGAGACCGAGGCGGCCTGTTGCGCTATCCTTTCTGCTTGGGCCTTCTGCTGTTGCTCAACCATCTTTGCGGCTCGCGCTTGAATGAGTGCTTCGAGCTCCTCGGGAGAGAGTGTTATCATGAGTTGGCGTCCAGCTTCTTCCACTTCTCGGCTCGGATTCAGGTGTATTCCCACAGATGACGCCAATTTGATCATGTCCGAGCGCTGAGTCGATGGATACTGGGGGCGTGGCGCTCTCCGCTGTCTTCGACTGGTGATGTGGATCTCCGGCGAACCTGCAAAGAAGCCGAGCCGGGAAGGGGTTCCCGGCGACGACCCTCCGACGCTCAAGTCAGGCAGCGAAGAGAAGAGGAAGAAACAACGTAACACTACTGTGGCTACAGTACTCAAGATTCCATACCTCCGTCGAAGCTTGGGGTCCTTATATAGGCCCCCGGGGAGGCACGGGCACATTTCTCGATGCGTGCATGCTTCCCCAAACATACCTCAAACGAGTGTGTCAGAAAAGCATGTCTGACGCCATTCCGCCATTGTCCGAGCATATCCCTGACATGACGCTAGAAACTTCCGCCGTACGATACTCTGTCCGGTCCGGCCGCCAACCATGCTGGTTGTCGGCGGCAGGCATCTCGAGGATGATGTTATGTAAAATACCAAAAATATACTAATATTAATAAGGGATTTTTCCGGAATTTTTGGACATTTTTCGGAAATTTTTCGGAGCTCGTACGGACGAGTTGACGGGGATAAAAACGGGGTCCGGAAAAGCCTGTTTAGGTTACCCTGTTTTAAAGAGGAAAAGATTTATTTTCTTTTCCTTTTCCTTTTCCTTTTCCTTTTCTTTTTCTTTATATTTTTCTTTATTTTCTCCGTTTCTCTCCCTCGCGCACCCGAGTCGTTCCCTTCTTCTTCCCGACGCCGTTCTTTTCTCCTCTCGAGCCCTAACTACCCTAACCGGCGATCCCTTCTACTTCATCTTCTCTTCTCTTCTGCACTGCCGCCCCAATCGTCTGTGCCCTAGTCGCCGGCGATGCACGGAGCAGCGCCGCACCTCCTGTGCCATTGAGCCCTGCCGAAGCCGCTACCTTCTCTGGACTGGAGCAGTGCCAGCCGTGCCCTAGATTGGGTTGTGCCCCGAGCGCTGCCGCCGGCCTTCCTCAGCCTTAGTTCTCTGGCCGACTCCTCCTCCTTCCCGAGCCACACCGTGCCCTAGATTTGGGCCACAGCCGACACCCATACAGCGCTGTGCCTGCTTGCCGAGCAGTGTTCGATCTCTCCGGTGATCACTTTTGTTATTGTCCCTACTGTTCCCTAGCGCCGGCAGAGAGAAAAACCAGAGGAAGAACTTGGCTTCGTGCAGGTAAGGCATAGTTGGGTATTAGATTTTGAATGGGATGTTGACTCATAGGGAGAAGTAGTTCTTTGCAGTGTAGGCAACAGAACTGTGGCAACGGTTTCACCTCGCTCCAGATAGGATTATTGGCAGCAACTTCGTCTACTGTGCTGCAACAG
Source organism: Zingiber officinale (assembly GCF_018446385.1). Taxonomy (NCBI): domain Eukaryota; kingdom Viridiplantae; phylum Streptophyta; class Magnoliopsida; order Zingiberales; family Zingiberaceae; genus Zingiber; species Zingiber officinale. The sequence continues at coordinate 12,272,001 of NC_056005.1, forward strand.
CGAATTTTCTCCAGCCGTGATTTGAGGTGAAAATGTGTTTTATGTATGAATTGATACGTACCTAATTTGGTTATAGAATGATACATTGATGGCGGATCCTTATTGTAGATTGAGTTGGTTTTAAATGAATCTAATGGAACGATTAGGGTTAAGACCATTAACCTTGGTCAATGGTTAGAATTAATTTTGGGTAGGCGATTGGTGATGTTAATTAGGGCTTTCCCTGATATTAGTTTCGTGGATTTTATTAAGCTATTTAAATTCATTTGAATTGTAGCTAAATAAAGTATATCTATATGTTCGACACAGGACTTTGATTCGGGACGATATCTCGACGAGTATCTTGATTACCGGATTGGACCACTTTATTGGAGGCGGGTACTTTGACTTATGTCTTTTGATATGCATAATAAAGTGTTTAACATATAGCAAGAATTGTGTGTTCCATTTTATTCGGTTGGTCACTACATGATCTGTTACATGTTATTTGTTTATTTATTATACACTGCATGTTGTTATTTATCTGACCATACATGCTTCCGGTAGTGACCCAACCATGTGATATATCATGTTCTGGACCTAGGGTTTTATATGATACCCTATCTGTTTGTGTACCTTCCATTTGATACATTGACTTGTGGTACACCTTGTATTTATGTATGGGTCTTGCTATGTTATTCATGAGATTGCCATGCTTAGTATCATGCATCATGTTTGCATGCTGTGCGATTGTTGGCTTCGCTATGGTTGAGCTCATCGCCAGTTACATGTACTGCACACACCACCACCACCCATGGGTTAGTGGTATATCAGACAGGTGTGTAGCGGTTCTGCTGTTTGGCTCCGTTGGTCTGAGGACTCAGCGTGGTAGCCGGCAGTCAGTTCCGCTCTGTTTGGCTCCGTTGGCATTTAGTGTAGCAGCGTGGTAGCCGGCAGATGGTGGACTCTGTTTGGCTCCGTTGGTCAGGAGACTCAGCGTGGTAGCCGGCAGAGATTTTTCCTCCCCGTCATTGTGTACCGGGAGATGAGAGCATTGAGCTCCCCCATTTATGATTTGGGGCCAGAGGACAGGAGTACTCCGACAGCATTCCGTCCACTCAGTCACTGTCAGGAGCAGTGATGTCCGAGTGCACGGTCACCATATGCATTTATTGCATTTTATTATTTGTGATTGCTGCACTTATATGCTGCATTTGTATGGATGCATTTGATTGACATGTATATAGGATTATGATTTCTTCGGTCTGACGACCTGTTACATTTGTACCTTGATTCCGGTTAGTACAGTTATCTCCTGATTTCGTTTCAGTTGCATTTATTCCTTCTCGTATTCAGGGGACTGTACGCATGATTAGTGTTGTCTGTTATTTGTTTTATTATGCATATCAGTTGCATTGTTGGTATTTTCAGTTTGAGGCTGTCCGGAGCAGTTCCAGTCGCTGGCCCCCCCCATATGCACGTAGAGCTAGTTCTCTACTAGTTCGTTATTTGTTTTATTTTGGCCTTTTTCTATATCAAACTTTGTTTTAGTATTTTCTTTGGATTTTTCCTATGGATATTGTATGGAGTGACACCTTTTGATGGATTTTTGATATGATATTGGATTTCATTTTACTACGTGTCTGCCTGGACGGCAGAAGAGGTGAGTTCGTTGGATTTGAGCTTTACGAGTGTAGTGGAGTAGGGTGGATTTCGAGTCAGAGTCCTATTGTTATTGAATATCTTTATAAACTGCGTGGTGTTTGTTTGAATATTTATTATTAAGTTGTTTTTGTTATCATTCCAGCCGCCTGTGGCTGATGTATATGTGATATGTAGAAAGTTTCATATTGTCCGCCGTACAGGGGAGATGCTGCCGAAATTTCTTCGGACAGAGACTCCTCTGGGGCGTGACAATTTAGTGGTATCAGAGCAGGTATACGATACTTGCTGTGTGTTCTGGATTTATACGATCTTTGTTTTCATATTATGGATACTTTGAATAATCTGATATCAGTTTATTGGGTATCAGCGCGCCAAAGTTTGGCGATATTTCTTTGATTTCCGTGTGTTGGATTTTCGGGATTTATCTGATACCAATTCATGGGTATCAGAGCAGGGTGTGATACCTGCGTTTGGTATTTTGGACATTTTTTTTATACTAGCCCTAGATGCGAGATAGATTAGTCTGGGCAGTTATTTTCTGTTGCACGGATTTGTCCGTTTCCATTATGTTATGGACTTCCGTTTTGGAGTTATATGGATTTCCGATGTTTGTTTTTCTCATACGGAATTCCGAGGTCAATTTGGGGGCTGGACAGCGACGGAACATCTCCAGACAGCAATTAGGTATGATGTCATTTTGGTAATTGTTTATACCGGTAGTAATATCTGTAATATAATTTAACAGATATGAGGCGATCTACGCGTATTGCTGCGAGACGTGGTGCTGGACGAGCACGTGCGAGGACTGCAGGATCTGGATATACCGAGATGCCTACCGAGGCACATCGGTCGAGCCTCGGCACTCAAGATATCGCGAGTCTGGCGGGCCTTCGACTCGATAGCTCCCTTAGAGGTGCCTACCTCACTGCACCGACAGTATCCACTGCTCTTGTATTTCCGGTACCACCGAGGATACCATTAGCATATCCGACACCAACTCCAGTCGATGTTGTCAGTCGCACCACCGCCACCGGGCCTCGACGCCCAGATCGCCTTTGTGCCCCAGTACCTATCGTGTACCCAGCTCGGCGATTAGGGATACCATTGCTCACATCCGGTGCTCATCAGATCTCCACCGGCCACCTACATTCACCCCACTACACTGACAAAGATATGCTCCTTACCCAAAGACCGGAGTACCTCCTCCGGTTCATGCAGCGGTACCACCGGTAGCACCGGTTCCAGTGTTTCCGCCCGTCCCGACAGCCGTTCCGACACACCTCACTGATATTGCCGCGGCACGAGCCAGGATTCCAGTGTTGGCAGAATCGATGAAGAGTCGATTCACACTTTTCCGAGGAGACAGAGATCCGAGTGTAGCCTTGTCTTGGATTGAGACTATGGAGGGGACTTTCTTTTATATTGCTTGCTCCGAGTGGGAGAAAGCAGAGCTGGCTGCTTTTCACTTACGGGACGCGGCCGATACTTGGTGGCTTACCCAGCGGTCTATCATCGGTGAGCAGAACATCACTTGGGCCAGATTCAGAGAGGCTTTTGAGAGCCGTTTCTTTCCACGAGCTTATCAGATGGCTCGCCGGCAGGATTTCCTGAGTTTGCGACAGAATAATCGGACAGTGACTGAGTATAATGCAGAGTTTGACAGATTGGCCAGGTTTTGTCCAGAGCTAGTTGCTGAGGACAGTTCACGTATGCAGCAGTTCATTCAGGGGCTGGATGGACATTTGCAACTAAGACTTGTCGGTCTTGGTATCACATCTTATGCGGAGATGTTGGACAGAGCCCTCATTATTGAGTCAGCTCAGCAGAGAGTTTTTCCGGATAGGAAAAGGAAGCAGCCGAGTCAGACATCTGGTCAGATTCAGCAGCCTCAGGCTACATCACAGCAGAGCAGGCGTAGTCGATCAGATCAGGGTACATCTGGGGTATCACGTAAACCTCAGAAAACAGGGCAGTCTTCTTCAGGACGTTTCCGGTCTTCCCAGCAGAACCGGAAACAAACCGCCAGTGACATTCGCTGTTTTAGATGTGGATCCAGAGATCATGTCACTTCAGCCTGTTCTCTGGGACAGTCAGTTTGCTTTCATTGCAAACTGCCTGGGCACCAGAGCCGAGATTGTCCGCAGAGGACTCAGCATATGACTTCTGGAGGGTCTGATCGTGGAGGACAGTCCAGTCAGTCCGGTACTTATCGAGGAGGGCGTAGAGCCCAACCTTTGCCTGGCCAGCAGCCGAGTGCTTCACCTGCAGCAGCGGCATTTGGTATGCTTGGACAGGAGTATTCCAGTGCTTCCAGAGTTCTGTTCCGGGCTTTATTATCCGACGCAGGCGTCGATGCAGCGCTCGACCTATAGGCCAAGACACCTCGGTCCCACCCCGCCCAAGATTCACCATCCTCCCGCCTTCTATGGCGCAGATCTCGCACCGCGGCCCGCGCCGCGATGTTACCTCCTCCTCCTCAGACCGGACGTGTTCATGCGATGACCGAGAGGATGCGCAATGAGCCGACGGATCCGTTTTCCGCGGTATGATTTCTATTTATGCCTTATCTGCAGATATTGATAGATATTGGTAGCTCGCATTCATTTATATCTCGCACTTTTATACGGAGGTTGGTAGATTACCCACTTGCAGACCCCAGCAATTGACCGTCTCCCTCGTCCGGTGATTCATTGGATGTCACCGAGGTTCGAGGTTGCCCGTTAGATTTTGGCAACCTAATACTTATAGTGGATCTTTTAGTATTAGAAATGGTCGATTTTGATATTATTCTTGGCATGGATCTTGTCGCGATATCATGCCACGCTTGATTGCTGACGAGGGTGGTCACTTTTCGGCCTCCGAACCAACCCTCGTGGGATTTCACCGCATCGTAGACGATGGCTTATCGATCATTTCAGCGATTGTCACATGGCTGTCGGGTTTTCTGTTACCTTTGATCAAGATCGAGGCAGCTGCAGCTCTCCGAGCGTTCTCGTAGTCCCGGAGTACCCGGATGTATTTCGGAGGAGTTTGCCTCCCGAAGGCCGGTGGAGTTCGCTATTGAGTTAATTCCGGAACCGCACCGACATCTAAAGCTCCATATCGATGGCACCAAAAGAGTTGAACGAGTGAAAGTTCAACTCCAGGAGCTTTTAGACAGGGATTTATTCGCCCTAGTGTTTCCCATGGGGTTCTCCTATTATTTGTCAAGAAAAGGACGGCACCATGAGGTTATGTATTGACTACCGACAGCTGAATGCGACCGTTAGAAATAAATATCCTTACCACGGATCGAGGATTTGTTTGATCAGCTCAGGTACATCGGTGTATTCTAAGATTGATTTGCGATCCGGATATCATCACTCTCGAAGGATTCGAGAAGACAGCTTTCCGTACTCGATACGGTCATTATGAGTTTTTGGTAATGCCATTTGGGCTTACCAATGCTCCAGCGGTGTTTATGGACTTGATGAACCGCATCTTTCTGGAGTATCTGAATCAGTTTGTTATCGTTTTCATTGATGACATATTGGTCTACTCTCGTTCCGAGGAGGAGCATGCACAGCATCTTCGCACAGTCTTGGAGATTCTTTGACGACATCAGCTGTACGCGAAGTTCAGCAAGTGTGTATTCTGGTTATCCTCAGTCGGTTTTCTGGGACACGTGATTTCTAGTAGAGGTATTTCAGTTGATCCTCAGAAGATCGAGGCTGTCACCAGTTGGGAGCAGCCGAAGTCAGTTCAGGAGATCCGCAGTTTTCTGGGATTGGCTGGATATTACCGACGTTTTGTCGAGGGTTTCTCGCGTATTGCTATGCCGCTGACACGCCTTACCAGGAAAGGCGTGAAGTTTACATGGACCGAGGATTGCGAGACCAGCTTTTAGGAGCTGAAGCGGAGATTAGTGTCGGCTCCAGTTTTGGTTTTACCTTCTGGAGAGGATGGGTTTGTACTTTACACCGACGCATCTCTTCAGGGTTTGGGTGCTGTTCTGATGCAGCACGGTAGAGTAGTCTCTTATGCTTCTCGTCAGCTGAAGGAGCATGAGAAGAACTACCCTGTTCATGACCTGGAGTTAGCTGCCATCATTTTTGCTCTGAAGCTATGGCGACATCATTTGTACGGTATTACATTTGAGATTCTTACTGATCATAAGAGTCTCAAATACATTTTCACTCAGAAGGAGCTTAATCTCCGACAGAGGAGATGGATGGAGTTCCTGAAGGACTACGATTGTACCATTAGCTACCACCCGGGGAAAGCTAATGTGGTTGCCGATGCACTCAGCAGGAAGTCCAGAGGGACTTTGGCTTGCCACCGAGTTTCAGTCACAGACTTGGTTCAGGGTTTCTCCGAGTTAGACCTTGAGGAGCAGGGATCTACAGAGCAGGGTATTCTGGTTACCATGGTTGCTCAGTCGTCGATCAGGACGAAGATCCGAGAGGCTCAGGCTGGTGATCAGCATTGTCAGTTCATTGGCAGTCAGATAACTTCCGGGCAGCAGACCGAGTTTACACGAGACGAGGAGGGTGTTATATACTTCCGAGACAGATTATGCGTACCTCAGTCTCATCCGGTCTTACAGGAGCTACTTCAGGAGGCTCACCGTTCTCGATTTGCGATCCATCCAGGCGGGACCCGTATGTATCGAGACTTGAGGCGTTCCTACTGGTGGAACGGTATGAAGAAAGACATCGCGGATTTCGTAGCTAGATGTCTTGTCTGTCAGCAGGTGAAGGCTGAGCATCAGAGACCTGCAGGATTACTTCAGCGGATTCCTATTCCTGAGTGGAAGTGGGATCACATTACCATGGACTTTGTGGTAGGATTGCCGAGGACACGACGAGGCCATGACGCAATTTGGGTAATCGTTGATCGATTAACCAAATCTGCGCATTTCTTAGCGATTCGGAGGACTGATCCCCTGGATCGATTGGCAGATCTGTATTGTCGGGAGATCATCAGATTACATGGTGTTCTGTTGAGTATCATTTCGGATAGAGATCCATGGTTTACGTCTCGTTTCTGGCAGAGTCTGCAGCAGGCCTTGGGCACACAGCTCCGTTTCAGTACAGCTTTCCATCCACAGACAGATGGACAGTCAGAGCGGACCATTCAGACTTTAGAGGATCTGCTGAGGTCATGTGTTATGGATTTTGGAGGCAGTTGGGAGGACCATCTGCCATTAGTAGAGTTTGCCTATAACAACAGCTTTCATTCGGCTATTCAGATGGCACCGTTTGAGGCGTTGTATGGTAGACCTTGTCGGACACCCGTCCTGTGGGATAAGGTTGGAGAGGCCCAGTTGTTGGGACCTCAGAGAGTTCAGCAGGATACAGAGTTGGTCCGTACTATCAGACGGAGGATGTCAGAGGCGCAGGATCGCCAGAAGAGTTACGCTGATCGGAGACGCAGACCATTAGAGTTCTCTGTTGGTGACCATGTATTTCTGCGAGTTTCACCCACGAAAGGGGTGAAGAGATTTGGCATCAGAGGTAAGCTAGCTCCGCGGTACATTGGTCCTTTCGAGATCTTGGAGAGGATCGGAGCAGTAGCTTACCGACTGGCACTACCACCGTCCCTGTCAGGCGTCCACGATGTATTTCACGTATCTATGCTGAAGAGATACGTACCTGACCCGACTCATGTACTGGCTGATATTCCAGTTCCAGTTCAGCCTGATATTACATATGAGGAGATTCCGGTACGTATTCTTGACCAGAAAGAGCGTCAGTTGCGGAACAAGATCATCCGACTGGTTAAAGTCGGATGGCAGCATCATTCAGACGAGGAGACTACTTGGGAGCTTGAGGATACGATCCGAGCTCGATATCCCCACCTTTTCACTTGAGGTATGTGATTTAGTTTACCGTTCAGCATTTATATGCTTTACTTGTTGTTAGTATTTGCTGATGGTAAATAATGAAAATTTGGGGACCAAATTTTTATTAGTGAGGGAGAATGTAAAATACCGAAAATATACTAATATTAATAAGGGATTTTTCCGGAATTTTTGGACATTTTTCGGGAATTTTTCGGAGCTCTTACGGACGAGTTGACGGGGATAAAAACGAGGTCCGGAAAAGCCTGTTTAGGTTACCCTGTTTTAAAGAGGAAAAGATTTATTTTCTTTTCCTTTTCCTTTTCCTTTTCCTTTTCTTTTTCTTTATATTTTTCTTTATTTTCTCCGTTTCTCTCCCTCGCGCACCCGAGCCGTTCCCTTCTTCTTCCCGACGCCGTTCTTTTCTCCTCTCGAGCCCTAACTACCCTAACCGGCGATCCCTTCTACTTCATCTTCTCTTCTCTTCTGCACTGCCGCCCCAATCGTCTATGCCCTAGTCGCCGGCGATGCACGGAGCAGCGCCGCACCTCCTGTGCCATTGAGCCCTGCCGAAGCCGCTACCCTCTCTGGACCGGAGCAGTGCTAGCCATGCCCTAGATTGGGTTGTGCCGCCGCCGAGTTTGCTTCGTCGCCACTGACCCAGTGCTGCCGCCGGCCTTCCTCGGCCCTAGTTCTCCGGCCGACTCCTCCTCCTTCCCGAGCCACACCGTGCCCTAGATTTGGGCCACGGCCGACACCGTACAGCGCTGTGCCTGCTTCCCGAGTAGTGTTCGATCTCTCCGGTGATCACTTTTGTTACTGTCCCTGCTGTTCCCTAGAGCCGGCAGAGAGAAAAACCAGAGGGAGAACTTGGCTTCGTGCAGGTAAGGCATAGTTGGGTATTAGATTTTGACTGGGATGTTGACTCATAGGGAGAAGTAGTTCTTTGCAGTGTAGGCAACAGAACTGTGGCAACGGTTTCATCTCACTCCGGATAGGATTATTGGCAGCAACTTCGTCTACTGTGCTGCAACTGCGAATCTTCTCCAGCTGTGATTTGAGGTGAAAATGTGTTTTATGTATGAATTGATACGTACCTAATTTGGTTATAGAATGATACATTGATGGCGGATCCTTATTGTAGATTGAGTTGGTTTTAAATGAATCTAATGGAACGATTAGGGTTAAGACCATTAACCTTGGTCAATGGTTAGAATTAATTTTGGGTAGGCGATTGGTGATGTTAATTAGGGCTTTCCCTGATATTAGTTTCGTGGATTTTATTAAGCTATTTAAATTCATTTGAATTGTAGCTAAATAAAGTATATCTATATGTTCGACACAGGACTTTGATTCGGGACGATATCTCGACGAGTATCTTGATTACCGGATTGGGCCACTTTATTGGAGGCGGGTACTTTGACTTATGTCTTTTGATATGCATAATAAAGTGTTTAACATATAGCAAGAATTGTGTGTTCCATTTTATTCGGTTGGTCACTACATGCTCTGTTACATGTTATTTGTTTATTTATTATACACTGCATGTTGTTATTTATCTGACCATACATGCTTCCGGTAGTGACCCAACCATGTGATATATCATGTTCTGGACCTAGGGTTTTATATGATACCCTATCTGTTTGTGTACCTTCCATTTGATACATTGACTTGTGGTACACCTTGTATTTATGTATGGGTCTTGCTATGCTATTCATGAGATTGTCATGCTTAGTATCATGCATCATGTTTGCATGTTGTGCGATTGTTGGCTCCGCTATGGTTGAGCCCATCGCCAGTTACATGTACTGCACACACCACCACCACCCATGGGTTAGTGGTATATCAGACAGGTGTGTGGCGGTTCTGCTGTTTGGCTCCGTTGGTCTGAGGACTCAGCGTGGTAGCCGGCAGTCAGTTCCGCTCTGTTTGGCTCCGTTGGCATTTAGTGTAGCAGCGTGGTAGCCGGCAGATGGTGGACTCTGTTTGGCTCCGTTGGTCAGGAGACTCAGCGTGGTAGCCGACAGAGATTTTTCCTCCCCGTCATTGTGTACCGGGAGATGAGAGCATTGAGCTCCCCCATTTATGATTTGGGGCCAGAGGACAGGAGTACTCCGACAGCATTCCGTCCACTCAGTCACTGTCAGGAGCAGTGATGTCCGAGTGCACGGTCACCATATGCATTTATTGCATTTTATTGTTTGTGATTGCTGCACTTATATGCTGCATTTGTATGGATGCATTTGATTGACATGCATACAGGATTATGATTTCTTCGGTCTGACGACCTGTTACCTTTGTACCTTGATTCCGGTTAGTACAGTTATCTCCTGATTTCGTTTCAGTTGCATTTATTCCTTCTCGTATTCAGGAGACTGTACGCATGATTAGTGTTGTCTGTTATCAGTTGTACCTGCTGAGTGTTGGACTCACCCGCCTCCATTGTTGATATTTTCAGGTTGAGGCTGTCCGGAGCAGTTCCAGTCGCTGGCCCCCCATATGCACGTAGAGCTAGTTCTCTACTAGTTCGTTATTTGTTTTATTTTGGCCTTTTTCTATATCAGACTTTGTTTTAGTATTGTCTTTGGATTTTTCCTATGGATATTGTATGGAGTGACACCTTTTGATGGATTTTTGATATGATATTGGATTTCATTTTACTACGTGCCTGCCTGGACGGCAGAAGAGGTGAGTTCGTTGGATTTGAGCTTTACGAGTGTAGTGGAGTAGGGTGGATTTCGAGTCAGAGTCCTATTGTTATTGATTACTATTATTAACTGCGTGGTTGTGACAGCCAGAGGCTGAATATCTTTATAAACTGCGTGGTGTTTGTTTTTATTTATTGTTATCATTCCAGCCGCCTGTGGCTGATGTATATGTGATATGTAGAAAGTTTCATATTGTCCGCCGTACAGGGGAGATGCTGCCGAAATTTCTTCGGACAGAGACTCCTCTGGGGCGTGACATGTTACCAGCTGTCCCATTCATCCGTTTGCGTCTCTTGTCTGTTCTCGGGTCGGGCAGCTCTGCCGCTCGGCGCTTCCAGCGCCCGGGCATGCTCGGCCTCAGTTGTGCCTTATAACCCCCGCCTCAGCCGAGCGGCCCTACCGCTCGGCACGAGAGTTCCTTGGCCTTGAGCGTCGAAAACCCGACCCTTGGTCGGGCTGTATTCCGTCCGGCTGGGAGACCCCCAGGTCGGCCGGCCATTCACCTGGTATTCCGCTCGGACGACCCTTAAAGTTGATACTTGACCTTTGACTTCCACGTGTTGTTGACCCCTCGACCATGCGGTTCCCCTGTCCTTACAACCGGATCAGTTTTATATGCAAATCAAAAGAAAAGCAAGGAGGCTAAGTCCAAGAACTAACCAAAAGTAGCATTGGAAAGTAGGTCAAACTCATATTCGAACAATGAAGAGGAAATAATAAACATGGTCTGCAAAATGTTTACTAAAAAGAAGTTTATCAAGAGAAATTTGAAGAAAGTACAAAACAACTCGAGCATACCAAAATCAGAGGTAATATGCTATGGGTGCAATAAAAAGGGTCACTATAAGCATGAGTGCCCTAATTTAAAGGAGGAGAACCCCAAGTCTTTAAGAAGAAGGAAAGCGCTCAAAGTCACTTGGGATGAATCATCTTCAAAAGCTGATGTGGAGGAACCTAAGAACTAGATGAGGTAACCACTCCTTTTAAATATATAATGCTTAAAATAATTAAATACTTGTTTAAAAAATTAATTAAACATAAGAATTAGATTAACTTGCTACTTAATGAAGTTAACCATCTTAAGGAGCATGTCAACTTGAATCCCTCAATTAACCATATTCAAGATGAAACTTCAACTCAAGTTGTAAAACTTGAGGAAGAAAATCCCACCTTGAAAGGTCAAGTGGAGGGACTCAAGAAAATATTAGAAAAGTTTAACTTGGGTTCCAAGTGTTTGAATATGATGCTTGGATCCCAACGAGCTGTATATAATAAATCTAGACTCGGGTACAAAGCTAACACAACAAGCAACTCGTACTTGTCTTTGGTTACTCAAAATGTTAGAAACCAAGTCTAAACATGAGTCCTTAAAGCATGTTTACTTAATAATACTAGACCAAACCAATATTGGATCCCTAAAGATCAAATACATTATCTAGATAAATCACATCTAAGTTATGATTTAGAGGGAACTAAAAGAAAAATCATTTATCCTTATTGAATTGATTATTTTAATTTTTAATGTGCATGTTTAATTTTATTTCCTTGCTTAATGTAGAACAATTAGTTATAAAAAATGTTTAGCTAACCTTGACTACATAGTATTAGAATGGATTAGGATGATAGTAGACTAAGAAAATTCTGTTGAAGGTATGTGTAGGTTGAATCATATGTGTTTTATCTGGTGCACTAGACTTAGTGGATCTAGCTGAAGCTACCTTAGTCAAACATAAACTAGTTAGACCAAAACCTAGTATTAAGTTATTTTGGTTGGTCATTTTTAGAAAGTTTTGCCTAGGCAAGTGGTTACTTTAATAAAGTCCTTTGTGACACACCATAACCTAGAACGTGTGCAACGTAAGCGACCATCGTGGAAGACGTGGAGAACATGGGGGTGTAGCTATAACTCTATAAAGGGTCATTTGCTCCTGCGGGTGTAGACACACACATACAACTATCTATAACTCTAAATACTTCAGTTCTTTGCTCCTCCATAACCCTTGTGCTAACTTAAGCATCATAGTGACTGTACTAAATCCATGCTCGAAGCTCATTCTAACCTTTTACTGAGTATTTGTAGGAATCCCATGGGTCCTCCTCTCCACCATGTCCCCTACTATCTCCCCCACGACAATTTCTTTCACTTACTCATCATACCATGATCTCAAATAGGAACAAACATATTATTTTTCTCTTATACTCCATGTTTTAATCCACGCATATGGTTTATTCACATGACTTATTATGTTTAATGAGCATTGAATTATTTAAAGCTTTAATGCAAGTATCATCTAATTGATGAACCTAATGTTTGAATTGGCATACTTTATTTTGTAGGATATTTGAGGAGCAAATCAAGGAGATTTGGGGCTTATTCAACAAGGAACACGACATAGTTGTGCCCCTTGACATTGCTAAGCCATGTTCTCCACTACACCAGTTGATCGACACGAAAATGAGGAATGCATCCCCAAGCACGACTGTGCCCAAGAGCTCAGCCTAGGTATGACCAGGGGTACCCAAGGAGCAGCAATGTTGGGTTCTATTAGCGATTCTAGCTAGCTCAATGTGCAAAGTATAAAGGGCAAAAATTGGTTCAAATAGAGGGGATCTTTCCGGCAATTCCCCATCTACCCTAGCCTCCTCTTGATCTCCATCTCCACCTCTCTTCCTCCTGATTAGGAGGAAGGGAGGCCATCTTCCATCTCTCCCGCTCAGATTAGAGGGGAGAGTCCGTTCGACACCCGAGGAATCTTTGGTGATCCGCATTCACTTCACCGACATCACCCTTCTTGCTCGTGTTAGAGGAGATGGTTTCATTCCATATCCGACAACTTTCTCCTAAGCTCAAATGGATTAGAGAGAGCTCAGATCCTCCACCAAACTTTGGGATTAGAAGTTTGAACCATTTCACCGTCAACAACATCTCTTTATTGGATTAGAAGAAGAAGATCCATCCGTATCGACAAGTGCTCTATCGGATACGAGAGGTACTCCACCTTCATCGCTGGAATCCACATCCACTATTGGAGGGAGAGATCTCTAGTTACCTTAGTTTTAGCTTACCTTAGTTTTTATGCATGTTAAATGTTTGTTTTAATGCCCCTTACATTTTATTGACTTTTATTAATGCATTTTCAATTTCTTTAATTACTTGTAATAATAATAAAATAAACAAAATTGATTGGTTTGTTAATGACATAGTTAGGGGTGTAAACGTCCAAGCCACTTGTGAGCTATTCGGGTCTTGGTTAAAAAAAAAATATTCAAGTTTATTTGATTAAGTTAACAAATCAAGCTTGAGCCTGATTTCAAACTTGAAAACATTATCGCGTCGAGCTTGAGCTTAACATTATTTAGTTTGTGAGCTCGTGAACATATTTGATAAAAGGCTCGTGTGTGTGTGTATATATATATATATAGGATTGATATCCTGCGCGTCTGCACAGTGCGCGACTGTGCGCGCGTAGGATATCAATCGGTTTTTTTTATTTTTTTTAATATTTTAAATTAAAAAATCAATTAAAAAAATAAACATTTCCTTATATAAATTTCTAATACATTAATATATCCCCTCAACATATTACAATACTCAATAAATACTTAAATTAATTTTATTTTAATTTTTTTTAAAACCAAATACTATAACCTAATTGAGAAGCTTGAACCCTATAAGTAAAATCTAAAAAAAAAAAATAGCTTTGATACTATAACCCAAATCCTGAACCTTAGAGGTAAAATCTAAAAAAAAATAACTTTGATACTATAACCCAAAGCCTGAACCCTAGAGGTAAAATCTAAAAAAAATAGCTTTGATACTATAACTCAAAGTCTGAACCCTAAATAGCTTTGATACTATAACCCAAAATCTGAACCCTAGACGTAAAATCTAAAAAAAAATAACTTTGATACTATAACCCAAAACCTGAACCCTAGAAATAAAATTTTTAAAAATATTTTAATTATTTTTTAATTCAAAAATAAAAAAAATTAAAACCAGTGCTATCCTGCAAGCGCGCAGGATATCAATTCTTTATATATATATATTACATGAATTATAAATATTATATATTAACAAACAAACTAAGTTCGCTTAACTTTTAAACAAGTTATTTTCGAACAGAGTTCAAATTAAGTTCATTTATCTTTTAAACGAGTCATATTCGCACCGAGCTCAAGTTGTTCATAAACTATTTAATTTCATTACGAGTTGAACTCGAACTTAAGAATTAAAGCTCGAATTGAACTCGAGCCGAGCTCGAGCTGACGTTGGGCAGGATAATGATTATCGTGTGGACTGACAAGAATAGAGAATTGAGGAGAAGACAAGAAGAGAATCTGAACAAAACAAGGAGAAAAATCCGCTATTTGCTAAAAAAAAAAATTATTATTAATTGAGGGATGAATTCTCATACAACTAGGAGTTTATATACATTTTAGACCCTAAGAAAAAGACAGGAAAGAAATCACAATATATGGAACTCAATTCAAATCTTGTAGAAAAAGGAAAAGAGATATTTCTAGAAAAAAAAATCTCGGGTAGAAATTAAAATTAATAAAATAGGACCTTGTTTTAAACTAATTATAATCCATAATTATTAGGAATACTAAAAAGACCCTAAATATCATAAAAATAAATTATTAAAAATAGTAATCAACTCTTCGGAGGCTTGGATGAGGACCTAAACGGTGTTTGGACTTGAAAATTGACAGTTACAAGTATTTTGGTAGCAAATATAAATTTTCAAATTCTTCACGCGTGGTGATAGACAGAGCATGATTCAAAGTTTTGAGCCAAAGTTTATGACTGTTTGAAGTTTAAAGGATCATGTTGGATCGATACTGCATCACGAGCTTAGGTAAAACAAACTTAGCTTGAGCTTTAGTCGTTTATTGTTTGACTCGACTTGGTTCAATTACACCCCGGGACATAGTAACCTTTAATCGATTGCTCATGCCCTCAGGGCATAGTACATACGATGGGTGCATAACATCTCTGACATAATGACCAAAGGTCGATTTTTAAAAATGGACGATCTGAAATTTATCTCACCATACACTTAACGTCTTTATATTTATATTTACATTTCTTCGTATTAGTAGGGCCGACACCAAGAGCCCTTAAGATAAGGGATTTTTTTTTTCCCCGATTTCTCACACGCTATTAATATTTTTTGCTTGCTATATTGTTAAGATGCTAGCTTCCCATTCTTCATCAACACACTAACCATGTCACAACAAGCTAGAAATGTCAGGTTGGCGTTCGATTATGATACGAGCACCCCCAATGGGAAATCAATGAAGTATGAAGACGTAGTGACGTAGGTAAAACCAACTCGCTGCTCAGCAGCTTGGAATTGAAGGTGTACAGTAGGTCAGACATGTGAATCTACAAGTGTAGAAATACAGAACAATTATATAGGACGACGTGATCAGGCATGATGTTGCGTGGATGGACTCACATAAGCAGGCACAGACAATACGCCAAATCCTCCAACCAGTGATGCATCCATGTCGGCGCAACACTCCGCCTTCCTCGCTTATATAATCCCGTGCCGATTGATCCTTCACATCCGCGCCTTGATATATATATTTATATATGCAAATAAACCTTCAAACGTCGCTGTACAGTCATTAATAAACTGACACCAACTCTGTTCTATCTTTTGCTCTCTCTTCTTTAGCATGTTCCTGCTCATCAGAGATCAGAAATTAACTGATGTACACATTCGTAGCGGCTGTCACGAAGGGGATCAGCTGGCGGAGGCCAAGATTTGTGCTGATTTGCGTTGCCTTCTTCCTCTGCTGCGCCTCGTGGGTGTTCTTCCTGCTCCAGGGAAGAACTGCGGCGGTGGTTCCGCCTCCGGTAGCGTTCGGGAGAAGACTTGGGGTGGTAATGCAGGAGGATGCGGTGGCCTCGGCGGTGGCCGGAGAAATAGCGGTGACGTTCGGCGACAGTAAGCGGCGTTCGTCAAGCTGCCCGGATCCCCTCCATAACCGGTAGCTACCAATAATTAAGCGCCGTAGATTTCGAGGTGTGTGTGTATTAGAGTCGATGAACGAACGTGCGATCGTTCTGTATTATGCTCACTGCTTGCCTTCTAATTATGCTTATTTTCTGTGTATTTTTTTATATTGCATTTTACATATCTTTAATAATACAAGAATGTAATAATTATAAACTATTATCATATGATGTAAGATGCTAAATAATAAAAATTTATATAGTTTCATAAAACAAAACTTTAATTTTATTCTACCCAAATAAATCAATTATTTAAACTTAATTTATCGAATATATACATGTGGCGAAAAGAAATAAGAGAATAATTTGCTCTGTCGTCCGATTGAGAATACCCACTCTGCGTGGGAATGAAGTTTCGGTTTTTTTTTTTCCTTCATTAAATTCTTTTAAGTTAAAAATGCAGAAATAGTACGGTAATGCACATCTACACGCAAAGCATTAAAGAGAAGAGGTAAAGAACGTCAATTCAGGAATAAAAGGAATTTTAAAAAAAAAAAAAACGCCCCAAGTTTTCTATCGTTTCGTCGTGTCTTTATCCTGGTGTTTTCTTGTTGCTATGTGGCTATTTGGCTCGGCCATACCCGTGTCAGAATCTAACAATACTTCCAGTTCGGTCAGCTGATGTGTACACAGAGATCAATATAGATGCATGCGAATGTGACTTTTTATTTAATTAGCTATAGCTAAGTACGTGTTTAGATTGTGCTATTAAAAAGAAAAAGAGCTCATGAGGTAACATCAGTGCAAAACAGTCGAGCCAAATTATTACACTAATGAAACATAGATCAGTTAATTGGCCATTTAAACAAAGTAACAAAAACGGCCATTTAAAAGCATGGATAGCTATCACAAACCAACTCCGTGAACCAATTCTCCTTATTGAACTTGTGTATTAATTGAACCTAATAATTCACATGTTCTGATGATCAATATGACAGAGTAATTTAGAAGCATTTCCCCACCCACATTGATAGAGATGAGGCATAGATACAGAACATTAAATATTATCGACATTGACAGAGAGGGCACATACAATTTTCTTTTCTTCCCCGAGAGGGATGACACGTCCACTTTTTTTTAGACGACACAAGCACTGAAAAAGACATCCATTCAACTACAATATGAACTATACACCAGTCACCTGATACCACCATTGGCCTGGACTGGCATGGCAAATCAATATCATTTTTATTACCTTCGTAGTTCCACTCCTAGCTCTGAGGAAAACAATGCACGCAACACTCGCAAGACAGTTACCATTAGGGCGGTTTATTTGGACTAGAGCCCACAAAGGCCCTCTGCTGCAAATGCCTCAAGCTTTGCTCCATGCTCACCTTTATCATATCTGCCAGCATTTTCTTTGCCTTTCCCATCTGCTCGCCGCCATCCATTTTGGACACTATGTTGCAAACGATGCTATCGAAAGTGCCGGCTTGCAATTCCGATCTTTTTGATCGCGAGCTTCGCAGAAGCTGAAGCAGCAAGTGAGCCTTCACTTGAGACTTTGGGGTCCCCTGAACGGTGAGCTCAAGAAGGCCAGGAATTGCGCCTTCTTTGAGTATGATGTCTCTGTATCTGCACTGATCGCTCTCGCATAGTGTGAGGAGGATTCCTACTGCATGTTCTCGACTCCGAAGTGAGCCTTCTTCTAGCACCTCGACGATGGTGAGCACACCACCTTCCGCGGCTGTTAAAGCAGCCCTTCCTTCCTCCAAACTCACCAACAATTCCAAGAGTGCGCTGCACTTCTCAGCGATCTTGGACGACTTCCGGCAGCTTTTTAGCAAACATAACAAAGGAGGAATAGGGTGCAGCGGGAGAATGATGCCGAGGTTTTCAGATATTGTCGAAAGATTGTAGACTGCCATGAGAGCATCAATCTTGGCTTGCGGATTGCCATCCACAAGGATTTTGATCAGGAGAGGAAGGGCACCGGAGGCACTGATACTAGGTCTATTGGGGAAGGAAGCCGAGAGAGTGAGGAGTGCTGCGGTGGCATATTCTTGTAAGCTAGAATTTGTTGATTGCAAGAAGTGAAGAAGTGGCTCCAGAGCTCCAACTTCCACAATCTTTGTCTTGTTTCTGCAATCAGAATTCAAATTTACCAGCAAAACAAGTCACATAAGGAACAAATTCACAGCCAGTGATTGTCGTAAATGCTTTATTTAGTTCAAAAACAGAAGAAGAAGAAGAAAAATGTCTCCCATACTCCGGTTAAAAACGTAAGCAAACTTAATCAAGCAAGTAGTTAAAATGGGAAGATGATGAGCTACAACCATTCTGGTGTTGTGCTTCTATATTGATTTGGAAGCGCATAGCACTCAAGATAATGGTAGAGTATTAATTGGTATACAGGAAAATTGTAAGGAAAAAGCAAATTTTGGAACAACATTCCAAGTCAGGCTTAGTTATGTTGCCATTTTCTTTTGAAGAAATTCGAGTTTAGAAAAATTGGGTAGCAGGCCAAGAACAATCCTTAAAGTTGCATAATAAATTCCAGATTGTAATTAAACACTAGATCATCAAAACGCTAACATGTCTACGACATTATATAATTAACAAGGCACTAACGAATTTCTAAAACTGCTCAACTTATAAGCTCTTCCCACTTTCATATGGCCCTGAATAAAAATCCAGCAAAAGAAACTACACCCAAGTATTCAGTGTCGTCACAACTTTTCTGTGTTAGGTTAAGATTTACTCTATAGAAAAGATTTAAAACAAATAATCTAAACTTTAATTTGGTAACAGAGAAGGTCAGGCGTCATTCGACAACTCGGGCACATTACTGTACAGTGAAAAGAGAGATATGACTGCGAGAGAGGGAAAACAAGAACTTAAATCTTCTTCGCTATTTAGCGAAAGGAAGCAACCACAAAGAAAAATCATTAGAGAAGCACAATTTTTACATGTAAAGGAATCATCTTTCCTGCCTCCAAGCAATAAAGCTCGCACCTTTCGTCCTTGACGGCGAGATTCACAAGGGCTAGGATGGCGGGTTCACCAGAGTCCGAGCTTAGAGACCGAAGCATCGACACGAGGGGAACGATGGCGCCGGCGAGCTGCCTCCGGTGCCTCGACGACGTCTTCGTCAGCCGCCTGATCTCCCTGGCCGCGGCGATCCTGCACGCCTCGTCCTCCGACCTGATCCGACCCATGATCTTCGAGACCTCATCCAGATCTCCAGCAAGTCCAGCCTCCGGTGCCGCCATGCCGTCGCCTCTCTCTCGGTGTACCGGCGAAGGGGGGCAGTTCACCTTATATAGCACATAACGGCAGGCGAAGACGGCGCCGACGTTCCGTTACTTCTCCGTCAAACGCGCTGTCATCCCATGTATGGTGTCGGCTACTGAGATCCTCAGAGTCCAGGGTCCGCTGACTAATTTCAATCCTTACGATCGGAATCTGACGGACGAAATTCCTCGATTGATTTCGATGATCATAACGGAGAGTCATGACCGTGACACGTGGATTGCGTTGGACATCGGATGCCCCTAGGAAAAGGTTGAAACGCAAAGGACGCTCGACGATGCTCAGCATCAGTCGCTCGTTTCGCTTCAGGATAATTATCTCTAATTTTAATTATTTACGTAACTTTTTTTTTATTTATTTATTTATAAATTCGGACCCACTTACATTTTTATTTATCAATAATCTTTTGCTCAAAACAATATTTTTAAACACAACTTCAAGTTGCCACGTAATCAAAATAATGGATCCGATGTGTTCCAACCAAAAAAGAAATTGGCGGATTAGTCAATACATTTATTATGTTTCGCGTAAAAGCGAAAGAGAAAAACTAATAAAGTAATTACATAAGTATTATTTTGTAATATCATTGTTCCGGTTTCCCTACGTAACGTCGCTCGTCGTTTTGTCTTTTATTTTGTTTTAATACTTTTTTTTTACCACTTTATGGCTTTTATTTTAATAATTCCACAATAATAATATCTTGTTGCGTTCAATGAGACGTGGGTAAGGATGTCTGTGGAGTAAAGCAAAGGATCGATCTCGATGGCCGTCTATTTGCTTAACGGCGAAGGCTGCCACCATTCAATCAATCTTCCGAGATCAGCAAGCACAATGAATAAAGCAGTGTGTCTGTGTTGTATAAATTTTAAATGGAAGGAATATTCGTTGTACTATTTATTCCTTGTTATCTTCTTGGTGATTAATTGGTTAATTAGCAATTCTATGGACGGAATTAACTTATAAAATGTGATTGATTGGTAAAACAATTACAAGTATTTCTTAACTGCGTATTTGTTCTATGATATTGATACGGATATAGTTGTAGGTCATGGATATGCTGAAAAAGTAAGATTGTCATTACAGTGTTGATATATGCACCTCATAAAAAATTTCAAAAAAAACTGATAATTCCTTATGCCTGGATGACTGATCTGACTTGGCCTCATAACAATTTTTCACTGGTTACTAAAATAAATCAAGAAGTATACATGACGGTTAACTTAAAAACTCCCTATTTAATACATCATAGATAAAGATCGAACCTAGATGATTATCTGGATATCATACCGTGGCACCATGACTCCAAAAATAATGTATGCACCTCATACAGAAATGATAATACCGGTTAACCTCATTAATATATGATAACCTAGATATCTTACCATGATCATATATGCACCTCATAGTGGCAAAAGACGAATGCACTCGCCCCTAGCACCCTCGCCAACCCGTCTCAGGGTCAACACGGAAGAGGTAAATCACGGACGGCTACTAGCCTTTGGAATAATGACTAGCACATAAAGGAGGTATTTACCTCGATTTTATCAAGATTCGAACCTCATACTTCATGATGATAATATTTCATGCGCTAATCACTAGACTCATCCGAAAGAATCCATATATGCACCTCATAGCCCAATTACAAAGAGGCTTTAAATGAAATGGAGGGATCAAATTAAGTCATTTCTTTTGTTCTAAACATCTACGAGATGGGTGCTGGGAGGGAGAACTGGGTTCACTCCGCCATGTCCAACAGGAGGCCCTGTCATGCATAACTTCCCAGGCTCTTTTACAAAGCCAGCCCAACCCACGAGCACAATCTGCTAGCCAACCCAGTTGAACTTTACATTTGATTTGTAATCCGATTTTTTTTTCTCTTTCAAATCACCAACTCTTTATATTTTTTTTTCAAAATATTATTTTCAGATATACAATTATTCTTGGGAGATCTTGGTGCAATGAGAAACACCACAAGCAAAAAAAATCTTTTAGTGATGGTATTATCCATTGACTTTCGATTATTTCTGTGTTTGAAGAGTTAGTCGTTGATGTCATTTAGCGACGGAATTTAACCTTTCATCACTAATTAGCAACGAAAATTAATTTTTATCGGCTAAATTTAACGATGACATATTGATACTATTACTAAAATTAATGATAATTATTAAACTTCTGTCTCTAATATTAGCGTTGGAATATTAAATTTCATTGCTAAACTTACTGATGAAATTTTAATATTCCGTCGCTAAGTAGTGACGGAATTAAAATTCCATCATTAAATTCATTAACGGAAAATTATTATTTCGTCATAGCTCTCGAGAAGAAATTTTAATTCTATCATTAATTAACGGGGAAATATTAAAATGTCATCACTAAAATTAGCAACGGTTAATATTCCATCGTAGCTCTAACAACAGAATTTTAATTCCATCACTAATATTATAGTAAAAATTCTAACAGCCCTTCCTCATTTTCACATTTCCCTTATTTGCATATACAAACAATCACAAACAATAGTTTTCACAACACATTCACATTCAATCCATACAATCCAAACAAAGATGAATCCATTCCACATAACACAACATAAAAATATATCACCATATCAAACGGTACAATTGTAAAATATGATCAAAATAGTAATAAAATAATAAGGTTATTTGAGAAATAACTTTAACGGAATTGATATGGATTATGATAAGTGGATCCCAGGTAGCGAAGAGGGAGCAAGGTAATAGAGCAAGGAAAGTCAAAAAGAGTAGGTAGAAGGTACAGTGGCACACTTGGGGAGTAAAAATCGTCCGGATATAATGGGCCACCCGAAAAAAGGCCTGGCCAGGTAAGAGTGTTACCTCATGCTCAGCAAACAGAAATCGGTCGTGCACAATAGGTCGGTCGAGCACACGAGTTCGGCAAGCAAAGATCGACCGAGTATAAATAGTTGGACGAATATAGAAATACTTAGCTCTATACAAAGCGAAGATACGTCGTGTGCAGCAAGTAGAGACCGATCGACTAAGTATAGACTGGCCGAGCACACGAGTTCGGCAGGAAAAGATTGGCCGAGTATAAATAGTCGGACGAATATAGAAGTATATACTTAGCTCTATGCCAAACGAATATACGCCGCGCGCGGCAAGTAGAGACTGACCGAGTAGGTAAAGACCGGGTGAGCACACGAGTTCGGCAAGAAAAGATCTACCGAGTATAAATAGTCGGCCAAATATAGAAGTACTTAGCTCTATGCAAAACGAAGATACATTGCGTGCGCCAGGTAGAGACCGGCCAAGTATGTATGACCAGCCGAGTATGAGTAATCGGCCGAGCATGATCAACAGGTTGAATATAGATTACCGATCAAGATTAATGAGACAAAAAGTATTCCCAATATGAGGTAGAATCCTACATGTGAGTATAAATAATATGAATGTAATATGTGATCATATGATAGTCGTACTAACTTGGCATGAAGTAATTTTTGGAAGCTTCTACAGGTAAGCTAAACGACAAAGAAGGTACATCTAGGGTACAAAAAAATTCCTTAAACTATTATTGTAAGTACTTACGTCATCTCATAATAAACTCTAACAAATCGGGGTCTACTTCATGACTACGGAGGTTATATGAAGTGGTATAAAAAAAGAAATCTCCTCCGTTGGCTAGGTAGATGCACATCACGTCAGCACTGAAACCCTAGTCTCATTCCAGTTTTCGCTGTATTTCTTCTTCCTTACACCTGGGGCAGAAGGGACTAACTTGAGCGTCGGAGGGCCTAGCCAGGGATTCCCACCTCGGTCTTAGGTCATTGACGTCTGGTTGATTGGTTGGGTGGTGTGCAGGAGACGATAGTGTTCGCCGGGGTCGTGAGCTGGGTTTCCTTCGTCACAGTGTTCTAATTCGTTGGAGTCTTCCCTAGATCGGTTTTGGGCTTCTCCAATCTAGCTTAGACGTGTTATTCTTTTCGTTGGGAGGTATTTTCTAGTCATATTTCTTCAGGATCTGCTTTGGTTTTCTCAGATCCGCAATAATTTCTCTTCTCCGAAGCCATCATCTGCTTACTCCCTAAAATATTTGCCCGTCGCCTCCAGCTCTTCGTCACATTACGCTTTTAGACAGGATCAAATTTTGGCGTCGTCTGTGGGAACTCTCGCCTGAATCTAAGACTTCGTGATGGAGGATGTTGGAAAACTCAATACCATTACTTTAACTCAAGAGGATCTGGAGTTGCTCATCAATTTCAAGGTTCAAAAGGTGTTACAACAACAGCAACAAGCGAACACTGAAGGTACTTTACCAGTCGCAATAAATCCAACAATTTCAACTACGGATCGCCGGAAAAACAGGGGTATGGAAGAAGACGATGTTGCTTACATAGCTCCTGCTCCTGTTTCTCCCACTCGACATCCTCGTGCATTCTTTCGTACTCCTCTGGAACAAGGAGGACGAAAACTGGCGCTTCAAGAATCCTCTGATGAAGCACCTATGAAGGAAAAATGCAGAGGGAAAGTGGTGACTAGCGACAGTTCCCCAGAGAGAATTGTTACTCCATTCTCTCATAGAGTTCTTGGTGATCCACTACCCAAGTGTTATCAGAGCTTGAACATTGGAGAATATTCTGGGACCACTGATCCTGAAGATCACCTGTCTAAATTCGAAAGTACGGCTCTGCTACAGTAGTTCACTGATGGGGTCAAGTGTCGGATGTTTCTCACTACTTTAGGAGGAGCAGCTCAGATATGGATCAAGAGATTGCCAGAAAACTCCATCAGACGTTTTAAAGATTTCCGTAAAGTATTTTTTTCATCATTTCTCCAACAATAGAAGGTATCATAAGACCCCTTGGAGTCTTTTTTTCTATTAAACAGGGACCTAAGAAAAGTATCAGAGCCTACATTAAAAGATTTAACCAAGTGACTATTGATGTCCCCAATGTCATTACTGAAATTTTGGTAAGTGCTTTCTCTCAAGGGCTTAACGATAACGACTTCTTCAAGGACAGAATGTTGCAGAATCAATCAAGTGATCGATGAAGCCCCCTCAAAATCAATCAGTTGATCGATTGCAAGGGTTTAATCAATTAAACCCCAATTTTAATTGATTAAGGCTGATTTTAAGTGATTAATAGAGTTTCCTAATCACTTAAGGCCCTGATTTCAACTTAAATAAGTTTATTTAAGTTAAATAAGTCAAGTTTAGTCGTGTTAACCATCCTTAATCCTATGAAACTCATTTATGAATATTTAAGGGTACTTTTCTTGATGAAAATAAGAATGGATTGGTTAAAATAAATTAAGTTGGAGTTTAGGATGAGGTTTAGTTTTAAAGTTGGATTTTAAACCTCAAAACTTTAAATTTTAGGTTTCCTAAAGGTTTAGGAATTTTAAATCATTGTTGGTGCAATAATAGAAATTTGGAGCATGTTTTGAGGGGAAGATACTCCTTAAAGACATGGTTTGATTTTATTCCAAAATAATGAAACAATGGAAGGTTGGAAACCTTCATTGTGATGAATGCTCAAGGTTGAGTATTGGAAAATAATAGAAAATTAGATATCTTTATTGTGGAGTGTTAATTCTCTATAATGAGCATTATGTGGTTAATATTCAAGGGTGAACATTGGAGATAATAAAGGGTATGAGACATTCATTGTGATGTTGTGAACAATAAGTGAAGTTGTAAGAAACATGTGGATAACTCTTTAGGAGAAGAGTTTTGATGTGTGCCAAAGGGTGAGAATGTAAGGTTTAAGTTAGGCTTTTATTATCCAAAGGGGTAGTTTATCCTCTTAGAAAGAGAGAGAATTAAAGAAACTCTCATTCATGCTTTGGAATGAAGAAAAGTTAAGGTTATGAGATAAGCCTAACTTAAACGTATTGTCAAACGTCAAAAAGAGAGAGATTTTTAGTGTAATTTTCCCTTGGTCAAAGTTGATCGGGTTGACTAAGCTTGAATTGACACAAATTTGAGTCTTAATATTTGAGTTTTGATGTTTAACAATATATGGAGATTGCATGTGCAATTGTTTATATTGGAGATTGACGGTCAAAGGTTGACCAGAAAAGTCAAGTAGATCAAGGTTGACCGGATACTTGAATGGAAAGTCCTAATTGGAGGTTAGACATGAGAAAGTCCAATAGGAAGGTTGGTCGAAGAAGAAAATCCAAGTGGTTCAGTGTTGACCAGACACTTGGTATGGAAAGTCCTAGTATGTGAAATTAGGCAGATTGGAAAATCCTAGTGAGTAAAGCTAGGTAATGAAAATCCCTAGTGATTGAAGTTAGATAGATATTAAAAGTCTTGGAGAGTGAAGCCAAGCAGATTGGAAAATCCTAGTGAGTGAAGCTAGGTGATGAAAAGTCCTAGTGAGTGAAGCTAAGCATATGCCAAAAGTCCTGGTGAGTGAAACCAGGTGAAAAATCCTAGTCAGTGAAGTTAAGCAGTGAGAAAATCCTGGTGAGTGAAGCTAAGAAATTAGAAAGTCTTGATAAGTGAAGCTAAGTAGTGAGAAAGCCCTAGTGAGTAAAGCTAGGCAATGAGGAAATCTTGATGAGTGAAGCTAGACAGTTGAAATTTAAGTGGATCAAGGTTGACCGAACATCTGGTGAGTGGAAGTCCAAGTGGGTCATGGATGATCGGACACTTGGCACGAGACAGAAAGTCCAAGTGGGCCAAGGCTGACCGAACACTTGGCACGAGGAGGGAAGTCCAAATGGGTCAATGGTCAAACATCTGGTGATAGGAAAGTCCAGGTGAGTAAAAAGATTGACCAGACATTTGGCACGAGGAGAAAATTCCAAATGGGTCAAAAGACTGACCGGACACTTGGTAGAGGAGTCCCGACAGGTCACGATTGACCAAATATTGGGTAAAGGAATATTAGAGTAATCGCTTAATCTCATTGTTCCGAGAAACAAGATGAAGTTGAATCGATTAGGATAATCAATTAGGCTAATGGATTAAGGTTGTTTCTGTGGGGAATAGTAGCTATGGTAAGTGATTAAGCTTCTAGGTCATTCTCGCACAAACACAAGTGTTCCGGATATGAGAATGGCATGGGAGGAATTAATGGGAGGTCAAAGGGCGTTTTGGTCTTTTGGGCTCATTAAGGGTTTGGAGTGCTTTTAAGCACTGTTGAGAGAGAGAGAAGAGGGGGAGGGGTTCGTGATTTTGGGCCGCCGCCAACCATCAAGGAGATTTTTTCTCCTTCTCCAGCTCTCCACCGGCGCCGACGAAGCCGCCGGCGCTCCCTTCTTCTCCTCCTCTCCCCCCTCGCCGGCAGCCTCCGCGCGCACAGCAGCCCCCTCGCCGGCAGCCTCCGCGCGCACAGCGCCCCCCTCGCCGGCAGCCTCCGCGCGCACAGCGCCCCCCTCGCCGGCAGCCTCCGCGCGCACAGCGCCCCCCTCGCCGGCAGCCTCCGCCGGCAGCCTCCGCGCGCACAGCGCCCCCCTCGCCGGCAGCCTCCGCGCGCACAGCGCCCCCCTCGCCGGCAGCCTCCGCGCGCACAGCGCCCCCCTCGCCGGCAGCCTCCGCGCGCACAGCGCCCCCCTCGCCGGCAGCCTCCGCGCGCACAGCAGCCCTCCTCCGGCACTTATCGGCAGTCCTGGTGCCAACTTTGCCTAGTGTTCCGGCCTACGCGCCATTGTCACATTCCGGCCTGCGAGTCGATGTCGTACGCCGGTCGTGTCGCCGTTGTATTCCGATTGTGTGTCACCTTTCAGACCCATGCCATATTCGGCTCTGCGTTGTCACCTCCGGACCCAGCTCCTCTTCGGTCGGTTCAGAGGCATCCACCCTTCCGGGTCACGACGACTCGGTCAGTTTCACGACCAGCTCACTCATCCATCCGAGGGCGCCCCCCTGGGCCAGGGTACGTTCTCGTACCTTCTTTGCATTTATTTCAATATTCTATTATTATCCGGATACTCATACACTTGTGGGATTCGCCTCGAGCATCGAGGTACCAGAGACCGGGGGAACCCGGTCGATGGATACAGGTACAGTTGACCGGAGGAGGACTCCAGACGACTCGGTCAACGTAGCGGACAGATCATCCACCGGGTCATGGGGATGCGGTCAACCTTCTAGACACGTCATACCGGCAGGTTCGTTTTCTCAGCTTCCAAACAGGATCAAATTGGCGCCGTCTGTGGGAACGCGCCTGATCTGGAACGTGAAGATGGACGACGCCGGAGAGTTCTGCTATTCTCATGACCTAGGCTCGAGGACCGAAGGCCCCCGGGCCGTTCGGCCGGGAGGATTATATACAAGCCCGTAGCTGCTACGGGCTCGATCCCGAAGACCCCGAGCCGTTTGGCCGGGCTGCGTATGGGATACGAGCGATGCTTGAAATAGAAGGCCCGAGCCGTTCGGCCGGGTATATGGTATCCGAGCCCAGCGCTCGATGTGAAGGCCCGAGCCGTTCGGCCGGGTATATGGTATCCGAGCCCAGCGCTCGATGTGAAGGCCCGAGCCGTTCGGCCGGGTATATGGTATCCGAGCCCAGCGCTCGATGTGAAGGCCCGAGCCGTTCGGCCGGGTATATGGTATCCGAGCCCAGCGCTCGATGTGAAGGCCGAGCCGTTCGGGGGTATATGGTATCGAGCCGGCGCTCGATGTGAAGGCGAGCCGTTCGGGGGTATATGGTATCCGAGCCGGCGCTCGATGTGAAGGCCCGTTCGGTGGTATATAGTATCCGAGGCGCTCGATGTGAAAGCCGGCCGTTGGTAGGTATATGGTATCGAGCCCGGCGCTCGATGTGAAGGCCCGAGTCGTTCGGTATATGGTATCCGAGCCCGGCGCTCGATGTGAAGGCCCGAGTCGTTCGGGTATATGGTATCCGAGCCAGCGCTCGATGTGAAGGGGACAGTTCGTAGGGTATATGGTATCCGAGCCCGGCGCTCGATGTGAAGGCCCGAGCCGTTCGGCCGGGTATATGGTATCCGAGCCCGGCGCTCGATGTGAAGGCCCGAGCCGTTCGGTCGGGTATATGGTATCCGAGCCCGGCGCTCGATGTGAAGGCCCGAGCCGTTCGGGCGGGTATCGAGCCGAGCGCTCGATGTGAAGGCCCGAGCCGTTTGGTATCCGAGCCCGGCGCTCGATGTGAAGGCCCGAGCGGGTATATGGTATCCGAGCCCGGCGCTCGATGTGAAGGCCGTTCGGCCGGTATATGGTATCCGAGCCGGCGCTCGATGTGAAGGCCCGGGTATATGGTATCCGAGCCCAGCGCTCGATGTGAAGGCTCGAGCCGTTCGGCCGGGTATATAGTCTCACTTGAAGACCGACGAGCACCGTCGTTAAAAATCGAGAGTCGGACCGGCGACTATAAACCTCCCGGGCGACCGACCAAGAGTCGGGCCGCAGTCGGACCGGCGACTATAAACCTCCCGGGCGACCGACCAAGAGTCGGGCCGCAGTCGGACCGGTGTGAATCCCCCGGGCTGAAGACCTCTGCACGGACCAGCATATCATATATTCTATCTCCCCCGTTCGGGGTCGAGTTATCACCGAAGGCCCCCGAGCCGTTCGGTCGAAAGGTTATCATCCGAGCCAAGCGCTCGAAGCCGAAGGCCTCTGAGCCGCTCGGCCTGGAGGACCAGTATATCGAACCAGTATATCATACATCTATCTCCCCCGTTTGGGGTCGAGTAGCCGTCGCGAGCATCTATCTCCCCCGTTCGGGGTCGAGCAGTCCTCGCGGCCCAGCATCTATTTGACCGATCGACGTCACCACGGTCGCACGAGCTGCATCGTCCGCCCAGCATCTATCTGACCGATCGACGTCACCACGGTCGCACGCGCGGTATCGTCCGCCCGGCATTTATCCGATCGATCGACCTCATTCCAATCGCACGCGCGGTATCGTCCGCCCAGCATTTATCCGACCGATCGCCATCATTCCGGTCGCACGCGCGGTATCGTCCGCTCGGCATCTATCCATCCGATCGACATCATTTCGATCGCTCGCACGACAGCGTTCGCCTAGCATCTATCCATCCGATCGACAGCACTTCGATCGTCCGGTCGGTATTTTCGCGGCTGCGCACTTGGCATTGGTCCAGTTTCCGACTTAGTTTGCTCGGTATCGTGACCATCTCCTGCGACACCATTATTATCGCGACCGCTCGAGAGACAGTATACTTTGGGTTCAGCGATTTGATTTTGATATCGTGAGCGGTTCCGCCCTTTGCGATAGACTTGTCCAGTCAGTCGGACACACGCCTCCTTCGACTAGACTTGAAGGGGAGGCTTGTGTTCCAGATATGAGAATGGCATGGGAGGAATTAATGGGAGGTCAAAGGGCGTTTTGGTCTTTTGGGCTCATTAAGGGTTTGGAGTGCTTTTAAGCACTGTTGAGAGAGAGAGAAGAGGAGGAGGGGTTCGTGATTTTGGGCCGCCGCCAACCATCAAGGAGATTTTTTCTCCTTCTCCAGCTCTTCGCCGGCGCCGACGAAGCCGCCGGCGCTCCCTTCTTCTCCTCCTCTCCCCCCTCGCCGGCAGCCTCCGCGCGCACAGCGCCCCCCTCGCCGGCAGCCTCCGCGCGCACAGCGCCCTCCGCGCGCACAGCGCCCCCCTCGCCGGCAGCCTCCGCGCGCACAGCGCCCCCCTCGCCGGCAGCCTCCGCGCGCACAGCGCCCCCCTCGCCGGCAGCCTCCGCGCGCACAGCAGCCCTCCTCCGGCACTTATCGGCAGTCCTGGTGCCGACTTTGCCTAGTGTTCCGGCCTACGCGCCATTGTCACATTCCGGCCTGCGAGTCGATGTCGTACGCCGGTCGTGTCGCCGTTGTATTCCGATTGTGTGTCACCTTTCAGACCCATGCCACATTCGGCTCTGCGTTGTCACCTCCGGACCCAGCTCCTCTTCGGTCGGTTCAGAGGCATCCACCCTTCCGGGTCACGACGACTCGGTCAGTTTCACGACCAGCTCACTCATCCATCCGAGGGCGCCCCCCTGGGCCAGGGTACGTTCTCGTACCTTCTTTGCATTTATTTCAATATTCTATTATTATCCGGATACTCATACACTTGTGGGATTCGCCTCGAGCATCGAGGTACCAGAGACCGGGGGAACCCGGTCGATGGATACAGGTACAGTTGACCGGAGGAGGACTCCAGACGACTCGGTCAACGTAGCGGACAGATCATCCACCGGGTCATGGGGATGCGGTCAACCTTCTAGACACGTCATACCGGCAGGTTCGTTTTCTCAGCTTCCAGACAGGATCAACAAGCATGCCTAATCGATTAGGCTAGTTGATTATACATGCCTAATCGACTGGGTTAGTCGATTAAGCTTCAAAAATATAGTTGTTTGAAGCAGGTTGCTGACATGATAATAGTGGTAATTGCTTAAGAGTAAGCTTAAGCGATTAAGGTGTCCGAAGAGCCCTAGAAAAGGGTTTTCGTGTGAACTATTTCTGGAGAGCTCTCGACACAGATTCTCGACAACTACACACTAATTCTTGGAGACTTAGAAAGAAGTGTTGCTACACTTTCAAGTTGATCAAGAGGTGTTTACAATCAAGAAGAGAGCAAGCTAGGGTTTCATCATTATAAATCTTGTAGGATTTCATTTGTATCAGCTTGTATTTTTCTCTTATTGTATCTTCTTTGTGTCTGATCGTGTATGAGGCTTCTCCACCTCTGGATTGTTTTCGAGAAGGAGTTTTTTCATAGTGGATGTGTGAGAGAGGGTCGGATTCTTGGATTAGAAACCTCGTTTGAGGTGGATACCAAGTAAATTCATCTTGTTAGCATTAGAGGAGCTTGCTTAGAGTTTATCAGCTGTAACAACATCTACAAAGCGAGCGAACAAGATGAGTTATTCACCTCCCCCCTAGTTCCAAAGTGTTCCAACAGATCTTAGATCATATCAAATTATTGTCATATGTAGGAAATTCAAGCTGAGATGTTGAGATGGGCATATCCAAAGAAGTCATGAAGAAAGAGAACCTGATGGACCCAAAAAGAAAGCAACTCAGTCATCCATGGAATGCCTTCCACCTCTGACCTTATCGCTTTAGGTGTCGGCTATCCTTGTGTTTTATTAAGTTGCCATCTAGTTTTTACCTTTCTTTGAAATTATATCTTCTAATAAAAGTTTGCTTTCAAAATACTTGTTTGCAAGATCACATTTTCTTTATCAAAGACAGAGTCACTTCTCTAAAACTCCTTTGTCTAGTATAGAATCGCCATCGATATTTTCTCTATATGGGATAGAGCCGCCTCCAACATTTTCCCCATCAGGGACAAGGTTGCTACTTAAAAGCTTTCCTCTATTAGGGACAAATTAAAGTCACCTTCGATTCTTCCCTCATCAAGGATGGGGTCGCCACTTAAAATCTTTTCTCCATCAGGGACAAAGTTGCCTCCAATATTTCTCGTCAAGGACGGGTCTCCACTTAAAAGCTTTTCCTATATCAAGGATAAAGTCGGCTTCAATATTTCCCTTATCAGGGGTAGGGTTGCTACTTAAAAAGTTTTCCTCTATCAGTGTAAAATACCGACAATGGGTGAATAACCATAAGGGAATTTTTCAAAATTTTTAGAAATTTTCTAAAAATTTTTTGGAGCTCGTATGCTTAGGTTATAGGGATAAATATTGGGTCCCGGGAAAGTCTGTTTAGGCTACCCCATTTAAGTAAAGAAATGTTTGATTTTCCTCTTTATTTTCCTTTTCCTTTTCTTTTTCTTATTTTTCCTTCCCCGAACCCATGCACTAGCCCTTGACGTCGTCTCCCCTCCTCCTTCGTGCCTTCTCCTCCGATCTGCCCTAACCACAAGCGTCGGTTCCTTCTCCTCCAGCGTGCATAAAGTCGTGACCAAGAGAAACCAGCACTTCTCTTCCTCCTTCTTCCTTCGCCCAATCTCCACCCCTCTCTGTGTGAAATCCCGATCTCTTCCTATTTTCCCAACCCGACGCCGGCCCTCTTCGTCTTCTTCATCGCGCTGCCGCCACCTACTCCTGAGCCATCTTCTCGACCACGCTTCTTCACTCGATAGCGGTGCCACCCGCAGACGCCTTGGTCCCTCTGCCCTAGCGTCGGCAGACGGCCGCCTCCTCTGTACCCTACCTTGAAATATGTCGTTGCCGCTGTAAGGACTGCACCGACCCTCGCTAGAGCGACTGAGTCCCATCCGTTGTGCCCTAGCACTGACGCCGACCACCAGGTCTGACCCAACACCGTCGTCGCCTGTGCCCTAGCTTCGGGCTTCATCTCCTCTTCTCAGTAATGGTGTTCCAGGAAGGTGATAGCAAGGTGAGTTAGGTTGTTTATTTGATTTGTGATCTCCACTGCTTGTTCTCTACTTGATCCAGTTGATTCCAATCTTGATCCTAATAGTATACTAGAATCCAACAGAGAGGTTACATTTCTGTGGTGCTGGAATTGTGATCGAGAAGTAGGATTTGCTGTAGGTGTTCTTGAATTCCAGCAGCAAACAACCCTTCATCCAACAACACCTTGTTTCCGCAGCGGCTGCGAATTGAGGTAAGGTGTAGGGGAATTTGATACAAATTAGTTAAGTATGAATTAGGTTTATGTTTATGTGTTGATTAGGGTTTTGCCATAATTTAGGATTAGAAATTTTATTTAGCTATTTATAAGAATTATAGCTAAATAAAAATGTATATATATTGGTGACACGGGACTTTGACGCGAGACGAGTATCTCGACGTCGGATTTGGACCAGATTGAACATTCTATTTGAGGCGGGTACCTTGACTTATCTATTTTGATATGTCATTTGATATGCATAGTAGTTTTTAACAAATAGTAATAATTATATTTCTTATCTGCATCAGTTTGTCACTACCAGATACCTGTTATATGCTTGTTTTGCTTACTTATTATGCATTCCATTTTAGTACCCACCTGATTTTATATGCTTATAGAGGTAGTAACATAACCATGTCTTATTATGTTCAGAACCTAGGTTTTTATACCATATCTGATTTGTGTACCTAGACCATTGATTTTATCCATTTGTCCTATGGTACACATTATGTAGAGATGGATAGGATCAGGATATTTCCAGGCTTAGTGTCATGCATCATCTCGCATGATTGCATGCTGTGCGATTGTTGGCTCCATTATTATTGAGCACATCACCAGTTACATGGACCTGCACACATAACCACTCATGGGTTAGTGGTTTTTATCAGGCAAGGTGTGTTGTAGCATGTTACTCTGTCAAGGGTTATCTTGGTCCACTCATGGGTAGTGTGACACAGCATTGGGATCCATTTCTGGACTTGCTCAGGGAGATGAGAGCATTGAGCTCCCCCACTTATGATTTGGGATAAGGAGGATAGGTGTACTCCGACAGCATCCCGTCCACTCGGTCACTCAGGAGCAGTGATGGAAGAGTGCACGGTTATCACAACCCTACCCACTCGGTCTCATCATCGTGTGTGAGACGGCTAACTAACAGTAGGGGTGACCAGGACATGTCATGGACATCATATGCATTGATGCATTTATTGCTTGTGTTTACTGTATATTTGGTGGATGCATATGTTTGACATGCATACAGTATTTCTATACCTCTCGGTCTATTATCATTACACCAGGTTCTGGTTAGTACAGATACTCCCTATTCCTTTCAGTTTGCATTTATCATTCCTATATCAGGAGACTGTACGCATAATTATTGCTATTGATTATTTCTTACTAGACATGTCAGTAGTTCCCGCTGAGGAGTTGACTCACCCCGTTATTATTACTATTTTCAGGTTGAGGTTATCCAAAGAGTTCCAATCGCTAGTCCCCCTACAGATCATGAGGATATTTATTTGGTCATTTGGTTTTTCTTATGATGCTATATAGATTGCGTTTTAGACTTGTACTAGTTTTGTTCTATAGATTACTGTATGGTCTTTTATTTGTCGATGGGTTTTCTTTTTATATTTATTAGATATGTTCTGCTTCATGTCTGCCTGGACGACAGAAGAGGTGAATTGATTTTATTTGCGTCATTGTGATTTGTGTTTTATGGGTGTAGTTGAGTAGGATATAAGTTTTGAGCTTTATAGGTGTAGTTGAGTAAGATTTTTGATATGGTTTTCCTTATCGTTGCATTAGTTAATTTTTATTATTAAACTACGTGGGTGTTTGCTTATTTTTATTGTTATTGTTTCGGTCGTGTTGGCCGAGGTATTTGGATGGTTGTAGGAAGTTTCAGATTGTCACCCGTACAGGGGAGATGCTGCCGAAATTTTTTCTGGAAGAGACTACCTGAGGCATGACAATCAGTGATAGAGTCACCTCTGACATTTCTCCCATCTAGAGCCGCCAATTTGGGTTGGGCCCGTCGCGTTGGCCCGCCCCGTCAAATAATTTAAGTGGATTGGATTGGAATTTTATCAACCCAAACCCGCGCGCGGGCCGACCCGCCTAGACCCGCGTGGGTCGGGCCGCGATGGACTTGGGTTGGCCCGCGAGTTGATAAACACATGTAAGTGAGGTTTTATACCAATTTATTATTTTTCTTTGTTATAATTTTGAAATAAAAATAGTATTTTTCATCCGACAAAATTACTCATTTATGTCAATTTATATTTAAAATACATGTTTATGGATACATTTGATTGATGAAACCTTTCCGAAGTAAAACTTTGAAGATATGAAATATTTTTTAAATTTTAAAAAAAAATTGATGGGTCCGCGGGTTGACCCGCCAAACCCGCAACTCGCCTTGGATTGAGTTGGGTTGGAAATTTTCCAACCCGTCAAGTTGACGGGTTGGCCCGCTCCACCTCGCTAAATAGTTGGCCCGCCATGGGCCGACCCGCCCCGCCATGAGTTAATCCGTCTGATAACTTTACTCCCATCAATGATACAATCGTCACTTAAAAGCTTTTCCTCAGTCAAGGATAGAGTCGCCTTTAACATTTCTCTCTCAAGGACAAGATCACCGCTTAAAAAGTGTTTCTCTGCCAGTGATAAAATCGTCTTTGATATTTCTCCTGTCAGAAATAGGTTTAAAAGCATTCCTTTATCAAAGACATTTCCCCCATTAAAGGCAAGATTGTCACTTAAATGCTTTTCCTTATCTAGGACACAATTTCCTTTTACATTTCCCTTTCCTTTGTCATGGAGAGAGCCACATTTGACATTCCTCCATTAAGGAGTCGCCACTTAACCCAACTAAATTCCTCTACGAGGGACATAATCATTTCCAACTAAACCCCTCTATCAAGCATAAAGTCACTTGATCTAAGTTACATCAACTTTACTAACTTATAATTTGAAGTTATTTATACTTAAAAAAAACTGCCGAATAATTAATTACATGACTTGACAATAACATAGTTAAAATATTTGAAAATGCATGGTAAAAGAGTTTAGTTTATGAGATAAGTCTGATAAAAGGGCAAGAAAATAAGTTTAGGTAAACAAAAACAATGGCTAATCAACCATCTTCTTGTCCTCGTAAATGTTGTTCTGCTCTAGGTAACTCTTAATCTCTAGATCGTTGCCCTCCACCTCCCGTCGGAGTTTCTCTTATTCCCCAGACTTGTCTGTAGGTGAATGATTTGCTCTAAGAAGAGGGAACAACCTCCGTTTTGGCTGTTCTCAGCTCCCAACTGTGTCACTCTCACTGTATTGAGTGCTTGGTCTCTCGAGTTTGCATTTGATGGTAGTTCTCGATCAGATGTGAGAGTCAGCTCAACAATTTTTGTTGGGCAGTTAAGAGCTATGCCAAAGAATTAAAGCCAATACATTCGAAAACTATGAGGAACTTATGATTGTTGTACGAGAGTACTAAACAGTAATAACTTGCACCAAAATAGCAAGCATGAAATAAACAGATAAATAAATGAGTAAGATTCAGAAATTGGTATCTTCCGGTTGAAGCGTCGGCATGCCGACTGTCTTTAGAGAATTTATTGCCGCTCACGGTGCAGAGGCTCTCCGGCAAAATCCTCCCAAGATCCGACAACCACTCGCGTCGTCGGTAGGTGCACTCCAAGACGAACGGCACACTCGGACTTAACCTCAGATCGCGGAACCAAGCCTTAGGACACACAGTGAGAGGGAAGAAGGAGAAGAGCAGAATGTTCGAGTGAACGAGGAACAAAGGTGCAGTATTTATTCACTTCGAAGCAGTAAGCACTGCTTCGCCAGCGAACAAAAGCGTCGATTCCGCGGGATACTGCTTCGCCAGCGAACCAAAGCGTTGGTTCGAAGTGGGTCGCTTCCTCACGCGCGGGACAGAACCAAACCTCGCCAGGTGCATCGATTCCGGGACAGAACCAAACCAAAGACTGACAAAAACAAACCAGGCTGCCTGCAAGCGTGAGGCCCACGAGCTGGGGATTTGCACCCCCCCTGTGCGCGATAATCGCGTGCGTTGCGCCTGGTTTATGGATTTCTGGCTCGAACCCCCCGAAACCACCTAATTTGGGCTCGGCCCGCGCATGCTTATAGGTCCCCTTAACTTTGCTAAGCAAGGATGGAAGTGATCCATATATAAGGTCTTCCAACCTTCTTAGCTTAACAATGTGGGACTAAATGCATTCACATATGCATTACCATAACAACTAAAACCAAGAAAAATACTTTGAATTAAACACAAAACTCAACAATCCCCCACTAATTCAAATTATTTTGGTCAAAAAACAGAGACTTGTTCTGAGGCTTGGTTGCAATGAGCTTTTAGTGAAAATACCTTCCGGTTTGAATTTTCACCTAGGTACACCAATCTTATTCACATAGATTTGAAGTGAACTCGGTCTTAAACTTAAACCTTTTATATGTGAAAATCAATTGGTAACAACTCATCACGGGTGACGGTTGAATCCTTTGTTAGGGTGTATACTAAAAGCCTAGCTTTTGGTATAAACATTTATCTAGTAATAAGAATCACATTGGTCAAATGTCTACATTTATGATAAATGTAGTTGTTCAATTAATTTATATTGTAGATAACATGGTGTGTGGTGTCACACACAGAGGATCATGTTATCAGTACCTTATAAATTATAAACAGTAGCTCACGACCAAAATGGAAAGGAACAAACCATTAGAAGGTCGTAGTGTAATTAGGTATCAGTTTATCTTGACTGTATAATTACACTAGTACACTTAGAGTGTATTGAGTAGGACCATTTGAGGTCGTTTCTTTTATACTGATTTTATAAAGAAACAAAGACCTCGGTTATTATGGAAGTGTGTGCTCTTAATCCTAATATAATAACAAGCACATATATTTGATATTTATTTCTTTAATTTATCAATGGGTGAGATTTAGTTCGATGAATCAATAAGCCCGATAAGTTGGGAAATGGTATCACTTATAGTGTGTGTTGTTGATTATAGAAGGAAGCGTGTCCTAGAGATACTAGGTTGATAATGTCCTCAAGAGGAGCTCATAAGGATTGTCATGTTAAACCTGCGGTGGACCTAGTCCGACATGATGATAAGGTTGAGTGGTACTACTCTTGGACTAAGATATTAATTAAATGAGTTGTCGAGAACTCACTTAATTAGTGGACATTCGATATCTTAAACACAGGGAGCTGACACACTCATGATAAGAAGGAGCCCAAAATGTAATTTGGGATTGGTGCGATAGTTCAATAATAGTTCTCTAGTGGAATGAATTATTATTGATAAAATTAAGTTGTGTGTTCGGGCGAG
Source organism: Zingiber officinale (assembly GCF_018446385.1). NCBI lineage: Eukaryota > Viridiplantae > Streptophyta > Magnoliopsida > Zingiberales > Zingiberaceae > Zingiber > Zingiber officinale. Next base: position 12,310,092 of record NC_056005.1, read on the forward strand.
CACGGGATGCTTAATTTTATCGGAGACCAAAACCAATTCCTCCTCTCGGTCCCTATCGTAGCCTCTTGTATATAGAGATTTATACCCACCACATACCCACCTTCTTACCCAACCAATAGGGGCCGGCCAAGCTAAGCTTGAAGCTCAAGCTTAGGGCCGGCCAAGCCTAAAGGTGGCCGGCAAATAACTTGGAGCCTTAGGTGGCCGGCCACATCATATTAAAAAGGATTTTTTATTAAAATTATTTCTTATGTGGATATCATAGTTTTAAAAGAGAGTTTAAAAATTAAATCTTTCCTTTTAAAAGCTTTCTACAAAAGATTAAGAAAAGATTTGAAATCTTTCCTTATTTGTAGATTGAAAGGAGATTTTATTTTTAAGAAAAACTTTCCTTTTTAACCATGATAATAATTTAAAAGAGAAGTTTAAAAATTAAATATTCTCTTTTATTAGTTTCTACAAAAGATTAAGAAAAGATTTGATATCTTTCCTTATTTGTAGATTGAAAAGAGATTTTAATTTTTAGAGATAACTTTCCTTTTGGAAATTATCCACATGTTTAAAAGAAGAATTTTAATTTATAAAATTTCCTTTTTATTAACCACCATGAAGGGAAAATTATTGGAGAAATTTTTTATAAATTTCTGGAGACAAATTAGGAAGTTTTAATTAATTAAAACTCTCCTTGTTTATAGCTTGATGGTGGCCGGCCATGTAAATTGAGAATAGGAAAATTGTTTTTAATTAAAATAATTTTTCTTTTTTATGACAAAAGAATTAAGGAATTTTTTATTAAAATTTCCTTATTTGTCAAGACCAAGGATTATAAAAGAGGGGGTAGAGGTGCCTTCACGGGTGATCAACTCTATTATTCTTCTCCTCTCTTTTCCTCCTTGGTGGCCGGCCCTAGCTTCTTCCTCTTCTCTTCTTCTTATGGCCGGCGGCAACCTCTCTTGGAGCTCTTGATAGTGGCCGGTTCTAGCTAGGAGAAGAAGGAGAGAAAGGTGGTTTTGTTTCTTGCATCCCTTGGAGCTTGGTGGTGGTGGCCGGACCTCTACTTCTCTTGGAGAATTGTGGTGGCCGAAACTTGCAAGGAAGAAGAAGGTGCTTGGTGGTTCTCATCTCGAAAGATCGTTGCCCACACAACGTCCGAGGTTAGAAGAGGAATACGGTAGAAGATCAAGAGGTCTTTTTAGAAGGTATAACTAGTAATTTTTCCTTTCCGCATCATGCTAGTTATTTATGGAAATAATACCAAATACAAGAGGCTTACGATTCTAGTATTTCGAATATGTTGTCCGAAGTTGTGTTCTTTTGTTTTTTTTTCCTTGTGATTTGATTGTTCTTTTCGGTTAACCTAAAGTTATTTTAGGAAATTAAATATTACCTTTCTATAAAAGGTTTTGTCTAGTCGGTGGTGGTTGCTCCCATATCCAAGAAGGCCATGTGCCTCGCCACGTCAGTACTGGGAACCAATTATGGAAATTAATATTTAATGGAATTAATAACTTAAGGTGATTTGGGTCGAACGTGTTAAGTTCCGCAAGAGACCCAAGTCAAAACCTAAAAGAACGAATAGATTAAGTTTTGGATCAAACATGTTAAGTTCCGCAGGCGATCCAAAATTTAATTTAAAAGAACACATGGTAGCTAGGAAAAGGTTCAGACCTTTGTACAAAATTTTTGTACAGTGGAACCTCTAGGTTTTCCGAGTAGCAACCAACAATTGGTATCAGAGCTAGGGTTTTGCCTCTGTGTATTTGGTATTAGGTTAATTATGCACATGTCATACATAATTTAGGCAGGTTAATAGTAGGATGTGCTAACTTTGTGGATGCAGGATCCAACTATTATGGCTTTTAATTATTATGTGTGTGATTGGACCCTTGGACATGTCAAGGGCATTTATATGTGTGTGCATGATTGTATTAAAATACAGCAGGAGCTGTATTTAGATTTATTAGGATTTTATTTTTGATCTAGATACATGTACATTCCTTTTATGGAATATAGGATCAAAATGTAAAATTCTATTTATGTCGCGGATCGAATCTTGCAAAGCGTGGAACCTTCTAAGGACCAGAGGCGCAACTAGGAGCAAGATGGAAGCGACAGCTAGACCCGGTGGCGGTGGCCAAATATGGCAGCAGCTTGGGATGACAACACACGGAGGACAACTAGAGATAAAAGCCATAATAGTTGAAAATTAGATTTTCTATTTATTGCTTTTATATTGTGTTGTGTGTGCATGTTAGTTTACAAGTTTAGTAGGCTAGCATAGTTAAAAATTCCTCATTTATAAATAACTAAGTGGGAGAGGGATTTTTAAGTAAATCCCATGGTCTCCATTACTGGTTTGTAAGTGATGCAAACAAGCTTGCGCGTTGGCTCTGAGTGCCTTCCTCCATAACGGATGAGCTTGTTTGCAGATCACTAGAACAGACTTCCATTTTTGGATGACTATAGGAAGTTAATTAAGAGCGTGTGATCTTCCCCAACGGAAAGGGCATAATCTTATTAATGGACTTAGTATCAAGTAATGGTATACACTTAGACACATCTAATAGTATCCTCCCCATCGGAGTCACTGCTATTATTTGTGTGACCAAATGAGACCAACTATTAATTTGTCATAAAACTAGGTTGACAAGATAATAAAATTAAAGGGTTAAAACCCCTCTTACAAATGATTGATTTTGTATACGTCCACACTAACGTGGCATACAAAATTAACGGTGTTTGAGATAATTTTATTTGTCATAAAGTTACGTTGACAAGATAGTTAATGGGTAAAACCCTCCTCTTACAAATGTTAATTTTGTATACGTCCACACTAACGTGGCATGCAAAATTCACGGTGTTTTGAGGTGTTGGTGAATTTAAATAATATTGTTTGAGGAATCAATGTAATTTTAAATTCAAAGAGTTTTGACCAAATATTTGATCAAAGACCGATCAACTATTAATTTTATTCGTCATAAAGTAAAGTTGACGAGATAATAAAATTAATGAATAAAATCTCCTCTTCGATTTTGTATACACAAAATTCATGGAGATTTTAAGGAGTTGATCTTGACCAAATATTTTTGTGATTCTTAGGATGTTTGTCAATCCCTAGTAGTCATACTATAGAAAAAGACTTAGTAGTCCCAATTGTAATGATTGGAAATAGGACTTGGACATTAAGGTAGACTGTCTTCTTAGAACTAAGAACAATTTAGGTGTATTTAATTCATTAGTTGAAACATGTCTAGTGGTGTTATCTACCAGAACCTGGAGTGTAGATACAAGATGCCATTAATCATGTCTGCAATTCATTGCAGGGTTCTAGGAAACCCGACAACTAAATGAAAGGTAAATCACCGTCCACATGGGCACTATTGTAAAAGTGGTAGCTGTTGCAGTGGGAGATGTTTATCCTTTGATAAGAATAAAATATGAATTTTAAGTAATTGTCTTTACGTACCAAGTTTAGAAAGAACCTGATTTCAGTTTCTAAACTATTATAGATATTGTGTCTATTTTGATAACAAAGTTGTTATCAAGAAAAATAGGGAAGTTATCTATTCTGGTATGATGGTTGATAATTTATAATCCAATAACTCCCACGATGCAACAAATGGAAATTAGTAACACATCTTCTAATTTTAAGAGAAAGCAACCTTCGGAAATGAACCAATTATATCTTTGACATCTAAAAGCTAGGTTATACTTGAGTAGGATTCATTGGTAGCTAATGAACTTTTGGGTTCATTGGTAGTGGAAATATTTCCAACCTGCGAGTCTTACTTGGAAGGAAAATAACCAAGAAGCTTTTAAGTCCAAGGGGTATGGAGTCAAAGATATGTTGAAATCGGTTCATTCTGATTTGTGTGATTCTATGACTATCCAAACAAGAGGTAGTATTGAATATTTTGTCTATTTTATAGACAACTATTCAAGATACAAATAAATTTACTTAATGTACCGCAAGACTAAGTACTTTGATTAGTTTAAAGAGTACAAGGTTGATACGGAGAAATGTTAAAGTAAAAAGTCACTATGGAAGATCGTAGTGGCAAGTACCTCTTAAGAGATTTTAGGAGTCACTTATCAGTAGTTGGATTTCAACCCCAACTAACTGCACCTGGTACACCCCAACAGGATGGTGTAGTAGAAAGAAGGTAAAGGACTCTTATAAAATAATTAGATAGATGATGAGTTATTCAGAAAATTACCAAATTTGTTTTAAGGATAAACTCTGATAACGAAAGTGAACATAGTACCTTCCAAGTTAGAACTCTCTACTCATATAGAATTGCTGAATAGGTGAAAATCTATTTTGAAGCATATTCGGATTCGGGTAATCCAGCACATATGTTAAAGAGAGACAATGATAAGTTGGATAGGAGTTCACTTGTTTGTAAGTCATCCTAGATAAACAAAAGTAGGTTTATAGTCTTAAAAATCAGAAGGTCATTGTTAGCATCAATGACTGATTTTTTAGAAAAAGACTATATAATGAACCACGTGCTCATAAGTAAATTTGTTCTTAAGGAAATAATAAAGGACATGTCTAACCTAGTACCAACTGTACAAGATGAGATACCACAAGAAAACTGCAACACGTATCACAAATTGATACACAATTACAGAAAGTGTCTTGTTGTAGTGGGAGGGTTGTTATGCAACCTAAATAGGTTCATGTTTTGGGAGAGTTTTTGGACTCGATCCCTGGAGGACATGAACCTGATCTCCGGTCATATGATGAAGCACTCCAAGATAAAGATGTAACATCTTGGCAAAGAGTAATGAATAAAAGAATTAGAATATATGTATTCTAATAAAATCTGGAAGCTTGTAGAATCACCAAATGGTGTAAAAGCCGTTGGGTGTAAAAAGGTCTATAATAGGAAAAGAGGGATAGACAGGAAGGTAGTAACTTTCAAAGCAAGGCTTGATGAAAAAGGAAACTTTTTCACTGGTAGTCATGCTTAAGTCTATCTGGATTCTTTTATCTATTTGGCAAGAGGATGTCAAGACAGCATTCCTTAATGGAAGTTTTGAAGAAAGCATCCATATAAAGCAACCAGAAGGGTTCATTGCAAAGGGCTAAGAGCATCTTGTGTAAGCTCAATCAGTCTATGGACTGAGGCAAAGCTTCAAGGTCTTGGAACATCCGGTTTATCAAAGTAATCCAGATCTATGGATTTATTTAGTAACTGGATAAGTCTTGTGTATACAAAAGGTGTGATGGAAGCGTGGTGGTATTTCTTGTACTATACGTAGATAACATTTTTGATAGTTGGAAACAATATCAAAATGTTGTCAGAAGTAAGGGTATGGTTGTCCAAATAATTTGATATAAAGGACTTGGGAGAATGTATATATTTTTTAGATCAAAATAATAAGGGATTGAAAGAAAAATATATTTTACTTATCCCAAGCTTCATACATCGGAAAAATCCTTGCTCGTTTTAAGCATACAAAACTCCAAGAAAGGTTTCTTACCTTTTCAGGATGGAGTAACTTTATCTAAAGATATGTCTCTGTAGACATCAAAGGAGATAAAGGAAATAAAGACAGTTCTTTGTGCTACGGCTGTTGGAAACCTAATGTATGCTATACACGAGATCAGAAATCTGTTTTACCAAGGGCATAGTTAGCAGATATCAAAGTAACCCTGGACAAGGACAATGGACTACAGTAAAGCATATATTGTAGTACCTTAGAGGCACTAGAGATTATATGCTAGCTTACAAGGCAATTAATTTGGTCCCTGTGGGTTACACGGATTTTGACTTCCAATCGGATAGGGACAATAATAAGTCAACCTCGGGGTTTTGTGTTTACTTTAGGAGGTAAAGTCATAACTATGGAAGAGTGATAAGCATAGGTGTTTTTCTGGACTCCACCATAGAAGCTTAGTATATGGCAAGCCTCTGAGGAAGCCATAAAAGCTGAATAACTTAATTACCTCAAGATAGACTTAGATATGATTTCTAGTTTGTCCAAAGATTATTACAATTTATTGTAATAATAATGGTGTAGTAACAAACTCGAAGAAACCATGAGTCTATAAGGCAAGTAAACACAATAGAGCGCAAGTACCACCCAATACGAGAAATCGTATAAACGAGGAGAAGTTGTTGCCGCCTAGAATGCATCAGATGATGACCTATAGATCTTTTCACTAAGGTCCTTAAGGCGAGAGCTTTTGATGGACATGTTGAAGGGTTGGGAATCAGATGTATGGCAGCAGATATGACAGCTTAATCTTTTAGTATAAGTGGGAGATTGTTAGGGTGTATACTAAAAGCCTAGCTTTTGGTATAAACATTTATCTAGTAATAAGAATCACATTGGTCAAATGTCTACATTTATGATAAATGTAGTTGTTCAATTAATTTATATTGTAGATAACATGGTGTGTGGTGTCACACACAGAGGATCATGTTATCGATTATTTATAAAAACAGTAGCTCACGACCAAAATGGAAAGGAACAAACCATTAGAAGGTCGTAGTGTAATTAGGTATCAGTTTATCTTGACTGTATAATTACACTAGTACACTTAGAGTGTATTGAGTAGGACCATTTGAGGTCGTTTCTTTTATACTGATTTTATAAAGAAACAAAGACCTCGGTTATTATGGAAGTGTGTGCTCTTAATCCTAATATAATAACAAGCACATATATTTGATATTTATTTCTTTAATTTATCAATGGGTGAGATTTAGTTCGATGAATCAATAAGCTCGATAAGTTGGGAAATGGTATCACTTATAGTGTGTGTTGTTGATTATAGAAGGAAACTGTGTCCTAGAGATACTAGGTTGATAATGTCCTCAAGAGGAGCTCATAAGGATTGTCATGTTAAACCCTGCAGGTGGACCTAGTCCGACATGATGATAAGGTTGAGTGGTACTACTCTTGGACTAAGATATTAATTAAATGAGTTGTCAGTAACTCACTTAATTAGTGGACATTCGATATCTTAAACACAGGGAGACTAACACACTCATGATAAGAAGGAGCCCAAAATGTAATTTGGGATTGGTGCGGTAGTTCAATAATAGTTCTCTAGTGGAATGAATTATTATTGATAAAATTAAGTTGTGTGTTCGGGGTGAGCACGGGATGCTTAATTTTATCGGGAGACCAAAACCAATTCCTCCTCTCGGTCCCTATCGTAGCCTCTTGTATATAGAGATTTATACCCACCACATACCCACCTTCTTACCCAACCAATAGGGGCCGGCCAAGCTAAGCTTGAAGCTCAAGCTTAGGGCCGGCCAAGCCTAAAGGTTGGCCTTAAGGTGGTCGGCCAATAGCTTGGAGCCCAAGCTTAGGTGGCCGGCCACATCATATTAAAAAGGATTTTTATTAAAATTGTTTCTTATGTGGATATCATGGTTTTAAAAGAGAGTTTAAAATTTAAACCTTTCCTTTTATAGCTTTCTACAAAAGATTAAGAAAAGATTTGAAATCTTTCCTTATTTGTAGATTGAAAGGAGATTTTAATTTTGAGAAAACTTTCCTTTTTAACCATGATCATAATTTAAAAGAGAGTTTTAAAAATTAAATATTCTCTTTTATTAGTTTCTACAAAAGATTAAGAAAAGATTTGATATCTTTCCTTATTTGTAGATTGAAAAGAGATTTTAATTTTTAGAGATAACTTTCCTTTTTGGAAATTATCCACATATTTAAAAGAAAGATTTTAATTTATAAAAGTTTCTTTTTATAACCCACCATGAAGGGAAAAATTATCGGAGAAATTTTTTATAAATTTCCGGAGACAAATTAGGAAGTTTTAATTAAAACTCTCCTTGTTTTAGATGGTGGCGGCCATGTAAATTGAGAATAGGAAAATTGTTTTAATTAAAATAATTTTTCTTTTTCTTTTTATGACAAAAGAATTAAGGAATTTTTATTAAAATTTCCTTATTTGTCAAGACCAAGGATTATAAAAGAGGGGTAGAGGTGCCTTAATGGTGATCAACTCTATTATTCTTCTTCCTCTCTTTTCCTCCTTGGTGGCCGGCCCTAGCTTCTTCCTCTTCTCTTCTTCTTATGGCCGGCGGCAACCTCTCTTGGAGCTCTTGATAGTGGCGGTTCTAGCTAGGAGAAGAAGGAGAGAAAGGTGGTTTTGTTTCTTGCATCCCTTGGAGCTTGGTGGTGGTGGCGGACCTCTACTTCTCTTGGAGAATTGTGGTGGCCGAAACTTGCAAGGAAGAAGAAGGTGCTTGGTGGTTCTCATCTCGGAAGATCGTTGCCCACACAACGTCCGAGGTTAGAAGAGAATACGGTACAAGATCAAGAGGTCTTTTAGAAGGTATAACTAGTAATTTTTCCTTTCCGCATCATGCTAGTTATTTATGGAAATAATACCAAATACAAGAGGCTTACGATTCTAGTATTTCGAATATGTTTTTCGAAGTTGTGTTCTTTTGTTTTTTCTTTTCCTTGTGATTTGATTGTTCTTTTCGGTTAACCTAAAGTTATTTTAGGAAATTAAATATTACCTTTCTATAAAAGGTTTTGTCTAGTCGGTGGTGGTTGCTCCCATATCCAAGAAGGCCATGTGCCTCGCCACGTCAGTACTGGGAACCAATTATGGAAATTAATATTTAATGGAATTAATAACTTAAGGTGATTTGGGTCGAACGTGTTAAGTTCCGCAAGAGACCCAAGTCAAAACCTAAAAGAACGAATAGATTAAGTTTTGGATCAAACGTGTTAAGTTCCGCAGGCGATCCAAAATTTAATTTAAAAGAACACATGGTAGCTAGGAAAAGGTTCAGACCTTTGTACAAAATTTTTGTACAGTGGAACCTCTAGGTTTTCCGAGTAGCAACCAACATCCTTCTGGGTTGGTGCATTACGGCCATGCCACCGAATCTTGTTTCATAAGTGGTAAGGAGAGTTGCCTAGACCCCCCACACTGCAGCCACACAGTTACACTTACATAGGTGAGTTTCCCAAGGATGTAGTGCGAGTATCCTATCATTAAGACCTTGAACTCATTAAGAGCTCCTAAGCTCATCCTTACTAGCAATCAAGTATCTATCCAGGGAAGAAACTATGAGATTACATCTCAATCAATTTGATGCTTATGGTTCATTCTTATAACTTGTTTATACCACATTGAACCTACTTCTTGGGATCTCCAATCAGATAGGTTGGGTTGTCGCTATAGGTGAAACCAAGATAGGCCTCAGTCTCATTCCCTTACTGGATCTCTTGATTTTCTCAGAATTAAGTCCTTTAGTGAGTGGATCATCAATATTGTCCTTTAAAGTTACAAAGTCCAATGACACCACTCCAAAAGACACTAGCTCACGAATAGACTTTAATCTTATTCGTACATATCTCTTCTGTTTCTGGTTATACTTGGAGCTTCTAATCTGAGCTATTGTTGTTTGATTATCACAGTGTACTAAAATAGAAGGTATTGGCTTCATCATCAAGAGAATTTCAGAAAGAAGACCCTTAAGCCAATCAGCTTCAGTTACTGTGGTATCCAAAGCACACAATTCTGCCTCAGATGTAGAACGGGTTATAATCGTCTGTTTAACATACCTCCAAGCAACTGCACCGCCTCCAAGTGTAAAGACATAACCAGTAACTCCTTTACACTCAGCAATGTCAGCTATCCAACTAGCATCATTATATCCCTCCAGGACTGCAAGGAATCTCCCATACCACAAGCCCAAGGATATAGTACCTTTTAGGTATCTGAGTACTCTGTCTAATGCATCCCAATGCATTCTGTCCTGATAGTTGGTAAACCTGCTTAATTTCATTACAGCAAAAGAAATATCAGGTCTAGAACAATTTGCTAAATACATTAGACTACCTATGATTTGTGAGTATCTTAATTGAGACATTGTCACACCACTCTTATTCTTGTGGAGAGTTTTTGAAGGATCATAGGGTGTGACGACAGATTTAACTTAGTTATAGTCATATTTCTCTAATACTCTCCCAACATAGAGTGACTGAGAAATTGATATTCCATCAGTTGAACGAGTCAACTTCAACTCTAAAATCATGTCAGCACAACCCATATCCTTCATATTAAACTTACCACTTAAGAGGGTCTTAGTCTCATTAATAATAGAAAGGCTAGAACCAAAAAGTAGAATATCATCTACATATAAACATAAAATAATACAATTATCACCTTTCATTTTAGCATACACACATTTATCAGAGTCATTCATTTCAAAGCCAAACGATAGCATAGCTCTATCAAATTTTTCGTGCCACTGCTTTGGGGCTTGCTTCAACCTATAAAGAGATTTGACTAACCTACAGACTTTATTCTCATTTCCAGAGACTACATGTCCCTCAGGCTGATCCATATATATCTCTTCTTCAAGATCTCCATTAAGGAATGTCGTTTTGACATCCATTTGATGGACCTCAAGATGATATATGGATGTCAATGCTATTAACACTCGGATTGTAGTAATTCTGGTAACAGGAAGATAAGTGTCAAAATAGTCAATCCCTTCTTTCTGTTTGAATCCCTCAACAACTAGGCGGCCTTTGAATTTATCTACTGACCCATCAGGTTTTAGTTTTCTCTTAAACACTCATTTACATCTTATAGTGGTACACCCAGGAGGTAAATCTACCAACTCTCAAGTGTCATTAGAGATAATAGACTCCATTTCACTTTTAATGACCTCTTTCCAGTGCTTAGCTTCAGGAGAAGCCATAGCATCTCTATATGTCACAAGGTCACCTTCTATATTATAGGTGATAAAATCCTGGCCTAAATTCGTAAACACACGTTGCCTCTTGCTCCTTCTCGGTTCTGTATACTCACTAGATTCATCTAGTCTAGAGTGACTTGAAGAAGGTGTATCTACTACGGATAATGGGACCTCTACAACAACATGCTTATCTCTAGTAGGAATACCAGATATAGACTGAGGTGTTCTCGTCTTCATAAGAAATATATCCTCAAAAAATGTAGCATCGCGAAGTTCTACAATAGTATTTGCATCTATTCCATAAATTTCAGATTTAATAATCAGAAACATATATGCAATACTATTTTGAGCATAACCCAAGAAGATACCATCTACGGTCTTTGGACCAAGTTTGTTCCTTCTGTGTTCAAGTACTAGTACCTTTGCAAGGCACCCCCACACTTTAAGGTATTTCAAACTTATCCTCCGACCTTTCCAAAGCTCATATGGGTTTTTATCCCTTGACCTCATGGGGACTCTATTTAACACATGACATGCAGTGTATAGAGCCTCCCCCCACATGAAGTTGGGTAACCCAGAACTGCCTAACATGGAATTAATCATATATTCAAGGGTTCGATTTTTTCGTTCTGTTATACCGTTGGATTGAGGACTAGATAAAGCAGTTACCTCGTGAATTATACTTGCATCTTGACAAAAATTTTGAAACAGGTTCGAGGTAAACTCTCCACCCCTATCAGACCTTAACCTCTTAATAGATTTATTTGTTTGATTCTCAGCTTCAGATTTAAAAATCATAAATTTATCTAAAGCTTCATCCTTAGTTTTCAGCAAATAAACATAACAATAACGAGAGTGATCATCAATGAAGGTAATGAAATACCGTTTATGGTCTCTCGTTATTACACCGTTAAACTCACAACAGTCAGTATGAATCAATTCTAAAAT